>NC_133759.1:105599219-105902250 GCF_036562045.2 Rhinolophus sinicus | reverse complement strand
GGTGTGCACGCAGCACTATTTGCAAAAGGGAAAAAAATTGGGATCAACCCAAATATTGATGCACAGATGAAGGGCTGTCAAAACTAGGCTATAGCTATCCCACGGAAATGCATGGAAAGTTAGAAAGAGGTAAATTTATATATACACAAGACAGACAGCTGAAGGAAAAGAAACAAGTCACATAATGTACATGCCATATGCTATCATTCATGTAAAAAAAGCTACACACAAAAATAACATGTTTTCTATAGTTACAGAGATATGTAAGTTTTTGTTACAGTTCATACTTGTAGATATACATTTGATGTACTCATAAGTACACAGAGAACCAATTAAATGCATTGAGGGAAGACTTTTGCTGAACTGAAAAGCTACCTCTGAGGGAAGGGTTCAGAGACTGGAGGAGGTGGTTAAAAGAAATGTAGGCCTTACCTTTTAAAATTTTGTGCAAGGAGCAAGTGTTCTGTGAATTGTTTTTGCAATGAAAGATTAATTAAAGCAATGAAAATGTTCTAATTTTCAGGGTAAATCAGGACCACCGATTTAGAAACAAATTGAGCAATGTAAAACAAGACGTTAAAATGTTCCTACCCTGTGACCCAATAGTTTTCCTTTTAGGAGTCCATCCAACAGAAATAACCCCAGAGAGAGGCAGAGATTTTCATATGAAGATGTTCATTGAGGTATTGTTCATATTGTGAAAAAACTGAAGAGGCATCTGAAATGTTCAGTAATGGGTGAAAGCTTCAACGGTAAGTTTACGTAATGGAATGCTGGGTAGCCATGGAAAACTGGCTGCAGATGAATTTCTATTGACTTGTAAAAATGTTCACAAACTAGTATTGTCAGAATATAAAAATGTGAGGGTAGTAAGATCCCATATATGATATAAGCACAAATTCACATACCCAAGGCCCGTGGGGGTGGGGTAGGAGACCCAGGGGAGCATCATGTTCAGCTAAGGTCTCAGTTTTAGACTTTTGACACGATCTCTAAATACAGTTATGCCAATCACCGCAGGGATGCCCTGAATGGGTCCACACAGTCACAGATATACGCTTGCCGTTTATCACGTGACTCTGATTGCTGCATGTAAACATTTAATACACAGTACTTTTGTTTTTTCCATCCTGCTTTAGAGTCACTTCAGCTGGAGGAAGCCCAGGTGGCCCCCATTTGGTCTGAGGACCCATTCTACCACAGGCACAAAGGGTCAAAGGGGATACCCCAAGTGGGAGTGTGCATGCCAGTGGTCTCTTGGTGGCGGGAGTCTAGATTTTTTAAATGGATAGTTTTCTCCTTTTCTACATTTTCTACAATGAGCATGTATGTTTTCATAATTTAAAAATATTAATAGCTCCTAGAGCCAAATTAAAATAAAAAAAAAAAACACAAAAAAAACAAAACAAAACAAAAAAAACCAGCAGAGGGAATATCTTCCTTTAAGACACAAAAGCGAGCCAGGCTCTGGAATGTGCCACAGAATGGCCCCAGGCAGAGGCCTCGGCAGGCTGGCACCAGGGCTGGACAGAAAGAATGCAGCTGGACCCTGCCCCAGTGTACACCGGGAAGGGCAGTGCTGACTCCTGCCCCTGCCCCTCCCCACACGGCTAGGTGAGGCCAGAGCAGTTCTGCAGGCCAGAGTAGCAAGCTGATTGTGGTTCAAAGCCGCCTGATCGTTGGAGGGGTTGGGGAGAGAATCCAAGTTCTGGCTAAGCCAGGTGAACCTGGGGCCCTGGTTCTAGATCTGGGTTAGAGAGAGCAAGAAGGAGCCACTCATTTGCAGGGACAAATGGGATATGCAGGTCGACTTGATAAATAAATCCCTTTATCAGGGGACTTCAGAACAGAGGATTTATTTGTGTGGCAGACAAGCTGCACGAGGGATGGCAGGTGCAATAGGGTGAGAGAAGAGAAGAAGCAGTAGATTACAGAGGAATCTTCTATTGATGGGTTTGGGCCCAACTCTTGACAGGTTCCGTGTGTGTGTGTGTGTGTGTGTGTGTGTGTGTGTGTGTGTGTCTTAGAGCCAACAAAAATGAACACTCCTTCCCAGCCCCCTCCACCTCTGTGCCTTAAGCTTTTTCTTCCCACTAAGAAAGCGGGTGGAATTGGTTCTATCCACAGAACAAACACCAGGCGTCCAGTTTTCCCTGCTGTGAGGAAATCGCTCCTGCCCCTTCACCCAAGGAGCACGGGCACTGATGGGTCAAGGAGCAGAGTGTCTAGTGGAGAACAGCTGGGGCCGGGGCATCAACACCCTCATTACAGGAAGCTGCTGCTATTTCCAGCCTCCATTCAGTGAAAGCAGGTCATTACAAACACAGCGTGTCTTTGCATATTAACTAAATAAAATAATAATATTTTCTCTCCTTTCATGAGCTATACTGATAAATCCCAATTTATGAATGAAAGATGCCGATTAGTTAGTTAAAAAATGGAAGCTGGAGATTTAATGAATGCATGCAAATAGGTCTTCCCAAGTCCTCAGCACCTGAGTCTTTTAAAGAAAAATATTCATAAGATGCATTCATGAGAGACAAACGATGAAGCAGCCTGATTTTAGTTTTCTTTCTTTCTTGCTGCGTGGGGTGAAATTTGGATGTGATTTTGTGCCTGTCAGTCTGGGTCACTTTAGAAATAAGGATGCAAACAATGGCTGTTATACTCAGTTGAGTTTTGCTGTTCAGATTGTCAAGAGAAAAAGTCTCAGCTGAGAAACTCCTTCTTGCCCTGGCCAGGACCTTCCAACTTTGTATGGAGCCTTCATTTCTGGGACCCAAAGGTTAACCACAGAAAGAAGGGGCAGTGGAGAACCAGGAAGTTGCATCCGCAAGACCAGAGTGGGACCTATTAGATTTTCATTGTGTTCCCATCACTGGGAAACCAATACTGGGTATTGGATAATATCTGGGTGCTTTGGCCACTGAGCATCAGAAGTTTCTAGACACTTCAAGGACAAAGGTGAATAACGATGACCGCCAGGGGCCTTGAACCCACAGGCTAGCTGACCATTCCTGACGTGGGAGGCTGTCCACAGCTCAGTTGCACTGTACTGGGGCCTTAAATCCTACAGCTTGTTCTGTGTTGTATATCGTAAAAGCCACCCTCGAAAATGCCTTCACTCGCCTGTCTGATGTGAGTGGTACAGTAAAATGGCTTAGCTTCCATTGTTGGACCAGGTCACTGTTTCTTTGACTGAGCCTCATAATAAGTACAGGCTTGCAGCTGGGGACCTTGTTGTGTGGAAATCACATGCAACACACTGAGATGCTGTGGCCACGAGAGGCCGTGGGAACAGAGACGAGAGCAGGGAACCGCAGGGCCACAGCTCTGCCCCGCAGCCACGCCAAGGTGCGGGCTACTGAGCATTCTGATGAGAAGGATGGCCCAGGCCCTTACAATGTCCTTGTTTTCAGGTGTGTGTAGTAGAATTCACATAGTTAAACAGTCCTAGTTCCCTCTGCGGCATGGGTTAGGGGATGGGACTCGGTGTCAGACAGACCTGGCTGTCCAAACTGTTACCTTATTTCTCTGAGCTCCCATGTGTGTATCTGTGACTTTGGGGTAAGAATAAGTAACACCTATAGAACACTTACTATGTGTTAGGGACTTTTTATAAAGATCTCTCTTCTAGTCTTGGCAATTCACCTACTGCTGACAAGGAAGCAGGAGCAATAGTCTGTGTGAAGGCCTGGCACATACAGAGTCAACGCCAACAAACGGGCGTCTTACTGCTATGTTGCTGCCCATCAGCCTCATCTCCATGACTCCCCGTCATTCATTCAACAAACGTCTGCTGACCACCGTGCGTCTCGAAGGCATCAGAGACAGAGAGGCCCCAAGAGCTCCCCTAATGGACGCTCTCCTGCCCCTCTGCCTCTACTGCTCCCTCGACCCAGAGTCACGCCCCACCCCGGAAGTTTGTCTGCCTAGCTGACACACCCTCACGACTCCCACATCGCCTCCTCCGTGAAGCTCTCTGTCATCCACCACGAGCTGACATTCACCCAATTCCGCGTGGAGGCTGGGATCCGTTCTGATGGGTCAGGCAGCCATTCGTCCTGATCCGTCAGTCGGTGGTGAACTATCTTGAAGGTCCCCTATAATCTCTCCTGTCCCCGCCCCACTGTGTGGTCTCCCAGCACTGTGTGTGCCTCCATCTTTACTCTGTTATCCTAGATTTCCCCTGTTGCTTTTCCTCTCCCGTCTCCCTACCTGATTGGGAGCCCTGGCAGGCAGGTTGGATTATCACTGAGCTCTGCAGCTAGCCCAGGACTAGCCACTAGTAGGGGTCAGTAATGGTGGGAGAGGGGGACAGAGAGAGGAAGATGGGTAGAAGGTGAGAAACATGGCGGGAAAGGGAGCTGGTGTATTTTTGGCCCATGTGCTAAACACCATGAAGCAGTGGCCACAGGCCATAAAGCTGTCTGGATAGACACCTCCCCCAGTCACCTGCCCCAAAAACTCTGGCACAGAATTCCCTACCTTTCCTATTAAAAACTTCAGCTCATATGCAAATTGTATGTAAGTGTTGATTATGATCTGGGTTGCATTTAGGAAGAAAAACAAATCTTTCGCCCTGGCCTGTGTCTGTTTCATTGTCCGACCCTTTGAGGCTCGGCTCTGTGAGTGTCCGTGCCAGTGTGTGTGGCTGAGAATGGGTGCTTTATGTGCAAAGGAAGCAAGGCTTTTCTTTGGCTGGTTCTCCGAACCCAGCTGCCAGGCACAGGGCTGGCCGCCGCGATCCGCTTCAAGGAAGCCTCCAGCCTGTACTGAGGAGGCCGCTGCCTTTCCAGGCAGGCCTCGAGGACATCCTTTGAATCAGGAGTGCCCTGGGCCCCGGAAGGCCCCCTGCCCTAGTGCCAGGCAGTACGAAGCAAGGGCAGCGGTGTGCTGCAGTGAAAAGGAGTCAGGCTCAAATCTGGCTCTTAATTTCCAGCCGTGTGATCTTGGGCCAGCTTCTTGACCTTTCTGTGCCTGTTTCTTCATCGGACAAATGGGGAGAACAGATTCACCACCTCAGTAGCAAGCTGTGAGGAGTAGGTGGGATAAGGCACTTGATCACATTTTGTGAATGGGAAGGTTCAATGCACATGTTGATTTGCTACTAATGGGACTGGAAGCTAAAGCTGAAGTGTTAGTGGAGGCACCAAAGTAGGATAGCTGCTGCATTCCACGGATGGGCAATGCCAGCAAAGTGCAGAATTTACAAAAGAAAAAGCCAAAAATCCATCACACACTTCTCGAAGCTCTTCACCACTTGGGACGGTAGAAAAGAGTTGGGTTGTTGAAATTTAGGGAAGATTCTGTGATGTCTTCTTCAGAAAAGGCACTTGGACCTTCCCCCTCATGCCCTAAGTTATCTGGACTCTCAAACAGCTTGTTCTGTGTGCCCTGCCACTCGAGGATGGTGGCTCTGGGCTGACTCATGCCCAAGGAAGCTACAGTGATTGGTGGCCGCAATGGAGGGGAAGTGGGGACATGGCCCTATGATGGCAGGTCAGAGGTACGGGAGACAGGAGTTGTAATCATAGGTGGTCCAGTAGGGACGTGTCCAGAAAACCTGGCTGCAAAACTGTCAACTTCAAACATCTGTGAGACTCAGAGACGCAAAGCCAGTCTTTGATAGGACCAAGCATCTGAGAACTTTCCCATCCTGCTTCCCTTCCTTCTCCATATCTGTGTAATCCTTGCGGGGACCAGAAATTAGGCTAGCAAGCTAGTAAGGAGCAGATCCAGCAAACCCACAGGTTTCTGCTGGCAGCAGGCTCTCGTGGGAAGAGGGGATAAAAGGCAAGTAATGAATTGAGGCGGTGTCCCTGACGTAAAGTGACCACGGGATCTTCCATTACCTAACAGTGACTAGAAAATTCATATTCTCATTCTGGATCAAGGAACAGGTTGCACACGATGAATAGGTTTACAGGGAAATGGGAGACAAACATTAAGGTGCTTTTATAAGAATCCTCTTTGTTCCCTGTATCGGATACATCACTATTACTGATCTTGCATTAACCATGTGCAAAGTACTTTATATATTCAAAATAATCCACAGAGGTGCGTGCCAGGATAATTCCCACTTTGCAAAGGAAGAAACTGAGGTTCAGAACAGTTAGACAACCTGCCACAGGTTGCAGGATGGGTGGGAAGGGTGCCAGGCCTGGAAGCCAGGCTCCAGAGCCCACGCCACCTTCCCATCTCGCAGACTCAGTGGGCAGATCAGACAAGGGCTAACGTTGTCCCTCACGCCTCCAAGTGCACTTGGCTAAAAATACTTCAAGAGCGTAGAGGAATTTTCACCAGTCCCCTGGGGGAAGGACTTCAGGGAGACATGCTGTTTTGGTAAGAATGACTTGGTTTTAAATATCAAGGCCCACTCAAGCTAGCTGAAGGAGAAAGGAGGGGAACATTCTCATAAGGGTCCGGGGAAGCATTCGGGAAGCCTGTCCGGACTCTCTGCCTCCATCCCTCTGGTTTCTGCTTCTTACTCTTCCTCCTTTCCCTCCACACATTTCTCAGTCCATTTTTCAGAACGTGGCTGCCTCAGCTCCAGCGCTGGGGACACTCAGTGCCATCCCTGCTGAGACCAGTTGGCTGAATCCTGATTCACAGTGCAGAGAAAGATCAGCTAGCCACGTACTGAGTACCTACTATGTACCACATACTGAGTACCTACTGTGTGCCAGGCACCTGGGATATAGCAGTGCACAAAATAGAAAACAACAAAACAAAACAAACCCTGCTCTTGAGGGGCGTCCCTTCCAGTGAGATTCTGATTGGTCTAAGTTGGGTCAGCTGACCTCTTCCCCTTGCCCAATCAAACATGCCTGAGGGTAGGGTCAGAAGATCTTATCCTACAGCTTCCACCCTCCACAGTGGCAGCTGCCCGCTGCTGGGTCCTACTGACCTTCTCTCTCAGGGGAGCCCCTACCTCATCAGCCTTGTCCCCTGGTCTCTTTCACGCTGGGTTTGACACACATTGTCCTTTCTCCCACTCCCTTTTATGTCAGATGAAGCCAGGTCTTCTTTTCCCGTTGCCTTTTGTCCTTCTCTCCAACCTTGAAGGGAGCAAATGCCTTTAAGGGGGAAATGGGGCAGTCTCCCCACCCTGGTGCCGGCAGCGAGCGGAGGCAGAGCCGTGCGAGGACAGCACACACAGAGGACGGACTATACTGGGCTCTTGTCCCCCAGATGGTCTCCTCTGAGACAGTGACACCGCTTTGTACAGCTGGGCTGGCTGTGGGAGCCTGGCTGAACGGAGCCTTGTCAAAGTGCCTTCGTCCTTCATTGTCCTACAGGCGGGGATGGCGATGAGCTGGACAGTGAGGGTCCTCCCTGCTTCCTGTTTGATGGCCACTGTGATCAGCTTCGGTAATGCCAGCTGCTGCATTTTAATTGGCCGGGTTCTGGGCCTCCCGCCTTCCCACCATTTCAACAGCCCCCTTTTTTTTTTTTTTTGTTGCTTTCTTTCCTTTTTTTTTTTTTTTAGCACGAGCTACTGCGCATTCAGTAATGGACTAGATTACGTCAGATGCTGCGCTTGCCAGCCTCGATGCTAAGCTCTGTAGCAGAGGGTGCCAAGCTGCCATACACTGGGATGCAGTTCACAGTGCAGAATCCCCCAGGCAGGTCTCGGTGGGATCCCCACGCTTTGTCAGTTGAGAAGCGTGGTACGCTGTCTTTTCCTGGTGGGTAAGAACACGAATGTCTGAGTGGGGGAGACCAGGATTCAATCCTGCCAGAGCCACTTGCTATGCATGACCCTATGCGTGTAAATTAACCCTTGGTGCCCCAGTTTCCTCATGTAAAATGAGGTTGAGAATGGTTTCCTCATTGCGTCGCTCTAAGTTGAAAGAGAATAATGTATATAAGGTACTTAGCATGGTTCCTGGGACGCTTTAATGACTCAGCACATGGCAGCCATTGTTAATATATTTGTTACACCCCTTCTTGAACTCTGTCCCCCAACATAATCTCTATGGCCATAGACAATGTGCTGGAACCAGGCACTGGAATCAGACCTGCAAAGTCGTGACAATCACATATACCTCTAGGGTCGTAACGAGGATTAAAGGAGACAAAGGGCCTAATCATAATAAACCTGTCCGAGTGTTTTATGCATCTTACTCATTTCACCCTCACAGCAACTCGAAGAGGGAGAGACAATTACTGTACACATTTTCCACATGGGGAGACACTAACAGGGGCCTTAAGCCAGTGGTTCAAGGTCACGGGCTAGTAAGCGGATAAGGCAGGAAATGGATGGAGTAAGAAGGTCTGCTCACTGTGTCAATCCCACTCTACCCGCGGACTTAAGTGTCTGACACCAAGTGGAAGTTCAAAGACATGTGAATTACATGTCTACACACTGCAGATGTATACATGACAGGGCAGAGTGGACGTTTGGGACAGTATCTGTGGGAATCGTTAGGGAATGAAGTCAAGTCAGTCATATGAGCAAATAAGGTCAAGAGTACCTGCTGTGTGCCAGGGAGTCTCCTGAGGGCTTGGCATGTGTAATTGTGAGTGAATTCTGGGCATCACCATGTGTGGTACAGATGGATAGGTGCTGGGGCTTTGTGCGAATTCTGTCCACACATACGTCTGAGGTTCCTGATCTCAGATTAGGCCTGCAAAGCACTTTTCCTTAGAACTGGGAGGAAAAGTGACTCTTCTGGCTGGTCCAAACTGAACAGCAAACAGGATATGCAAAGGTTTGGAAGGACAACCTCATCATGGCCAAATTTCCAGGCTTTTTTTCCCACTGGTCCAGAAAACATATGCACAGAGTGAGGCAATCTCCAGGCCGAGAACCTGGAGGTGTCAGTCAGGGGCTGGCAGGAAACAGATGGCACACACAAATTAGGGGTATTGAGGACAGTTCGATAAAGGAGCCTTTCCCCAAGATGTGGGGGAACCACAGGGACAGTGTAGTTCCCCGGGGCTGGTAATAGCTGAGTGCTGTCACCTCCCCTAGGCCAGAAGGAAAGGGACAGACTGGAGACCTGAACCCTGAGACAGAGTCCTGGGGAGAGAGGTCCGCCTGGCAGGAGCTATGGCCTTTGGAAGAGGAACTCAGCCAACCCACAGTGGCCCAGCGAAGGGGAAGCAGGGCCGTAAACACTTGAGTTCACCCACCTCCCTCCTTCCAGTCTCCTGCCAGATTCCCCATTGTGTGAGCCCAACCAGGAACCAGAGGGCAAAGGGGCCACCAAGGCCAGACTCCCTGGGGCACAGAACAGGGTGAAAGAGGATGGCATGTAGGTCTGGACAGGCCAAGGGAAGATTTCTGGTTCTCAACTGGAACCATAGAGAGGCCACTGCCCCACATCCCAGGACTGAAGATTCCAAAGGCAAAGAGAATTTGGGGAGCTCAGTGAGGGTGGCCCGTTCCTGCGACTGTGGAGTGTGATGGCTGGAGCACGACAAGACTTGTGCTGGCCAAGCTGGGAGCCTGATGTCACCTTCCGTTCCTCTACACTTTGGATGAGGCCTCTTAACCAATTCTAACTGAATCAAATATTGAGCCTCGTTTTTCCCTCTCTGGCTACACTCTTCAAAGCCAGAAATAAACTAAAGAGGACTTTGCAAGCTCAGGAGAGCTCTGACTGCAAACTCATCCGTGGTCTTCAAACCTGGGCACACATTTCACGTCTTCTGTGATGTCTTTTCTGACACTTGTGTATGTCTGCCCCCCTGTCTAAAATACAGACCCTACAGTGGCATGTTTTATTCATCTCCATATGCCTAGAAGCTGACACAGGCTGACATACTATAAGGTCCCAATAAATATTCGTTCAATCTTTCTGTCCCTGTCGTCCTCAACAGATTCCAATTTAACCAGCATTTATTAAGCCCCTACTTCTTTCCAAGCACTGTGTCAGCTCATTTTCATATGAATTCTCTAATTTAAATATTCCCAACAGCCCTGGTTATTATCCTCATTTTTACCAATGAGGAAACTGAGGCTCAGAGAGATGAACGATTTGAATAAAGTTCCGTTTCTCTGGTCTAATGCTCGGCCCTCTCCTGTTCAGAAGGTGTCTCTTGATTGGTCGTTGAAGTTACTTCATGCATATGCATGAGCTGACTGCATGAACGAGCCCCAGGAGCCCGTGTGTGCACGCGCTTTGCGAAGCTCTAACATCCCTGATGGTGCTGCCTGCTCACAGTGCTCATCTCAGTTTGATGGTTGCTGCCAACTAAAGTGCTCATGGATATCCTCCTGTACCATCGACCTTGAATCTGCCCTGCAATACTCATATGAGCATGAGATGAGCTTAGACGGATGCTGCCCTTGAACGTGGCTCTAAATTGGATGCAGGAAGCCTGGCTTACTCCCATTGATTCAAAGCACACATATTTCTGACAGTTTCCTCTGTTGAATAGTGAAAACATACAGTTGTCAAGTGCCTACCCTTTCGTTGTTCTACCATGGAGCTGCCAAAATTCTAACCGGCCAATAAAATCCACCTGCTTCAGAAGAGCCCCAAGCACACCCTCACTTACCAAAAAGAGAACAAGAGTGAAAAGCTGCTAAAAAATACATATTCCACATACCCTGAACTTGCACAGTTCTCTCAGTCTTCATAATGGCCCTGAAGATAGAAACTATGGTTAGCTGTATTTTACAGGTGATGGGCCTGAGGCTTTGGGGTGGGGACACTTGTCCAAAGTCACACAGCTGGGAAGTAGCAGAGCAGGGTCTAAGGCAGACCTGGACTTCTGGCTTGCCCGTGGAGGGGGCCAGCCCGAGGGAGCTCTCTACTGCTTCGAAGCTCGTTGGCCTCAATCACAGGTAGTATCATCTCGATTCCTTCTCATTACCTTCTGCCCTATTTTACTAAAGATTCAGGGCAGATTTGGCTCTGGCCTAGAAAAACATCTTTCTGACCCCCTGGAGAGAAAGAGAGAGAGATAGAAATGTGTTTCTAGGCTGTTCTGTAGAACCGAAGGCACTTTCATGACAAGCCTTTCTCCTTCCTTCGAGTCCTTAGGACACTTTATCTGCCCCTTCCTATGGCCCTGTCACAGCCAGCCTTATTTCCGCCATCTCCCCTTCTAGGCAGGGAGCTCTTCCAGGGCAGGGTCTGCATCTGACCCTTCAGTCTCCTCTCACACCAAAGCCCGAGTGTCCATCAATATTTACCAAGTACCAACTATGCTCCAAGTCCCACGTCAGGCACTTCCACAGCTGTGAACATGTTTCTTCTTTGTGGCTGCCTATTAGCCCATTTTACAGATGAGGACACTGAGGCTGGGAGGCGTGAAAGAACTTGCTCAAGGTCACAGAGCTAATAGAGGGCAGAGCTGGGCTTTGGGCATCGCCCTGCTCGCCCCACCATCAGTGTCCTTCCTGCAACATGGCAGCTGCTGGGCAAGTGCTCAATAAGCATCGGTTAAAAGACAGGAAAGAAGCAAGGGAAGAGAAGGAGGAACATTGAGAAAAGTTCAAAGACAGCAAAAAGAAAGAACTACTAGAATATTTCAAAGCAGTAAATTGGTGGAAGATTAGAAAAACGGGTCTTGGGTCAAGGGCCTAACTTCCATTCTTCTAAGGTCACGAAAAGGGAGGCACATACCCCAGATCAGAAAAAGAAACACGGAAGCAGCTCGGACTTTAGCTTCAGAATGGAAGCATCTCCACAGGGCTTTCTGAAGGGATGGAAACACTCTGATGGTAGTGACAACATCAAGAGGCAGTGCAGAGCATGTGTGCTCTGTGTTATAACGGTAAGAATCTTGTCAATAAACATGAGCATTTACACAAAACAGTTCGGAAGCCACTGCCCTCGGAGTTAAATGAGCAGGGTTCAAATTCCAGGTCTGTCCTTTCCTAGCTGCCCAGCCTTAGGTAAAATTTCTCATGTCTCTTAACCTCAGTTTTTCCATCTGTAAAATGGCATGACAAGACGTTTCATTTTACAGTGGCTTAATAAATCAGATTAAGTAGTGAACATAAGCCCCTAACGGGGGCTTAGCTAAATGTTTCCTACGTTGTTCTGTGTGATTAATTCATTTTGTTTTGAAACATGACCCAAAGTAGCCCCTGCTGCTAACTCCAACTCCCCACCTGGGGTCCCTGGGGGCACTGAAGCCAGACTGTTGGCTTTAAACCTGGCTCTTCCATTTCCAAGCTGATCACCTGGGCTACTCACTTAACCTCCTTTCCCCTCAGTTTTCTCTCCTGTAAAGTGGGAATCATTCTAGGATTTCCCTCTTTGAGTGCTTAAGAAGAGTACAGGCCCTTGGAACCCTGCCTGGCACATAGCAAGTGTTCAGAAAATGTTAGTTATTACCGTATTGTCATTATTACTAGCATGTGCTGAGTGTTTTTCTTATGGTTTCAGTTCAACTCTTGTACTGTCCCCTCCCTCACCTCCCCCATATTTCAACTGCTGACCCGCAGGTCCCCGATCTGCAGGCAGCGTGGCATTACTTAAGGGAGGAAAGAGCCTCGTAGTCTTTCAGTGACGTCAGGAGGGCTCCTTATCAATAATTGAACAGTTTTCCAGGAACCCAATCTAGAGAGCGCAGTGCCCCGGCTGCAGCAGGGCCTGGCTGGCTGGGGCTCCCGGAAGGCTCTGGGCACAGTGGGGATGGTTATCTGCTTGCGCTGTGGGCGGAGGAGGCTGGCTGCTGCTGCAGGGGCGCAGGCTGCAGGCTCCGCGGGGCCCTAATCGTCCTCCAGGCCCTGCCCTCACAGTCCTCTTCCAACAGCCCCCGAAAAGCAGGCCCTATTCTTCAGCTGATGTGCTGGAGCCCAGAGCCTGGAAGTGGTTCTGAACAGCCCCCGCCCTCACCACTCACTTTGAAGCCATCGATAAGGCCTGATGATTTGCCTCCAAACATGGCGCAGGCATGTGGGGCTCTCACAGCAGCCCGTCATAGGCTTCCCAGACGGGCACCTGCAACTGCCCCCCCACCCCCCACCAGCGCCCCCCCTTCCCACACACACCGCACCAGCCAAGAGTAAGCTTTCTAAAATGCAAATGAAAATCTGGTCCGTCACCTCCCTGCCTAAATGCCTCAGGGCTTCTGCATTGCTCTCAGGAAAGGACTCAGCCCCTCTGGGTCCCCAAAGGCCCGTGGCTCCCCTGTGTCCAGCTTCACCCCAGCCCTTCCTGTCTTCATTTATGAGCTTCCGGCCACACCACCCTGTATCCGCCCCTGTCACAGAGACGTTGCCCCTCCAGGTCTCTGCCAGGCCTTTTTCTCTCCCCCATTGCTGCCTCCTACTTATCATGCATTTCTCAGATAATGTCACCTCCTCACAGGAGCCTTCCCTGACCTCCCGTCTAAAACTGTGACCCCACACCCCCAGCCCCTGCATATTTCCACCACGAGACTCACCCCGACCAGGATGGTTTTGTCAACCCATCAGCTTCCTTATCTATGCCTGTCTCCCCCATGCGGAGGTGAGCCCATGGGGACATAGGTCCTGTCTGTCCCACTCACAGCTGTGCCCTTAGATGCACCAGCTCCTGGTACCTGAAAGGTGGGCAGTAAAAATGTACTGAATGGATGGCTGGAAGCTGGGAGGCTATGTGGTAGAGTGTGGTGAGTGCCGGACTCACAGTGTACAGTCCTGGGTTTGAGGCCCAGCTCTGTGACCTGTTCTCTGGACCTCCTGACGGTGCTAGTAGAGTCAGGAGACCCGGGATCTGGCCCGTGAGCTCACCTTATCCCTCGGAGTCCCCATGGAGCGTATGAAATCTGTGCATAGATAGAGTGGCACGTTCTGGGGGTGATGGATGGGAACCCAGGGTCTGCCAAATCCTACAGGCATTCTGCACTGAGCAGGGCAGACACACCCCGGGATCACCCCACAGAAGCCACAGCCAGAGGGGTGAAAAGCAACCATCCGGCACAAAGCCTGTTAGATGGCGCACCACTTCCAAGGAGCCAAGTGACAGCAATAGCACCCAACGTGTGTGCCTGCTCCATGCAGGGAAGGCAAGTTTCCTCCGGACTTACTGACTTTCCCTACGGGAAGGGGCTGCCAGGGAGTTCAGACAGACCTTGGCCTTCAGCCGCAGGCTTTTCTCCTGCAGGGTGAGTGTCCATTATGCAAATAGGCTATAACCCAGTAGTTAATTTATGGTGCACAGGGTCCCTGCAAGGGTCCCCTGAGGGATCGCCCAAGGACAAGAAGTGAAAGGCTTTGAAGTTGTCACCTTTGCTTTGAGAGACTTTATCATAACACTGGCTGGAAAAGACAAAGAGGATAAAAAAGTACCTCAGATGCTTTGCACTGATGTCTGAGCTGGTGGCCGTAAGGGGGTCGCACGTGATCTCACACTGCAGAAGCTGCTCACATTTAGGTTTTAAGGCTATGATCTCCCAGCTGCAGAAACATCCTTGCTGCTGGCTCTCCTGTGGGAAATATTATTTTTATTAGTGTGACTCTAAAGCTCTCCAGTCCCCCTTTTTTTCTCCCATTGAAATAATTCATTTTATAACCATGACCCAGAACTCAGGGTTCTGCTGGCATTAGAGCCAGAAAGGGCCATGATGCCCAGCAGATATGTTTCCACCTGCTTGCCAGCATGTTGCATTGTTTTTCAATCTTTGAAAAACCATTAATGCGAGTAAGGCATTTCACTCAGTACTTGGCATACAGTAAGCATTCTGTGCACATTAACTGTCATTATTCCTAGTCCTATTGTATTAACCGTAGTGTATATAAACACACTTTATAGTAAACAGCCTCAGATCCTTATTTTTGGAGTGAGATGAGCGATAAAGAAATTCTAAGAGTCTGGAGTGCATTCTAATGGCCTGGAGGGAGGAAATGGTGCCAGTGCCAGGTGACCCTTATCCATCAGGGGATGCCTGGCTGTCTCATTCCTAAAGCTGACCCATAGAAGAAGCTCCCAATTGGATGGGAGGAGGAAGACACATAGGTAAAGCACCTACCGGGTACCTCCAAATAACTCGTGTTTAAGTATCATGGCAGCCTTTGGAGGTAGGAATCCCCCCCCCCCCCCCCAATTTACAGGTAGAAAAACAGGCTCAGTGCAATTCAGTAATCCACCAGAGGAGTATAGCTAGAAAGTAGCCTGGATTTGAACCCAGATCTTTATGACTCTGAAGAGTGCAATCTTCCACTGTCTGGAATCGACTCTTGGGTCCTGGCTAGCTCTTTAGGAGCCTGTAGCAAGCTTGACCTTGCAAAGTTGGCATTTGTTTAAAAAGTGACATCCTAAGTTGCGATTTATTTTGTAGTGTCTATTCCCTGCTTTGTAGGCAGCCCTGCGCCAGACCTCTGACTTCTGCGTCTTAGCTGGTCAGACCTCTCATCTGTAACCCAACCCCCACTCCTAGCAGAATCCAGTCAAAGTAAGTTATCTGCTGTCAGGGCTGCTTAAATATTTCATGGTGGCCTGGATCAAGGCAGACGACAGATCGCAGTGCTCTGGGGGCAGGCGGGGCAGCTAATGGATCAACTATAGGCACCAGATGTCCAGGGTTGGGATAGATGGCCCGTCAGACTAGTCAAGCAGACGATGGTGGCTTCAGGTCACGCATCTTGCTAAGGATAAGGTTGTATGTTTAAAGCGGTCAAGATTTTTAAATCCCTGATTTAGATGGACCCTCGGACCAAGACTTAGAGAAGCTGCTTTAGTGTTTTTGTGTTCTTTGCATGATTTTCTAAGAAACACACACACACCGTGAGGAAGCTGGCTGAGCACCCCAATCTGCAGATGGGTAAACTGAGGCTCACAGAATTTAAGTGACGTGCTCCAGGTCACCCTGCAGCTCATGGCCACTCTGAGATCTGATCCCAGTTTTCGCTGTCTCCACCTAAGAGAATTAACAAGTTATTGAAAAGATCTTGGAACCCGGAGAGAGAGGAAACCTAGGTTCTCTTCCCATGTCTTCCAGATCCTGCCTATGACCAGATCACTTCCCCTGTTGATGTTTCATGAGAAATGATGACAATAATAATGGATTTCATAAATCCAAGGCACTGAGAATTGCAAGGCACACCATTATTTCACGAACCACTAAGAAAGATTAACCATGTCAACTGTAAATTACGTCCTAATTTCTGAGATGTCAAAATGTGAAAAAACAATATGCGTGAGTTAGAATGATTGAAATATGGTGATACCAACCTTTGGGGGCAGAGGCAGACCTGGAATTTAAGCCCAGATCGTCTATTTCTATTTCTATTTTTATGTTGTTTGATTTCTGTTTATTTTGTTATTATTGTTGTTTTTTTCCGGGATGGTGAATAAGTTTTTGTGAGGTTTGTCATAACCAGATCTTAAGAGTAGGCCTGGCATGTTTGACTCAGGGTGGGGAGGAAAGCACAGAGTAAAAACATCCAAAATCTGAATTCTTCTTGGGCCACTCAGCTATGAGGGGACCTTGGACAAGACCCCTGCCCTCCCTGAGCGTGTTTCCTCTTCTGCCTCTCCTGGGGCTGTGAGGACTCGCAGAAGCAATGTGCAGGGGCTGCCAGCCCATCACCCCACACGGTAGTGGGTGCCCAATCAGTTCGCTTCCTGGGGAAAGATTTGAATGTGGTTCCCCAGAGACAGAAACAGCCTTTAATCTCAACTTTCCTTCCAAACCCACTGGCTCTAAGGAAGCCCCGTCTTGCAATTTGCCTTTGAGTCAGCAGTCCCTGGAAGCGGACATCAAGTTGGAGTGTTCTGATGGCAGCCCAATCAGCTCTGTCCACCTACCACACGCCACCAACGCACTTGCTATTTCAGGCACCGTCACGAAGCGTTTCCGTCTAAAGCTCTTTAGACTACAAGATACCCAATGTTTTGAATTAATTGGCTTCTATTTTCCTTTCCCATACACGTGCCTAGGTGCCTTTTTAGGGCAAGATTGACTAGAGGAATCCTTCCTGAATTCTGGCAGCCCTGCTTCAACTTGGAGTTAATTATCTCTAATATGCTGTACAATTCCCTCTGTACCTTTTATGACATGGAGTGGAGGCATAATTTACCCAAGTCTATCATTTGAGACCTTTTTTTTTTTTTTTTTGCACAAAGAAAACTGTGCATGTGCCTGATAAAAATATTATTTAGTTCATCATTGTTTAGTCACAAGATGTTTATCGAAGACACACCTCGGGGCCAAGCACTATAATTGGTTACTAGGTTAAGTTCTCATTAGCCTATCAGGTCAGTAGTCTTAGCCCCGTTTGGCAGAGGAGAAAACTAAGTTCAGAATGAAGAGAAAGGTTGAAGCCTTGGGTTCCCACCCTACCTATTGGATGCTACGTGTCTGCCAGAAATCATGTCCTTCTGTGACCGCATGTCCCAATAGACTCCAGTAACACCATTTCCTCCCCAGTCCCCCAGCCCTAGGGCTGGGCCCAGCTTCCCTCTTGCTCATCTCTCCACGCTTCCCCATCTCTTGTCCCCTAGCCACGCGCAGCGAATGGCCCTTTCCCCAGTCAGCTCAGAGTCACGAGCGATTACCTGTGGTGGTGATGGTTTGTTACATAGCATCAGACACCGGAAACACGAAGCACCTCCGTCCTTTGCCAGACAATAGCTTAGAAACTAACGTCTGGTTGTCTCATGTGCTGCTCTATACCCGGGGTTCGTTTCTATTCTATTTAAATAGGCTAGACTCCTGACTGCGGTCGGAACCTTGACTGACCGCCACTGAAGGGCTTTTGCGAAAGAGTGTCAGGATGAGTCTGCATTTTAGAAAGACCACTTTGCAGGGACTCGGAGAAGAGCTGGGAAAGGACGAAACTGGAGGCCAGTTTGGAGGCCACTGGGGTGACAATGATATTGTCAAGTTGGCAGTGACGGGGTCAGTGAGCACATTGGAGAGAGTGAGCACGTGGACGCTCCACGTCCTGGAGACACACAGGTAAGGGACAGGGAGGAGACAGGGAGGATGCCCAAGTTTCTCACTTGATCAACTGGACGGATGGAGGTGCCAATTACAGAGATCTGGACCCTGGAGACGCAGGGCAAATATGAGCTTCCTTCTTCTGTCCTGGGCAATAGCACTGAGCAGCTGCTGGGCGCAAATCCACTCTCCCATCTGTCCTCCACCCTTGGGAGATCTGTAGCCTGGGTGATCCTTCCCATAAGTACGTGTGAGCACGTCACCCCCATCCTCAAGACCCGTCATGGCATCTGCATTCTTCCAGGATGAATCCACAGTGAGCAGTGACTTGCTCCTTGCCCTTCGGGCCTCCTCCTAACCCTACTCCGTCTTCCCGGAACAGGCAGGTCCTACTATGCACCATGCGTGCTCGGCCTAGTTCCAGCCTTTGGCCCCACAGCTGCTTTCGCCCGCGTCATCCTTCTCTTCTTTGCCTGGCTGGTCCTTGTGTCGAGATGTAGTCATCGCCTCCTCCAGAAGTTTTCCCGTCTCGGGGTAGGTGCCAGTTCTCCGAGATCCGGGACACCCTCTGTTCACTTCCAGAGCTGCCCTGATCAGATTCCATCGTAATGGCCTGTTTATGTGTCTGGCTCTCCCACCGGACAGGCAGAGAATTCCCTGAGTGTTTGCGCCCTCAGAGCTGGCACAGAGCTGGGCTACGGCTTTCCACGTGCGTTACCACATTTCTTAGCTATATTCCTATCTGCAGCATTTTAAATATTGTCATTGCTTCTCTTCTTGGGACACAGTGCTCCTGGGGCAACACTGTCCACACAAATTCATAAAGGAACTTAAGGAGAAACTAACAAACTTGTTTCAGAATTGAAAAGCAAAATAAATAAATCCAGTGTTTATACACAACTTCCTCTGGTTGTGCTTTAAGCGTGAGGACAATGGCTCCCAGGTAGTGTTTTACAATTAACACTAGTCCTAGAGAACACAGGGAGGCTCCGGGGAGAGGGAAATAGCACAGGAAAATCGGGGAGCGTGGCTTCTGGGCGGGAGAGCAGCCCGCTTGCCCCTACCTCCTCAATCCCACACCCCTAACCCAAACTGCAGGTTCAGGGGCCACACCATACGCCCTGAGTGTGCCACACATGGCTGGCATTTGTGGCTCACATTATATTTCTGTTACAGTATACCGTTCTAGATCATGGATGCTTCGCCCAAATGACCACGAGCCCGTTTCTGGAAACTGTACAGCCGCCTTCCTCAGGTCTGTCCTCACAAAAGCTGAGCAAACTGCCAGATGCAAACCTTGGGGCCCGACGGAGGCCGAAAGGCAGCTGTTGGTGAGGAGAAGGAGCAGATGACGGGGCATGGACACGAGGCTGGGGTACCCTCAGGTGTAGGCCTCAGTGCAGCACAGAGAGCAAGGTGTGGGCAGGGGCCAGTCCTGGGCCTGGGGACCAGCTCTCCTGTGTCATCAGACTCAGGCACAGAATTCTGAGGCACCTGTGACTTCTGCATTCCATCCTGGCCTTCCAAACCGTTAGACAGGTAACACTTGTCAAGGTATCTGGCTAGAACCTCCGTATTTCTTTAACAGTTTGCCAGCCTGCCTTAAAACTTTAGTGTTTAGATACATGACATGTGTGCTCCATTTCATATCTTGTCCTGGGCAAGTAAGGTAATTACCATACAGCTCTGCAAGGGCGGTGGCGCTGAGGTACGCAGTGAAGTGGGAGCCCGGGAGTGGGGGTGGGGGCAACACACTGAGCCTGGGACACAGTGGTCTGTGAATAATATTGAAATCCAGAGGAAAGGGTCATAGCCAAGAGACCACCAGTGCAGTGGGAGAAAGTTACACCCATTTATTTTACCGTGGCAGGAAGGCAGGAGGAATGTTCTGGCATTTAGCTGCTGGGCTGGGGATACTCATAAGCGACTAGCCCACCAGTTGCCCCCCCACCCCACCCCCACGGCCTCCCATTTGCAACCATGCAGCATCTGGTTGCCACACATTCATCTGCCTCCTCAGGCTAAACAGAGGATGATTAAACAGCGTGAAGGGCCAGGCTGGGCCACAGTTCTTTTAAGCCTCCTAACAGCAGCCATCCACGCATGCGGCAAGGCTGCTGGGAAGTGAATTCCAGGTCCCCCTCTCTGGGTCTCAGTTTCCCCATTAGTAAGACGGGCTTGATAACAATAGGACCATAAGAGGGTTCTTAGGAAGGCGAACTGGAGGCTGTTTATAAACAGGACCCGGCTCGGGCTAA
Organism: Rhinolophus sinicus; assembly: GCF_036562045.2. NCBI lineage: Eukaryota > Metazoa > Chordata > Mammalia > Chiroptera > Rhinolophidae > Rhinolophus > Rhinolophus sinicus. The sequence continues at coordinate 105,882,157 of NC_133759.1, read as the reverse complement.
GTGCCATCAAATGCGGGTGCTTACTAAGTGCATCTGGCAGGCGGGACACCAAGGGGTAGGCAGGACAGGTCGTCTGGCTTCAGAACCGCCCCTGGCTTAGTGACAGAGCTGAGGTTCGAGCCCAGCTTTCCCTTCCTCCCAAGCCCAAGCTCTTTCCTGCTGTCACGCTGCCTCTCACATGTGAGCAGTTCTCAACCACAGAGATAAACTCGTCTCCTCTTTCATGTGGGTGCATTCTCCGAGCTGGAGGGAGAAGGCTAAAAATACTGCTGGGTGTAAATCTGATCCAGCGGGAAGGGGTCAGCCTAGGCTGGGGATGGAAGGAAAGGCCCAGCCCCCCAGGCTCCTCCTTGATTTTTCAATCGAAGGCCTTTTGTCTGAAAATGCACAGGAGCCTGGGATGGGCTTCTGAAACCAGCATCGTGATGACAGAGCAGGAGACCTTGCTGTGACCCTGCCGTCTCATCTTCTTCAACTTCCTCTCCCACGGCCTCCTGCCCACTCATCTCTGTGCCCCAGCCCCACGGACCTCACTTCCAGCCCAGGACAAGTCAAGCCGCTGCCCTCTTCTGGGCTGCATGCACATGCCCAGACTCAGAGCCCCCAGGGCTGGCTGCTGGCTCAACTGTCCCAATCAAAATGGCTTTCCCTGACCGACTACTCTGCCTAGCGGGGCCTCTGCCACCTCCGCATGCCAACCCACTCTCTCTAGCACGGTGCTAGAATCTATGTATCACTGAGCATGCTCTGAAATGACCTGTCCATGTCTGCCCCTCCAGAATGTGAGCCCGAGCACGGCAGGTGCCGTGTCAGCCTCCACGGCGGTCACCCTGGAGCCTGCAATACACTAGATGCCTAGTCGTCTTCAAAAACACTTTTTGAATAAATAAATGTATGCATGGAGGAATGACAGAAGAAAGGAATGAAGCCTCAGTTCTGGTCTCCACGGGGCCATTCACTTGCTGTGTGACCTCAGGACAGTCCCTTTCCCTCTCTGGGCCTCACTGTTCTCAATTGTTAAATGAAAGGGTTGCACTCGATTAGGAGGCTGACTTTGTGAGTATCACTGAAGGGTTGAAGTAGGAGAGCCACGGGCTCAAACTTGCATTGAAAACAGAAAGAAAAGTGCTCTGGGATCCAGTAAAAAGTACACTGAAGGTCCCCATGGAGTGGCCTGGAGGCTGTGACAGCTGTATAGTCCAGAGAGAAATGAGTCACCCAGGCTTATCAGACAGCAGATAAAGCTCACGAGTACTCTCAGGTGACAAACTGTCACCAGGGACCCAAACAGACTATAGAGGGATCTATGCTGTGGTTCAAGCATTTCTCTCTCTCTCTGTCTCTCTCTCTCTCTCTCTCTCTCTCTCTCTCTCTCTCTCTCTCTCTCTCACACACACACACACACACACACACACACACACACACACCACCACCCTCCCTTCATTATCTCCTGGGTTAGCCAGATTATGTGATTATGGCAAATTTCTAAAAATTTAGTATTTTGATAATTCATCTTCTCAATGACTATATATAATTAACCCTTTTCTATGCATAGCTTACAATAATATATAAAATATGTATGTACAATGATATAATGCAATATAATAATACAATAAATTAGAAAACTATGAATAGAGAACAAAGTAAGATTAGGGATAGATTTAATAGAGGAAGAAGGAAGTTAAAACATAAAAAGCAAATGAAGGATTCTCAGCTTTTATCAAAGGCGGGCAACAAATTTAGCTTTGAGCTTCCTAGTGGCTGGAGCAAAAAGGGAAATATGACCAGCTACATTATTTGCATCACATAAGGAAAAACAATACAACTATCTTAGGAGAAAAACTTTCCTTGGCACCTAAATTGGAAAGAAATGCCTTACATGGGTTTTTATAGAGAGAAAACTAACTGGTTATGTGTGTTTTTCCAATTAAAAAAATAGAAATCAGTTGTATTAGCAATTGTTTTATGAGAGGAATATTTTTAAGAAAGGGAGATGAGACATAAGGAAGAAGAAAGATTGGGCTGCTTCTGGATCAGCAACATGTGTTTGGGTTGGGGAGTATAAATTAATTAATCCAATAATGAGTTTTAAAATCAACTTTTCCTCTCAGTGGAAAAATGAATAAAAAGAGCCACCATTTATTGAGTCTTTCTTGTGTGCCAGGCACGAGGCAGATCAGGCGACATCACTCAGCTCAGTCTCCTACCTGAGAGGTGGTGTGACCATCCCACAGACGGTGGGGTTAGCGAGTTCCCATACTTTGCTGGAGGTCAGACATCTCTTACTGTTGGCTACTCTGCTCCCAGACCCCCGCATAGAATACAAGACGACCCTGCCCCAGAACACAAGACTCTTCCCTCCCAGGAGTCCGTTAAATGTACTGAGGATACGGGTGATGGCCAAAAGCCAACGGTATTTCATATCAAACCAAAAAGAAAGAATCTTACTAAAGATTTCATCCCAGGATGAATGCATGAAAATGTCCACATCGGTTTCAGAGGGAGAAACTGATCAATCCACCCAGATGTAGCAGCTTAGGATAACCGGGTGGCATTTTATCCAGAAAAAAAGAAAAGGCCTGTTATTATAAGGCAGCAAGTATGTCACCCTCACACTGCTGGTAGGAGGGAGAGGGGGACAAGCCCAGGCAGCCAGGCTGTTCAGCGGGACCCTATTTTCCTTGATTTTGTCCAAGTTGTACCATAATGCTGGCCTCACTAGAAGACAAATACTTTAAATTAATACTGTTGTTTGGAAAAATCACCCAGAGAGCACTCTGTGTCCACACTATACGTAAGTGTTAGCCTGGGTTCCGGAGTCAGAAAGAATTGAGTTCATTCTTTGGTTCTGTCCTCACTGGATTCCTTTGGCAAGTTACTTATCCCATCTAATAATAATTGCACTCACCCCACAGGATAATTGGGAAGGTAAAGAAGCGAGATGCTGGTGGCTACGTGTTGTGTCCCCTGTCTGGCCCACAGCAAGTGCTTACTAGATGAGAGTTACAATTAATCACTGGCTTGAGTTACAGCTCGCCCCTGAACCAGTCGCACAGGCCAGGAGGCTGCTGTGCTCTGATTGGCCAGGCCTGGGTCGCAGAGTTACATTCTAGGAGGTGATACCAATTGCTGCACCGAGTGGGGCTAGGCGGTTGCAGGAAGGCGGGAGTGAAGTGATCAGAAGACTAGTGCAGGCACCTAGGCAAGAGATGATGGCGACTGGAAAGAGGGTGGCGACAGTGGTGTTAGACTGGAGGTCCAGCCTTTGTGCTTCTGGCAAGCTGTAGGGAATGAGTAATGAGTCAGTTCTCCAGCTGTACTCATAGCTCTGCTTCCTTGTATCCATGTGTCTAGAGAAGCAGGAGAACAGCCAATGACCAGAGGCAGAGGAACACACACCGTGGGCTCATATACAAGGCAAAATAACACGCTATCTTTCCTACACCAGGTCAGGCCACCAAATACTTCCCTTTGTGGCATCTTGGGTTTCTGAGAAAATGCACCCCATAGCATAGAGGAAGGGTGTACCACTGAGCCAGACGCAGGCTTGAGAGAACACGGCCCCTCGTGCTACCCACAGGTGTCGGGCAGCCCTTTACGCGTGGGGTGCTGGGAACTGTCTTCCCCAACCCTCTACTACTCATCCTTGATTGCAACTGAGACCCTGGGTTTCAACACAGGAAGTAGCCCAACTTGGGGTGCTGTTCTTTCTGGCAGCTTCCCTTCCCGGCAGCCTCTCCTTCAGACAAAGAGACAAGGCAGCTGTTCCACACACAGAGCGAGAGACAACACCCTTCATGGAGCCCTGGGGCAGGAGACAGCATGTGCAGTGGCACTGGCCAGGGAACCTGGGAGGGGACAGCATGGAAGAACGTCAGCACAGCCTGCTGCCTCTGCAGAGGACACGCTTGGAATTGAGAAAGCAAGACTCATAGGAGAGGGAACAGGACAGGCATTGAAAGCTGGCCGTGGACCAAGCGTAGGTTACGATATTTTCTCAAAGACCCTGAGAGGTGGGCATTGCGCCTCGCATTAGACAAACTCAGAGTTAGTAAGTAGCACAACCAGGACTCACCCCCTGTCAGACTCCAAAAGTCCACACTTTCTTAGTCAATCACCCAGTTATTTTCACCTCCACAGTGACCCCTTGACTGCAGCCAATTTTTCCCCCGACTGGTTTGGATGAACCAGTGGGAGAGCAGTCAGAGACCACCAGCATCTACTGCAGGAGAAAAGAGCAGCCTTGTAGCTGTGTGTACACACACGCATGCACTCTGCATATTGCAGAGGGTAATGAAAATGTCGGGCTTATCACGACGAGCAGCTCCCCCATTTATCACACTGCTCCCCTCTTAAATTAGGATGGTCTCATTTCCTTGAAGTCAGCACCTCTATCGGTTTCATCTTGGTCACCCAAAGGATGGCACTCCGTCAGTATCTCACATAAGGCAGACGCTCCCTGTATATTACTTACATGGAAATGAATTGAATTGTATGTTTTATCTGTGCTTCACAGTTCTTGGGAATTTAAAGGCAGCTGGTCCTCCACACATTGTATTGCCTCGTCAGTGCTGAAGAGCTTTTCAGAAGGGAGTATTTTCTTTAAACTCCAAAGGGGTCGGTAAACATTACACAATATTCGGGCTCATTTCTCAGAAGGGGGTTTCATGTCTAACACATACACAATTGTGCTGTGTCCAAGACTCTTTTCAGTTTGGCTTTCACGAGAGCCTGACCAAACACCCAAAGGCTTCTCCGGCTTAAAGGAGGCTTGTCTTGCCAGAAACGAAAGTTCCCAGCCATTAATCAATGTCTAGTCCCTACCAGGCTGAGAATACACCACTTGCTTGTAAAGATGTTTAAGGAAACGGCCAGTGGCTTCCGGTAACAGCTAGTGTGAGTGGGAAAGATATAAATTATGAGGGGGGTGGGGTCGAGTGCATAGAAAATAAGGAATCGCTGTCAATGGTTTTATCCAAAGGGTTTGATTTATAAAATAGTAATAATGATAACAAAATCAAATGAAATAAAAAGAGCACAGTAAGGTCAATGTCACTTCCTAGTTCATCCTGAGTTGGACTTCAAACAGGGATTCTTTGTTTTCCGTCTTTTCTATGAGACAAGATGTGATTGCGAGTGAAGTACATTGATTAACCCAAAATAACTTTCCCTCAATTTGCTGGATGTTCAAGAATACTCTGGAGACCCTGCTTTTGTTTTGAGTTAGCCATTTGGGAGTTTGGCACCGACCCTCAGACAACCATTCAAACTGAGTGAACCAGAAAAATGTCAGCAACTAAACAAGGACATATAGTACAGTTTAATTAGTTTAGAGAGAGGGTGGGGTGGATACCCCCCCCCTTCTCCCTAAACATCACTCAAGCAAATTGTTTTTTCTTTTATGGTCTTGTTAAAAATCATTTCATGGTTGCAGTTTTGTTCTCATGCTAACCCAGCAGGACTGCGTGGGTTATTAAGAAGGGTAGTCAGCCTGGCGAAGGTGGGTGCAGGAAAAGCATTCCCTTTGCTTTAAAAAAAGACAGAGGGGTTTAATCACCTGGCTTGTGCAACGACATATTAAAGAACCCCATCCTGAATGTCGGTGCAAGGCTGAAGCTCCTGTTAATAACAGTAGCTAGCTAGGAAATTCTTCTGCTGACTTTAGTCAGGAATTTTCCATAGTAACCAAGGCTGCCCACGGGTAGCCGGGCAGGGGGGTTTTCATTCCATCACGCACATTTTTCTGTTCGTCATGGTAAGGAGAACATTACTTATTACAACATGTGAGTGGGGCTGTGCTCTCCGGGAGTGGAAACCTTACTGGTTCTCCTCCTTGGGAAAATTCCGCCAAGAAATTGGAGAACTGTTCTCTTTAAAGGAAGACAAGCCACCAGTTTCAAAATGCTGTTCTGTTGCATTTCATGCCAAGTCCCCAAGTCTTTCTGGTGTCATTCTGACTTGTCATATAAATCTGGGGGTCACGACAGCAATGGAGCCGTCCCTCTACCTGATGTGGGGCCAGGTTCTGAGGGCCCAGAGGTGTCGCTCCCCATGGCCCATGATAAAAATCAGACTTCTTAGCCTGATGTCCAAGGTCATTCACAATCTACACAACAAATCATTTCTGGCTTCATTTCCCTTCCCCCATGTTGTTCTGGCCACATCAAGTGGCCTTGCTGGGCTTCCCTGACCAGGCTCTTCCCTTGGCCTTAGAATGTTCTCCAGTTCACACCCATTAGGGTGGCTACTACCAAAGAAAAAACAAAAAACAAAAAAAACACCCCAAAACCAGAAAATAACAACTGTTGGCAAGGATGTGGGGAAATTGGAACCCTTGTGTGCTGTTGGTAGGAATGTCAAATGGTGCAGCGCTGTGGAAAACGGTATGGCAGTTCCTCAAAAAATTAAAAATAGAATTACCATATGATCCAGCAATTCCACTTCTGGGCATATCTCAAAAAAAATTGAAAGCAGGAACTCAAAGAGATATTTGTACACCATGTTCATAGCAGCATTATTCAAAAACCCTAAAACATGGAAGCCACCCAAGTGTCCAATCGATGGATGAATGAATAAGCAAAACGTGGTCTATACATACAATGAATAATTATTCAGCCTTAAAAAGAAGGAAATTCTGACACAGGCTACAACATGGATGGACCTGGAAGGCATTATGCTAAGTGAAATAAGTCAGTCACAAAAAGGCAAATACCGTACTTATATGAGGTCCCTAGAGTTGTCGAAATCATAGAGACAGAAAGTAGAATGGTGGTTGCCAGGGGCTGGGGAAAGGGAGAACGGCGAGTTGTTTAGTGGGTACAGAGCTTCAGTTTAAAAAAAAAAGAAAAGAATGATGGAAATGGATGGTGGTAATGGTGGCACAAATTATGAAAGTATTTAATATCACTCAACCATACATTCAAAAATGGTTACAATGGTAAATTTTCTTGTGTATATTTTACCATAATGAAAAAAAAAACAACAGAAAAAAATGGAATGTCTTTTTCCATGTCTGTTGGACAAAATCCCTTTCATCTTTCATCTTTGGAGGCACAGCTCAAATGAGCTTCCTGTAGGGGCTTAGAGACTGCGCAGTGGGGGCAGTAAGTCTGACCAACAGCCTTTTGCATCCACACTGAAGCATTTATAGAAGGGTGTGTGTGGTTCTTTGTGTGTGTGTGTGTCTAATATAAAACTGCCTGTTAAGCCATTTACCCTTCAGAGGAGACAGGGACTCCTTGGGGCTTCGCTATTCCCAGGGTGGTTTATAGCATCAGCCGCAGGTGGGATTTTATTAGAAATGCATAATCTCAGGCCCCACCCCAGGTCTACTGAACTAGAGCTGCATTTTTACAAAAGCCTCAGGTGAATCATTTCTGCATTAAAATTTGAGAAGCACTGGTCTCGAGGGCCCAGCTTCATGAGGGTCATATTTAAATTCCTCCACGGTACGTGGTTATACAGCAGAATCAGTACAGAAGTCTTAAATATCACATACACCTAGGCCTTACCTGATTCAATAGGTTTGGGGTGAGCCTGGGAAATGTATATTTTTATAGATGCAGTTAGGTAGGGAACCATTGGCCTAACCCAGTGGTTCTTGAACTTGAATGTTGTATCAGAATAACCCAGGAGCCTTGTTAATGCAAGTTACTGGTCCCACCCCAGAACTTCTGAGGCAGAGATCGGCGGTGGGGTTCAGAATTGGCATTTCTAGTAAGTTTTCCAGTGATGACATACAGCTGGTGTAGGAACTGCACCAAGAGCCGCTGGCTTCACACGTAGGAAATATTTGTTGGATGTATGAACAGAAGGGAAGATTAGACAATAATTAGATTCAAGAAATGCTAGCGTTACAGTTATCAATTGTGGTGGAACTAGCCATCCTAAAACGTAGGGGATTCAAAATAGTGTATTCTTCTCACAGTCCTGGGGATCGACTGGGCTCAGTTGAGTGTGTCTTTCGCCTCACATGGTGTCGCTGAGGGCACTCACGAGGCCACCGTCCACTGGGAGCTTGCCTGGAGCCACAACGCCCCAGACAGCCTCTGCTCTCCCACACCATGGCTTCTCACCCCTTAGTAGTCTGGCCCAAGCTTCTTGGAAGCAGCTGGCTTCCAAGGCGGAGAACACAGACACTGTCAGTCTCCCCTGTAAGGCCTGGGCTTGGAAGCCCCAGAATGTCACTGCTGCCACATGCTATTAGTATCAGCCAAGTCCAGGTCAGCTTCAAGGGGAGAGGACCTAGACTTTGCTCCTTCAGGGGACGAGCAGCAAAGTGTAGCCATCATTAACACACCATATCTAATTTGTTTATTTTTTTAAAAAAGGCCAAAGGAGACATACCTAAAAATCCCATGAATCTGTCTGTTGGTCACATTAGCTATGGCTGCTGCAGCCTCTGTCCGTCCAGGCTGGGCCTCCATGGCTGGGAATCCATGGTGGGCGTCAGCTTTGCTCAGCGGTCCTGCTCAGTCAAGCTCGGATTTTATTAGAGATCTTGTGACCTCATTATTTTTGGAGCCAGGCTTTCTTCCCGTTTCATCTGTTATACCAAAGACAGAAGGGGCTTGGGAGTATCGGTTTGTGGGTATAAAACAGCACTTCACAGAGCGTTCTAGAGAACTCAGATGCTGAGGTAGTGAAAGCCCCTAATTAGTGCTTACAACACCGATGAATCTCTTAACCCTTGATCATTAGGTGGTAACAAAATTAAAAAGTCGGGGGAATCAACGGGAAATTGAATGACTGCAACACAGGACTCTACCCATGGTCCATTCGATTGGGAGTTGTTATTAGTCATCGTATTATTTTGGTTTTCATTACTTCAATAACAAATCGCTTGAATAACCATACTTTCCGTTCAGTCTACAGAGCGCTTTTCCAGGGGCGGAGTCGCATGGGATCCTTTATAACCATGCATCAGGCGGTACTTTCAGTCTCACCCTGCAGATAAGGAAACTGAGTTCCTAAGAGTGGTAGTTGTCCACGGTCATGATAACTAAATAGCTGCTGGAATTCAAACCCACGACTCCCAGCCACAAACCTTTTCTATGACTGTTTCAGGAAACTCCTTCTAGGAAAGAACTTCATTGAACAACCTGCAGTCACCCTGCAGTCACCCTGCACAGCAAGGCGAAACAGAGCGTCATTTAGGTCCCTTTATTTGAAGTGTGTGCTCAGATGAGCAGAGCAGCGTCACGTGAGAGTTTCTTAGAAATGCTAAATCCTGGGTTCTGACCCACAACTGCATTTTAACAAGGTCTCAGAGGGATGTGTACGTCCCCAAAAGTTTGAGCAGCACAGATGTGGGGCACAGTTTTAGAGACAGGCTGAGGCCAAATCCCACCTTTGTCACTTACTAGTTGCATGACTTACACAATACATTCTCTAAGCTGCAGTCTCTTTATCTGTAAAGCACTGATGAAGAATAACACCTGCCTTCCCAAGGTTATCGTGGACATTCTACAAGTTAATGCACATAAAGTGCTTCGCAGGCTGCCTGGCTTACATTCAGTGCTCAGTCAACGTGAGCTACTATTATTCTTGTTCAAAATAATAACCTTCCTGATCAGCCAGCCAGATGGCCTGGGATTCTGTGCTGTGGAAAACAAAATTTTCCACACATACACCCAAAGTGCAGTGGGGAGAGAAGGCAGAGCCTTTGCCCTTGCGATGCTCTTGGAGCAAGGAGAGAGGAAGGGCGGATGCATAGAAAAACAGAAGAGCAGACTTCTCCCACAGACATAGCCCCACAGCGCCCGCACTCTCGCAGGCTTGATGGGCTGTTGGATGAGGTGCCACAGGGAAGAAGGATGGTTCTGGAGCTTAACTAATTGATGAGTCAGGGGTGACAGCAGTCGAAGCATGAAGATAGAAATACACAACCAGGGCTCAGCGGCCCTCCTGCCAGGCACACGTCCCTCCCCTCATCCCCCCACCCACGGGAGTTCAGAGAGGTACCCCTTGCTGGGGGAAAGCCTGCAGGCCTAGGGGGTAATGCGGTGTCAGGGCTGGTCCCACCTGGGGCAACAGGGCACACTGGCGCCTGACGGGCTGACGAAGCCAGGATCTATAGGGGAATACTGGGCTCCGAGTCCCAGGGAAAAGAAAGTGAATTCCAAATCCAGAGTGGGTGCTGGCAGGCTAGACGTCAGCACTCAAGAGTCGTCTGGAAGAGACCAAGGTAGCTGTGCTATAAGCACCACAAGCTGCAGGGGCCACAGTGAGGGTCAGAGTCCTTAGGGCTGCCTTGAATATACTATTAATGATAACAATTGATGCAATAATAATATTTATCACACGCTTAGTACATGTCAGCATTTTCTATGTATTAATTCACTTCAGCCTCACAAGTAGGTAGAAATCGGTACTTTCTGAAACAGATGAGAAAACTGAGACATACAGATGGTAAACTATTTTGCCATAGTCACACAGCTAAGAAATAGTTACACAGCTAGAGCCAGACTATTTGGTTCTCAGAACTGCCCTTTCAACTATTAAACTAGACTGAATACCAGCTGGTCTTTGATGCTGTTTCTTTCAGGGGGAGAGGGGCTGAGGTTTGAGTTGAATCTAGCTGGCTTAAGGAACCTGGGAGAGAAAAAATTGGGATGACTTGTGACACTGTCTTTGGAGGAGGTGGCCACCTTAGACATGATATCAGCTCTTTGGACGAGACGATGTGACACAGTCATCTCCAGCTGCAAGGGAGGCTGGTACAGCGTGTATCTCGCTTCTCCCTGTAGTGTAAAGCTGGTGATGGAGAAACGGACTGCAAATGTCTGTGAGTGACCAAGCAACATTGTCTGCTGAATCCCTAACCAACATTTTGTCCCTCTAGCGAACTAATCCACTCAACGCTCCCACCAAAAGCATAAAATTTCAGCTTCTATGTGCATATGCTGGTTCCCTCTGCCCAGAATGTCTTCCCTTGCCTTCTCCATCTGGTAAATCCCCCACTTACCTTCCAAGATTCAGCTCTGTGATGCCTTCCTTTAATATCACTTGCATTCTAATCTGGATTAGACAGAACTCCCTTCTGTTAACCAAAAGCTTCTCTGATTTCTTTCTATATCCTAGAGTCTAGCATATTACCTAACATAAAACAGGTGCCCGTTGAATGATGATTGAATAAATAAATGAAAATAATAGTCATCACCTTATCATCATTGTGAAGTTGAAAATGAGATAATTTATGAAAAATGCTATACATTTTATTAGTAATAACTGACATAATGATATTAGTAATTTCTGCTAGCGTTCATTGAGTACTCACTATTCTAAATATTATACATGCCTAACTCATCTATTCCTAACAAAACCCTACGAGTGGAGCAATTAGCTAGCCTACGCTAGGTTTTGCTGAAGTAACAAACAATGTTCAAATCTCAGTGGTTTAAACACCAAAGATTTATTTCGCACTCATGCTCATTGTTCCTTGTGAGTTGAAGGAAATTCTGTATTCATTTTAATCATTCAGGGACCCTGCTGAGTAGCAGTTGCAACATCCAGGTCACGTGGCCTCTTTGGTCAACATGGTAGAGAAAGAGAGCGTGGAAAACACATAGCTCTAAATGCTTCTGTCTGGAAGCGATGCACACCATTTCCCCTGACATTTCAATATTCAAGGCAAGTCCCAGGGTCTTAATGCCCACATTTAAGAGAGTGTGTGTAACTGAAGGAGTTGGTGAGTTCTGGTAGTAGTAGCTCCCACGTGACTCCTACTATTACCTTTAACTAACAGATAAAGAAACTAAAGCAGAGAACGGAGTACAGTACTTTGCACAAGATCACACAGCTAGTGAGTGAGTGGTTGATCCAGGATGCAAACCTGCCTTTTGTGAATTAGAACAGAGGCCAACAGACTTTCTGTCAAGGGTCAGCTAGTGACCATTTTAGGCTTTGCAGGCCATACAGTCTCTGTTGCAACCACTCAGCCCTGCTGTGGTCATGCAAAAGCAGCCACAGACAATATGCAAATGAATGGGCACAGAGGTACTCCAATAAAACGTTATTTGCAAAAACATGGGAAGGGCTAGATTCGACCAGTGGGCTGCAGTTTACTGAGCCCTAAGAGAGAATCCTCGCTCACGATCTCAAGGTTACCCTGAGTTCTGAAGACTGTGAAGTGATGAACAAATGTGAGTTATTAGAACCGTGTTTCTACCAAATATCCACAACATCACTTCCCTAGCCGGCCAGAGTCAAATGACTCCCCAGACTTGAATGGGTCACTGATCTCTCATCTAGCCAAGGTTAAGGGTAACAAGCTTCCCTTTGGGGCTGGCTAATTATTACTGTACAAGTTTAAAGGGAATGACAGACGGGTAATTTTCTTACTAAAAAAGAGAATAGGAACCATACCAAGGGCCGGGCAAGCCAGTATTAGAGCCCCATTAGCTGTGTGGGGTCATTTCTAATGGCACATTCGCTGGTGGGACAGTTGTTCTGCTGGCCTGTGCTAACCAGCAATTGAAATCAATGGGCGGCTCTCCTCACCAAAGCAGGTTTTTTTCTGGGCCACCTACCCCAGGCCTTGTTTTTCCAGCTGACACTCTGCCTGTGTCAGCTAATTCCTGCTTTGGAAAATGCATTCCAGGGCTAATAAAGACTTGAAAGTCACACTATTTTCTCACCATGTTATTAAAATCCAAATTGCTTAGTCCTGGTACGACCAGGAGGTTTCCTGGCTAGCTTACAAATGGCCCGAATGTCACAGAGTCTGGGTGTCCAGTTGGAAAGCCAAGGCCTGTCGTTTATCTGTGAATTAGCTGTTTCTAAATGATGCAGGTATGGCAGAGGCGAGGCAGTGGGGTTAAGTACAATAACAGAAGAGCATGGAAACCATGATTTTACTAAAATGCACCTGAGTTTGAAACTCAGTCAGGCAGCATGCATCGTCACTGCTGGGAACCTGGGCCAGTCACTTCCCCTCACTGAGCCTCAGTTTCCACGTTTGTAAAATGGTGACAGTGAGACCAAGTTCAGAGGGTTGTGGTGATGGTGGCAGCGTGGTGTAAGCGCCCAGAACACTCTCCCCAAATGGCAGCTAGCATGCAAGCAGGAAGGTCCTGCGTCTGGCCAAGCCAGAAATAGCTGAACATTGGCTCCAGAAACTGGCAGAATCAAACCCAAGCGAGGCTCCCCAGTGCTAATTGGAAATTAATCAGGAGAAACAATAACCAGCCAGAAAAAGATTAGGAGAATGAGCTAATGGAACCTGCCCACCCGGAGCTTTGCTCATTGTGGGATGGCGACCAGTCCTCCCCCAGACGGGTCTGAAGCTGCCTTGAGGGAGATGGCTACATGGGGGCAGAGGCAGACACTCATTTCAGTGTCTATCTTCATCTCCACCATCAGTTCTCACGAATGCTGCCCTTAGGTCTCCAGAGAAGGCAGCCAGGGCCATCCATGGGAGACCTCGGAGACTCACAGATGTCCCCAATAGGACAGGGCATCAGGTGCGGGAAAGCGCCAGACGTTGCTCAGAGCCCCAGCTCTTCTGTGGCAGAGCTGCAGGCAGGGGCCAGACTGGAAGATTTAGAAACACAGATGGAGCTCACCTAGACTTTTCACACCCCTTTTTCAGATAAGAAAACTGAGGTTCAGAAAGACTCAGTGATTTGCCTAAGGCCAGGCAACAGGGTTGTGGCCAGGCTAGGAACTAAACTCAGATATCCTATCACCTGGCCACCTTTAGAAATGGGGTGGGCACCAGAGTTGGGTAGGAGAGGCTGGGGCTATGTTGGAACTGAGGGGGACAGTGTCAGGTCAAGGAAGCAGATTTCTAAAATTCTGAGCAAGGTAAAAGGAAAAATCTTTCCCCACTGTGACGTTACCCACAGTGGAACAAGCAACCCTCCCACCCGCCTCACCCCCAGGTTGTATTCAAATCAAGTATCCCCCACAGAGGGAAGTGGACCAAGAAGAGTGAACATAAACACTATTGTTGCCTGATTTGCTTTGTGGAAGACTTTTAAAACCTGATCCTGCCACTTCCTCTCTGTGTGTCCTTGGGCAATTCACTTCCCCTCTCTGAGCTCTAATTTTCCCACCTGCAAAACTGGCGTGGTGGGAGAATGGAGAACCTTTTGTTAAGTCACAAAGTGTTAGATAAATCTAAGGCTTTGGCCATGAGGCTTGTATTTCTTTGTAAAGCAGATGGAAAATTCCCAATTGGTAGCAGGTGCCTCCATTCCTTAAAGAAGGGCAGAGAAAGAGGCCAAGAGCAGAGCCTGGGACCCCCTTTCTGCTTCAACAACCTCTCTGTCAACTGTGGAGGGGGTGACAAACTGAAATCTGCAGTAAATTGCATTCTAGGCCGACTCACCAATCATTAGCCATGCGATGGTGTTTATCCTGCCCCAGCCTGGAATTTGGCCTCTTACAAAACCCAGCTACAAAAGAACAGGTTGGACCAAAACTGCGGAGCGAGTGAAGGAAGCCTTTGCGGAGGCAGGGGTGTGTGTTAAACAAACTCGGGCCAGGGCCCACCCAGCAAGTCTCAGTCCCAAAGTCTCTCTCGGCACTGATCGGAGAGTTTGAGGTATGATCTGACCCTCAGAGAGGACAGCTCCCAAATTCGGATAATCGTCTGGCCCCACCCACCCCAAAGTCAGGTCTTTACAGCCAATGACAGCAGGCAGCGTTGCCTCAAAGTAGTTGCTGGTCACCTTCCGTGGGGCAGGATTGCGTCATCCTCACACTGTCTCTCGGCAGGTTTTACAGAAGTGGAGGCTGGACTTCTGACCCATTGAGTCACTCGCCCAAGGTCACAGAGCCAAGAGGGTGGAGTAGAGGGGGTGGGGGGAAGCTGCTGTATATGCTGGCACACATCCCTGCCTCTCCCCATTCTTGGGATAACAAATCCAGCTGCCTGTCCACCTGGGCTGGGCACGAGACCCAGGCAATCCAATCATAAGACCATGTCCTCCTGGCACAAGGAGAAAGGAGCGTGACCAAGCAGGCCGGATCCAACACTGCTTTAAGCACTCTGCATCTATGAACACACAGACAAGTATGCCTCAGAACAACCCAGCGATACAGTAGTTATCAACAACCTAACCCTGTTTACAGATGAACAAACTCAGAGACAACCAAGTTCAGTAACTTGCTCAAGGTCACGCAGCAGAAGGGCTAGGATTCAAACTCAGCAGTCTGGCTCCAAAACCTATAGTGTCAACCACTAGGCTACCCTGAGCCTGAATACCGCTGGGTGTGAATGTGGGCCACATATAGCCGGCTGGCTCCTCTCTCAGAACCTCCTCCCAAGACCTCCTCCACTCTGCTTCTGGGTGCCATTCTAAACCATCTAATCAGGTCCATCTGCCTCTCATAGCTTTTTCATCACTCTCTGTCTCCCACAGGAGCAAGTCCAAGTGCTTGGCTTACCACTGGGTCTGCTCTGCCTCCCCTCAGTGGCTCAACTACACACACACACACACACACACACACGCCACCCTTGCAGACAGACCAAACTCCCTACAGTTCCTGCAAAATGTTAACTTTCTTTTTAGGGCAGTACTGTCATACATATAATGGCAGCCACAGATGAAATTTAATTTTTTCTCATAGCCACATTTAAAAAGTCAAAAGGAAGTCATGAAAATAGTTTTAGTAGCATATTTAATATGCTCAAAATACTAACATTTCAGCATGTAATCAACATAAAACAAATTATTAATGAGTTTCTTATTGTTGTTCTCATTTTTGCAATCTAGCATGTATTTTACACTTAACACCACATCTCAACTTGTACCAGACACATATTTCTAGAGGCTACTGAATTGGACATTGCAGCATTAGAGTAAGGCTTCCCAGATGCTGTCAAGACACAGGGAATGGAGGAAATTATCACGCTTATATAATAATATCCTGGGGCAAACAGCTAGGTGAGTGCTCAAGGCTAAAGCCAACAGGCCAGATACCCATTTCCCCCACCCCGCCAAACCCACTAAGGGCTGGACCACACACATATTAGGAAAAGGATCTTGTCTAGGGATTTCAGCTCCATTTGCCCTTGAAGTTGAAGCTGGATGCCCTTGCTCTGTGCACAGCCTGTACGATTGTCATTGAGGACCTGTGGCGGGATGAGGGCTAGACTTCTGGGTCCACACCTACACAGCCATGTGTCCACCAGGCCCTCCTTTCAGGTCCTCTCTGATCTGGCAGAAGCAGACACACGTCTGTCTGGCCACTGCCATTTTCTTTGAGGACCAATCACAAGGGAGAAGAAGCAGGCCTCCCCTTCCACGCCTCCTTCAGCTCAGGACTTCACAGAAGTCTAATCCTCTCCTCTATCCTGGGGCGGCCTTGGCCTTCACTCTGCCCCTTCCCTGAGGCCGTGATGGACAGGCAACAGCCAGATAACAACCACCCAACAACTTGCCAATCAATAATGGCAGATCCACAGATACCGTCCTGGTGTCAATTGCTTTTCCAAACCTTTCAAAGTGTTCGGCTCGGAAAGGGTCCTTGACAGTCACCACCTTCCTGAACAGGCAGTCAGGGTTAGAAATGACATTTTTGTCCCCTGCTATATACACTCAGTGGTGACTATTATGATGTTAATTACTCACTCAGTGAGCCGTGGAAGAGAGGTAAAATACAAACAGTGCAATTAAGAAATGCAATTGGTGTCAGCCTGTGAGCCCCTCTCCTGCACCTCACTGAGGCAGGGCGGAAAGCCCCTCCCAAACCTGCAGTCACAATTGCCTGCACCTTCCTTCCCTTAGCTTCATCTTACATATTCATTTTCATTCAGTTTCCTCCGCCACCAAACAACCCATCACATAAATGGAAATTAAAACAGCATCGAAGTACCTGTTTTACCTACTCTGACAAAACACATAAAGTTATGATAATATCCCGTGCACGACTGCTTTGACAACAACTTGGCAGTGAGCTGTTAGAAAATGTCATGCCCTTTGACCTACAATTTATCCTTGTAGGTTCAGAAACAAGTCCTGAAAGGAAAAATTGTCATGTGCATGTTCATTGTGGTGATAGCTCGAAGAGCTCCAAATTGGTAACCTCAAAACCAAATGACAGGGGAAAAGGTGAAAGAAAACACACAGTAGCTCGATGCAGTGTTATATTATGTTGTCATTAAAAATGAGAGGATTATGCAGCAAGCTCAGGAGTACTTATAATTTGATGTTCAGTATAAAGAGGCAGAACATCAAACTGTCTCTGCAAGGTCTGCCAGACCCCTCCGCCTGTGTTAACCCCATCCTGACCAGCCTGGTCTTTGCTTCCCACCTTCCGGATCCCACCCAATGCAGGCCTCCTTGGTGCCGGCGTACATGCGATGGATGTTCTTGGACTCTACATGCCCACCCGTGGCCCTAGATGATGTATTTGGAGGGACAGGCACTCTGTTTTATTTCTCCCCACTGCTTGGCGTTTAATAAATGCTTAATGAATTTATTAAATGCTTAATAAATTGTTGATTGAATGAAAATGACGATAATTTTGGCTACTGTTTACTGAGCACCTACTATGTGGCAGGCATTGTGATCGGCAGTTCTCATGTATTATCTCACATTATTTTACTCTGAAATAGTCTTACAAGTTAACACTATTATTATCCCCTGGGTACAGATGAGAAACGAATTCAGAGGCGTGGTCACAGGCCCAAGACCGCGCATTTGGTAGAGAGGGGAGACAGGATGTGAATTCAGCTCTGACTTCCGAACCAGTGTTCTGTTTATTTCAAAAGCTACGTGTGTGTGTGCGCGCGCGCAGATATAGATAAATAAGAAGAAATCAAGGAACGGTAACAATGGATGATTGACTTGGCTGACGACCAGGGAGTTGGTGGGTGATTTTTTTCTCTAGTTTTGTGTACAGGTTTTTTAAGTGTGGGGGCAGGTGGGCTGAAAAGAGAGGTACGAGTCCAAGCCCTTCTGGGGTGGAGCCCGCATAGCCTGAATATCTTAAAGGGAAGCAACCCGCATTGGTCAGTTACGTTCTTTTCTGTTTACCTGTCAGGGCCCAGGGGACACTCAGTTCCAGAGAGATGTCCTGTGCAAGACCTGGGCCTGTGACTAGTACCAGGGTAGGAGTGCCGCCACTGTGGTATGCTGCTGGCCCAGCCTGGCCCACCTGGCCCACTGCACAGGGCAAGCTTGGGGCAAGTGTCTGCTTGTCACTCCTGCCACTGTGTGCTCACTGCCTGTGGGGGAAACTGCATAAGTCATGTTCCAGACTGTATCTCATCACGTGGGGTACAGGCTGGGGGGGTGCTGGGATGTGTGGATGATGGAAGTTGTGTTGTGAATTAATATTTTTAATAAATCCTGTAATTATCTTCTGAATAGCATAATTACATTGCTTTGTAATTTCTTTCAGTGTTGAAGGCATTAATTTGGCAAATGCAAATGTTTAAAATATATCTCAATTTTCCTAAATTTTGTTTCAGCATGTCTTACTTTCTAAAACGTATACTCAAAAGCTGGAAAAAAAATTGAAGTGGTCCAGGCTTGTTTTATTCCCTGAGAAATTCAGACGTCTGGTGTCTGAGCTTATATGGGATAGAGACAAGCGCATAGCTCTTGGCACATTTTGGAGTATTCAGTGGGCTTGCAAACGGAACCTAGTCTTCTAATCGAAAAAAATAAATAGGGGAAAAGCAGAAAATACTATGGAAAGAAGCAAAATCTAGGTTTTTAAAAGGGCAGCATGGAACTTCTATTTTAAAATGCAGATCAAGTCCAGTCATTTTTATGGGTTTCTTCCTTAAATACCACTAACTGAAAACGGAATAAAAAAAGGTATACGTTTACAAAGAGAAAGACTAGGAGCTTAGCTAGGTCAATTTTATGAAAAAGGAAAACAGATGGGCGAGTAATAACCAGCTTTGCCAACTAGAGAAAGCTTTGACCTGAGCTACAAGAGACAAGCCAGAGGACCCCAGAACATCCCAGGTGGGCTGAGGGGTAGAGTTGGAAACAGAATGAATGGCCGAAGAAGCAGGAGACAGGAAGTACCATCAGTACCATCACCACCATCACCACCATTCACCACCATCACCACCATCACCACCATCACCATCCCACACCCCTCCCTCCCTCACCCAGTGAACCAGACAAATGTCCCTCCTTTATCACAACAAAAGCCTGGGTGGTTTTCTTTGGGGTAAGATGAACTGGAGAGACTATCCCTGATCAGGATAGGAGCAAAAGACTTTTGTTTACAGAGGTATTAAATGAAAGTCTCCATCTTGAATACAGAGATGCCGGGTAACAGCCCCCAGGAGGGGACTGGAAGACTGAGTACTTTCTAGGGAAGCTGACCAGCCTGAGAGAAAACCAATTCACCACTTTTTACACAACAGTGAAGCTCACCAGCCTCACCAATGAGCTGCCAAAGAGCTTTTCAGCTCTTAAATATGAACACCAGCCAAAGCCACTAAACAATCAGTCAGAGCCTCTAGAACAAAGCAAACAGAAAAGAGGGGATCCAAAGGTGATGGAGGTGAAGCTGAGGGCAGAAGAAAATTGCCAAGGCACAAGAAGAACAACCACAATAATACCCTCGGAAAGAGAGAAGTGCCCCTAAGATAAAAGCCTATAAAAAAGAAAGGTAAGAGAGTAAGAAAGTGCCCTTGTGAAAAGAGGGAATCAAATAAAGTCTAGGTCCCTTTGCCCTCCCAGAAGTCGAGGAAGGTAACACACCAGAAAACCAGGTAACGAGCTTTGGTCGCAGGGCGTGTCGTTCCTACCAATCGGTGGGAAGGCATTTGAAAACCAGTGGGTTTGGCTGCAGGTTGCAGCCAAATGGCATTTACTGTCCATTGAATCTCTATAGCAACCCTGCTAGGTATGAATTATTCTTCTCATTTATACACAGAATCTCAAAAAGATACAATAAGAGGTCGAAACATATGAAATAGTTCTGTGGGTCATTGCAATTTCCATGGCTCAACCTAATCTATGGCCTAAGGTCACACTTGCCGCTCACTCTTTTGGCCAAAGACATAAAATGTTAAAACATAAGACATCATCACCTGGGGTCTCAAAGGTGCTGTTTTTTTTGTTTTGTTGTTGTTGTTGTTTTCACATGTTATCCTTGAATCTAAAAGGAAAAAAAAGGTGCATTTTTGTAGTGGTTACTGAACCTCTTTCTAGGTTGCTGTGGTCAGTTTGCAGCAAAACTATAGTGTTAATGGAGAGAGAGAGAGAGAGAGAGAGAGAGAGAGAGAGAGAGAGAGAGGTTTAGGTGAAGACATCAAATCACTGTGTCTCCCAAAGTCACAAAGAGAGTATGTGTGTTGGTGGGAGTGTGGGTTAGAAACAGAAAGCTCATTGCTGGATCTTTCCATTGGGCTTCCTTTGTCTAGAGGTGTCGCCCTTGGTAGAAAAGCCCAGCCCCTTAGGTTCCATGCACCAAGCAAGGAACTTTGTTTTCCTTTATGACTTCCCTTGTAAACTTCTGGTGAGACTCCTTCCTCCCTGCCATCTTGGGTAAAACCTTCGCGTGGTGGAAACTCAGCCATAATTCTTTGGTCACTCATCTTATATAACAACAAATCGTCCCCAGACAATGATAGTCCCAGGAATAGTCTCATTTCCATAATTAAAATTTCCAGTCTGGGTAATTGAAGAAACTCCAAATTTTAGTTAAAGCTGAGGCCTGCTTAGGGCTGGGACCACTGCCTAAGCCTCCTCTGGCTCCTGCAGGTGAAATGGAGGGTGGGCTGGGGAGAGGCCGTCTCCCTAGCACCCATGGTCCCTGGCTTTGGTTGTCTCTGGCTTTGCGGTTTAAGCCTGACTCTTTCTCTCTTGGGTTCTCTGTGGGTTCTCAGAAACCATTGTCACTGGGGGTCTCCCATCTGTGATTCCTGTGGGCAGGGTGGTCTCTGCGGGCTGGCTGTGTACCAGCTCCCTGGCCCCTTGTGGACTCATCACTGGGGTGACTGCATGTTGGCCTTTCCACGTAAAGCCTCCAGCCAGCTGTCTCTTCTGCATGGTCCACACCTCCATAGAAAATGCTCATGTATTTTCTATCCCAGCAAATGCCGCAGTGCTGGCTATTCCCAGCTCAGCCCTCCTCTGCTCCCTTTCTCCTCAGCCCAGCCTCTTCTTGCCTGGACACCTCTCGGATGGGGGGCAAACACCAGTCCCATATATTCCTCAAACTCCAGCCACTGAGGCCAAATTCTCCCATGGTCCTCTGGCCTCCAACCACAGGCTTAAGATGAGAAGGCAGTGTTCCCATCTCCGGCCTGGAGTGGAGTCCAAGAGAAAATGCCGGAGCATTCCACCATTTCCCAAGACCGTCTTTCCTCTCAACCTCTACAACCTCGACACTTTTATACCTCAGGTGGGTGTGGGGCACAGGGCAGGAGAGCTAGGTTCTGCCCCCCACCTGGGTCAGTTCTGTGTAGGCCGAGTATCACTCCTCACTTTGCAGTGAGTGGAGAACAGGCGACCCACTGCTAACTCTCAGCTTGGTGAGATCTCTGTAACGTTATCGTAGAAAGGGTCCCATTTGGGTAAATTGTTCCATAAAAGCGCTACCTACACAGGAATGTGCTTGGTAGGTGTGTTACAGTGGAAGGTCCTTGTGTGTGGGTGTGCCGTGCGTGCGGAGAGCACGTGCAGCTGTACACAGGCACACGGGCACACGCCTGTGTGTGCGGTGTGGGAAATGGTCTGCAGGTGTCCCCATGGGGTGTGCTTGTACACGTGTGTGTGCTGTCTGCGTGTGCACACATCTCATCCGTAAACGCCAAACCATCAGCTCTCCTGTGGCCCCACTTGCTCCAGCACACGAGGTTCCCTGCACAACCTGGCGGGCCTCTCTGGAAAGCAGAGAGTGTGGGCCGTGAGCACCCCATGGGAGATGCACCCTGGTGACAGGCCCACTGTGATCACAGGGCCCGTCAGGAGAGCAAGGTGTGTCTTCCCTCCCTAACAGGAGACCCAGAACAATGATTTCATTTGCCTTCAAGCAAGAAGCCCCTCTCCTGGTTTTGCCTCTTGCTTGAATCAAGAGGGAGCGAGCCAGATTCCTGCAGAGATTATCGCATTTGTGAATTGAGGTTATTTCCCCACATCTTTGCACATGAGCCCCATGAGCTGCCCATGTGAGTCTTAAACCTGCCATGTGACTCACTCATTCTCAGGTCTGTGGTGTCACAGGGCAGTTGGAGCGACTGCACCAAGGTCAGTGAGTGTGTGTGTGTGTGTGTGTGTGTGTGTGTTTAGGGCCTCGATGAGGACAACCGGATGAGCGCGTGAACGTCACTGGAAACCGTCTTCCTGGAGTGCCAGGGCCCCATTTCTGCGGCAACGTGCAGGCAAAGCCAGGGAATCAGCGAGATGTTGCCAGATGCCACGGCCGGGCAGCCTCACCAGTATGCACAGGAAGGAAAAATCCCAGCTTGGCAGAGAGATATGTGCTCTGCTTGTAAAGAGATGGCCGTTCATTCTGCTGCATGCGACTGGCAAACCCAGCCTCCTGGGGGCAAGCATTTGCATTTCTCCTGCTCTTTTCCCAGAGGACCCAGGAGCTCCCCCCCCCCCCCCAGTACTCTGGGCAAACAGCATCCCCGTTAGAACAGGCGCCAGCTGGGGGGGCCGACTGTTGGACAGGGACTTGAGGTCATTGCAGAAATGGGGAGAAAACCCAGTAAGTCTCATTCTCCAGTTTGAGTGGGACCACGGGATTACCCAGTAAACTCGCCCAGAGCTTGGTCTTGAGGTGATTAAGACACCGATGCTTTTTCTTCTAGGAAATTCACAGCACAGTGAATTTCAACCATTCTTCACCGCCTCTTACACATGGGCACACCGAGTCCATTCATTCATTCATTCATTCATTCATTCATTCATTCGGGACATATTTACAGAGGACCTTCCCTGTGCTGGAGACTGGGCTCTGGGAAGACAGCAATGTATGAGTCCGGCGGGATCCCTACCCTCATAGAGCTGACGCTTCAGGGGGTACTGACAATGAGAAAGAATAAGTGAGATGTGTAGCATGTCAGATGGCAGTCGACACTAGGGAGAAAAATACAGCAAAGTAAAAGGCATGGAGGGAAGTGGAAGATGGAAGGAGAGATGTTACTCCTTATAAAGGAGGCCTTATTGATAAGATGACCTATGAGTAGAGATCTGAAACAATGGAGAGAGCACACCATAGAGATATCAGCAGCAAGAGGGTTCCAGTCCGAGGGAAGGCAAGTGCAAAAGCCCTGGGGCAGGGGCCTGCTAAACATGTTCGAAGAACTGCAGGACGGCCAGAAAGGCTAGAGCAGAGTGGGCCCATGGAATTGTCGTTTGCTGAGATGAGATGTTTATTTTGGACATACTAAATTGGCTCTCTTCTGTTTGCTCACCACAATGTAGAGTTAGACATCATCTATGTGGAAGCAACAAATAGGGAGAACATTATGCGATTCTGGATTTCAGGGGAGAGCTCCAGGGTGGAGACATCAATGTATTAATGGTAGTGAAGCCACAGGGCTGGGTGAGGTCCCTTAGGGAATGAGTGTAGACAGAAAAGAGAAGAGACGCAATCACTGGGTTCTGGATATATTAGCAAGAGGTCAGGAGGATGAGAGGAAACCTGCAAAGAAGACTAAGACATTGAGTGGTGTCCCTGAGCCAGGTGAAGAAAGTGCTTCCGGAAGGAAAGAATGAACAACCATTGCAAGTACCACTGACAATCAAAATGGGACCGTTGGATTTAGCAATGCGGAGGCCACCCTGGGATTAGGGAGGTGATGTCACCAAGAAGGGAGCAGACCAACAATAGCTCCAAACACCATCACCTTGGGAAGAGTAAGAGTTGCCTACTCTTCAAACACTTGCCCCTTCCTTCCTTCCTTCCTTCCTTCCTTCCTTCCTTCCTTCCTTCCTTCCTTCCTTCCTTCCTTCCTTCCAGCAGATGCTTACTGAGCACCTGTGATAATAAAAGTGAAGATATTAGGTTGGTGCAAAAGTAATTGCGGTTTTTGCAATCATTAACCTTTTAAACTGCAATTACTTTTGCACCAACCTAACAACATTTATTAAGCACATACCATGTGCAGGCACTGGATTTTACACAAATATCTCATGTAATACTCACTCCCACCCTCAGAGATCAGTCAACTGTTGTTCCCATTTATGTTGGCGTCCAGGTGGTAACCTAAGCCTCTCTCCTCCGAAGCCCAAGTCTTTTTTTTCCCAATTGTGATAAAAAAACAAACAAACAAACAAAAAACACATTACATCAAATTTACCATTGTAGAGCATTACTCTTCCATAAAAAGGAAGCAATCTTACCATTTGCAACAACATGAATTGATCTAGAGGATATTATGCTAAGTGAAGTAAGTCAGACTGAGAAAGACAAATACCATATGATCTCACTTATATGTGGAATCTAAAGAACAGAATAAACAAGCAAACAAAACAGAAACAGACTCACAGATACAGAGAACAAACTGATGGTTGCCAGATGGGAGGGGATGGGGGTTGGATGAGAAAGGTGAAGGGATTAGGAAGTACCAATGGGTAGTCACAAAATAGTCACGGGGATGTGAAATACAGTGTGGGGAATATAACCAATCATGTTGTAAAGGGTATCTCATAGGTACTGGATTTATCAGGGGAATCACTTCATAGATTACATAAATACCTAACCACAGTACTATATACCTGAAACTGATGTAAGATTTAAAACGAGAACAATTTACCATTGTAACCATTTTTAAGTATAGAGTTCAGTAGTGCTAAGCCCATTAACATTGTTGTGCAACAGACATCCAGACGTTCTTCATCTTACAAAACTGAAACTCTGCACCCATTAAAGAACAACTCCCCATTTCCTCCTCCCTGAGCCCGTGGCAACTGCCACTCTCCTCTCCGTCTCTGTGACTCTGACTCCTCTAGGAACCTCATGTAAGGGAAACCACACAGTATTTGTCTTTTTGTGACTGGCTCAGTTCACTTAACATAATGTCCTCAAGTTCATGCGTGTTGCGGCATGTGTCCGAATGTCCCTCTTTTCACAGCTGAATAATATGCCATGGTTTGTATGTACCCCATGTTGTTTTCTCCATTCATTTATCAGTGGACACGGTTGCTTCCACTTCTTGGCTGTTGTGCGTACCGCTGCTGTGAAGCTGGCGGTGCGAGTCTATCTCTTCACTTATTTTGGATATAAACAGGAAGTCTGAATTCTTAACTCTCCTGACATGGCAATGCCTGGGGCAGGGTGGTCCCATCTTCATGGAGCAGATCTAGCAGGGAACACACACACTGAACACATAACTTTGGGTGTTCTGAGTCCGTCAGACCAGGGTGTTAGAGGACACAGATGCGACAGCCTACTGTGTGACCCAAAGGTGGGAAAAAAGACGAAGATCCAGACCCTGCCTCCTGAGCTGCTCACGGAGTATAACAAGCAGCCAACCTTATTAATCAGTGGGACTCCACTTATAACCTTCAGATGGGGAAGTCTCAGCATCTTCATGAACCCAGAGCAGACGGAATAAATGTTTTAGACCTTCAGGAGCAAGTTCATGGAGATGATGATGTTTGCCCTGCATTAGCCGCTGTGCTAATAGCTTAACACACTTTATCGTATTGAATCCTTGCAACAACTTGCTATGTAAGTACTATTGCTACCCTGCCTTTACAAATGAGAAGCAGGCTGAGGGGGGGTAAGCCCGTTTGCCCAAGGTACGCAGCTGGTGGAAGGGCTGGGGTTGAGCCAGCTGTGCCGGACACCACTGCCTGCCTGCCCTCGGCCCCTGTACTCAGATGGCTGGGCCTTGCCCTCCTCTGGCCAGCTGGGTGAATTGGGCTTACAGAGGGGCCACCTGGGTCATGCCTAGCCTTTCTTCCATGACACAGACACCAGCAGATTTCAACACTGATTACCTCATCTTCCTCTGCCAACATGTGACCCACTGGCCCCATAATGCGGTAGGGGGTGAGGGGGTCAGGGGCTGAGCTGTGTAAGGGGACGGGCCTCACCTCTTATGGGGACTGCCACATCACCTTCCCACTCTCCCTCGGCGTCCCCTGGCAATCTGTGCCACACAGTACCCCGAGTGGTCCTTCAAAAGCGTAAGTTTGATGATGTCACTCCCACAGCTACAATCTTTTCATTTCCCACTGCTCTTAGAATAAAAGTCACACCCCCACCCTGGCGTCCGAGGTCCCACGTGCTGCCACTTGTGCTCACACCTCCCGTGTGATCTCAGCCCACTTGCTCCCCATGGTCTGGCCAAGCCAGCTAGATCCAGCTCCCGGACACCGAAGGACGGCCAGCCAGGCCGCTGGGGAGACTGTCCCAGGCAGAGAACCCAGTACAACCACGTGCCTGGGGAAGAGACGGTGAGTGTGTGTGTGACCGTGGAGCACAGAGTGATAAGAAGAGGGCAAGGCTGGTGAGGACAGAGTCTAGACAGGAGAGCGAGGACCAGGTGACACGAGGACTTGAGCGTCTGAGAATCCCAATCTGAGGAGCATGGGATTCAGCCCAAGGCTGGGGGTTTTAAACAAAGAATGAGAAGGTCCAACTTGAGCTTAAGCAAAGGTACATTTGCATCTCCAATAAAAGTACATTTAGAGCTACTCTGCAGAAGAATCAGGAGAAATGGCAGTGGCCTGGGCCGGGAAAGCGGTGTCTGGGAGCTGTCTCAGGAAGTAACCCACGGGGAGCCGGCCGGGTCCACACTTTGACCCACATCTGCCACACAAGGAAGGTGGGCCGGAGCAGGACCCAAGGCTGCTAATCCTTCTCTCAGCACGCAGAGTCAGCAGGTCCTGTGCTGTCAGCATCGGGAACTCCCCCAGAGGCGAGTAGAGGGCCTGGGCACCGTGGCCACGGGCCCCCCTGGGGAAGGGAGGTGGTCGCCAGAAGCAGTGGGCGCCACAGCCGTCAGGAACACACACTAGCGGAGTCAGGATAACCGAGCTCCTACATTCCCTCTTGCTTTCTCCAGTGCTAACAGGTAGCCTGTGCTATAAATAGAACATGCTCAATGACAGGCCACCTCCCTGGCTTTTATGTTTCAAAAGCCTGAACTTGAGGTTATTATGCTGCAGGGAAGAGTGAGACAGCCAAGTGCCTTTGAGTGCCATGAGACAGAGGGGAGGTTCCCCACCACTTGGAAAGGGGTGGCAGCCGGCAGGGTCAGTGGAAATGGCTGGGTGGCATATTCACTTAGGGAGGCTAGAGCCTGGCCTAGCAGTAGCATGATGCCTTTTTTCAGGGGACCAGGCAGGAGGCACAGAAGCAGATCAACAGTACCCTGTTTCCCCGAAAATAAGACCTACCCGGACCATCAGCTCTAATGCGTCTTTTGGAGCAAAAATTAATATAAGACCCGGTCTATATTATATTATATTATATTATATTATATTATATTATATTATATTATATTATACTATATAAGACCCAGTGTTATATTATATGATATGATGTGATGTGATGTGATGTGATATTATAGTAAAATAAGACCAGGTCTTATACTAATTTTTGCTCCGAAAGACACATTAGAGCTGATGGTCCAGCTAGGTCTTATTTTTGGGGAAACATGGTAGCTGTGGCTGGAAGATCGCCCTGAAGACCCATTTCAAGAAATTGACTGGGTAGGTTTGCAACGACACTTGTGTCTGGAATCCACAATGAGAGGATTCTAGAATCCCAGAGCTGGAAAGGCAAGTGACGTACTCTGGGCCAGTCTCTCCAATTTTACACGTTTAGAAACCAAGGCTCTGAGAAACACAGAGACCAATTTGAAGTCACACAGTGAACCGGTGACAGAGGCTGCTTCAGAAAGCAGTTCTCTTCCTCTCTTATGTCCTATCCTAGGAGGCAGGCAGCCTGCTGGGCATGGAGGGGAGCCATCACTGGCCCTCCCATCACCCCACTTTCCAGGCTCCTCCTCGGAGCCTGGGAGTTCAGTGGTATCACAGCCTCGTCCTGTCAACAGCCTGGCATCCTAGGCTGCAGGAAGTGTGCAGCCTGCTGGCGTCTGCTGCCCAACCCCGGCCACCTGAGCACCCAGATTCCACCCACTCCATCCAGCCACGCAGGTCTGACTGCCTGATTCCGCATGTTTTCCTTCCTCCGCACCTTTGCTCGGGGAGCGGTTCCCTTGACCTGGGATGCCCTCCTGCGCCTCCCCGCCCAGCTGAGTGCCATGGCCTCCTGCAGGCCACCGCCTCTGGGAGCTCTTCCCTAATGCCAACTCCTGTCATACCCCTGCCTCCCAATTTCTGTCTTTTCCCTTCTGAACGCAATAGACCACTGCCTGCAGCACAAAATTACACACTGCCTGCTAATGTTAATTTTCTCACATCTTCTCTTCTGAGATTAGAAACTCTGCCTTAAACATTTTGCAACACCAAAGCACCCAGTACTGTGCTGGGTGCTTCAAAGGTGCTCAGTGAACGTATGTTGGAGTGAGTGAGTGTACTGTGAGTAAACTGAGTGGCTGCAGTGACTGTCGCCTGGGGCCCTTTCTGCCCCTCAGAGTCCTGTGAGTTGGACCTCCCTGGCCCCTGGATTCCTGGACAAGGTGGTGAGGGCCTTGGTTTACACCAGGGACAGCAACCCGTCATGGAGGACTCGCCAGGATGGGTCAAGCTGGAAGCTCCACATCAGCCATTGCTCATTCAGTCTCACAAAGACCCCAGTGCGCGAACTGAGGCTCGGAGGTGGAACTGATTTGCTGGGGGCGGGGAGGGGGTGCACACAATCTGTGGCTGACTGGGGAATCAGACTGGAGTGAGGCTGACCCCACACAGCTCACACTCTGACTAGTACCTCTGACTAGTACCTCGTGCACAGGCCATGTGCAGGCTGAGCCCCTCAGATGCAAATGGGCAGGACACATCCCTGACCTCCAGGAGGCCCTCAGGGGGCTGGTGGGTTGTGGTCAGACGCCAGCCCTGAGGAGACCACTGACACCCAGGGTCCCACATGCCCAGCAGGATAGAGACCAAACAGGTCAAGGGAGCCTAAAGGTGAGGCCCAAAGGAAAGGAACAAGTGACCCCTCTCTCTGCATCACAAAAGCTCTGGTCCCTTAGACCTTCAAACTTCCTTGTAAGACAAGCAGAATGAGGAGCCTTAAACCTGAGTTACAGGATGACAAAATGACAGTCAGGGAGGTAGGTGACAGGCCCAAGGCCACTCAGAGACCAGTGGAGGGAACTTTCCCAGGCACCTCGCTGACTAACCACCTCTCTCCCCTGTCCCGCAGGGATGCCTGTTGTGGAGGGCTGGCTCTTACTTCCAGACACACCCTCGTTCCCTGGCTGCCCAGCCTTGGCTCAGGCGCTCGCCCCTGCCTGAGCCCTTTCTCTACCAGCTTGCAGCTCCCAGCCCGGATCTTACTTCCCCGTAAAACTCCTCTAGGCCCCTCCAATGCGGATACATCCCACCACCCACCCCAGAGAATCTCTCCCTCTATCATACTCTGACTTGATACTTCTTTAAGTAAGAATTCAAATATCTGGTGCAATGCCTGGCTCATCTTAGAGACTCAGACTGTATTTTCTGGAGTGAAATGGTATTTGGCATATTTTGGCAGAATGAACGTGTGAATGAGTGAACGGACAAACGAATGGATCTCTTGCCCACATTTTACCCTTGTGGACAGGGCCCATTTCAGTGAGGTGACCTACAGAGTTCCTAGCACAGAGCTGGGCACAGAGCATTGCCCATACGGGCATGCACAGATTTGAAGCAGGGTCGTCTCCCAGGTCACACAGGCCAGCAAGGCTGGGCCTCCTGAACAGGACAAATGCGACACAGGCCTCAGCTGGCCCAGTGCCAGGGTGCTGCCCACTGATCCCTAAAAAGGAGCAAAGTCTGCAGCCCCGCCCACTCCCTGCTGTGCTGCCAGCTCAATGGCTACCCCATCACCCGGCCTCCTGGGCCTGCAGTTTGCGGAAGAACAAGGAGGGAAAATCAGGTTCAACCAGATGGCCTAGCTGTTCTTTCAGTCAGCACTTGTGGAGCTCTGAGGCTGAGGTCAGGTGTTATGACTGCCAAGCAGGCCAGGGTGGCTCCTGGCAAAGAGCCCAGGTCCCGGATCTGGGTTCAAATACTGGCCTGTGGCTGGGGAACAGCTGTTATGACCCTGGGCAAGGCTGGCTCCCTCTCTGAAGTTCAGAGTCCTCCCCCGTAAAATGCAGTAACGACCAATTGCCATATGTTAACCTGCAGACAGGTACGGACTTGGGACAAGTTCTTAACCCTTGGATGACATGACAAGAAAAATAACGACAATGAATATGTATGTATCTGCATCTTACCTGTCTCTCTATATGGCCATAGAGAGATCGATAGATGCAGATATCACCATAATAAGTTTCCAATCACCCTCCCTTAAGAAGGGTTGGCTTTTATTCTGAGATTACATCCTTCCTCTATTTTTATTTTTTGTGGTTGAAAGGGCTAAGAGCCTTTGTGCTTCTATTCCTTCTGCCTAGAATCCTTAACCCATCCCACCCACCCCCCCGCAGGACTCACCCCCTCACCAGCTTCAGAACTTACTCAAATGTCTCCTTCCCAAGGACACCTGCCCGACCACCCCGTTTAAAGTACAGCCCATGCCCCGTGGGTTTTGTTTCCTCCCTAACCTGTTTTTCCTCCTTGGTACTTACTACCATCGGACCCATTATTTCCAGTTTGGGTTCATTGCCGGACCCTCCCGCCAGGACAGGGCTTTGGGTCTATCTCGTTCGCAGCTGTAACCCAGGACCTGACACAACACCTAGCACTACTCAGCCCTCAGTAAATATCTGTCGAATGAATAAACAATTGAGTGGCTATTTATTTTTTAATGCCTTCCCTTGGTGAAGTAAAAAGTGACCAACTCACTCACTTGTCAGCTCCCAAAAGTGGGCATTGGAAAGGCGATGATTTTCCTGGTCTGTGAAATCCTTAAATCACTGACTAGCTGTATGTAAAAGTTTGGGTAAAACTCACTAAACGGTGGTAATGAGTCCGCTGTTCCCCTGTTCCCCATCCCCACTCCGCCTTCTCTGTCCTCACCTGCCCTGCGGCCCTTACAGGAAGGCTCTGTCCTCTCAATTTGCATAATTCGCTTATTTTCTCTACAGATCCTGATTTCAGACCTGGCTTGGGAGGACCTACCGGGCTGTAGTCGGGTATGATGAACGGCTGGCCTGCCCAGCGGACCTAGAAACCTGCACTGACAAGCCTGGTCAAAAGTCGGCTGCTTTTATGATTCCAGGTCACAAATGAAATACATCACGGGTTTTTGTTAGCTTTTTGCGTCTCCGTTCTGGGCCTGCTGTAAGGGAGGTCAGAGTGCTCGGTTCTGAGGACAACTGTGGGTGCAGAGGGGCGGGCCCCAGGCAGGAAGGCCTAGAGAAGTGAGGCTGCTGGTACCCATAGGTCCGAGGAAGGGCAAGGTCAGCTTTAGGACCAGAGCCAGAGCCAGAAAGAAGCTCAGGGACTAAATAGATTCACCCCATCTTTTTGCCGCTGGGAGAGCGAGGTGCAGAGAGGTTCTGGGCCTGACTCACGATCTCACTTGGAAGGAGCAGAACCAAGAACTTGCTGTTTCTGCCCCGACTCCCTGTCCAGCTCCCTCTGACAAGGACAAGAGGGGCTCCAGCCCTGGGCCCTGCACTTCAGAGGACCCCACTCTGGCCTTCTTCCTCCTCACAAATGAGGCATCTTGGGGGACAAGGTACACACCCAGAAACAGATAACCCAAGGGCTTTCACCTTTCCCGAATTTTGAAATGACAGAAGAAGGGGACAGAGAGAGATGTTTTGGGCCCTTCTGGAAGGTCCCTTCAGCACCTGCAGGTTTTCCTGGCTGAGCATGTATCTGTCCGCTTTACCAGGCCGGCTGTGGTGGGCAGGGGCTGCGTGCTGCTCTGCCTGGCTACTGCTACAGTCCAAACATCCACTGTGTCATGAGTTCTCAGGAAGGAGCTTCACCAAGTGACAATGTACCCGGATGTGCCAGCAGATACAAGAGGCTGGGATGGGGTTTCCAGGAAGTTGTGTGTCCTTGTATGTTTCCCAGTGAGCCCCAAATCTTCGCTAAGTCAATTTCACACAGAAGGGAGACCCCGACTCTGCATGGACTCCCGTCTAATTGTTTCTGATGAAGGGAACTGGACCCTGCCCCATTTAGTACTAAACACTGGCCCGGCTGCAGCGCCAGTGTCATCTCTTCCCATCTCCTCTCCCCTGCCCTGGGCTCTACTTACAGCTTCCTGAGCAATCTTTTCACTTTTGCACATGCCACTTCTTTTGGGATACCCCTGCCCTCGTTTCTTCACCCCACCAGCTTTCTCCTTCAGGAGCCAGTTCAGCCTGGCCCTGGCCCTCCCAGCTGCCCGCAGGCTATGCTCTGTGCCCACTCTGAACTCCCCAAGCCCCTCCACTGTGCTTCTTTCTGTAAAGGGACTCTGTACACGGTGGACAGACGGCTACCTGTCTGTCCTCTAATTCAAGAGCAACTTGGAGGCAGGGACTGGACTTTATTTTCCTCTGTCCCAATGTGCACCTCCAGCCAGCAACGTGGGTGATCAGAAAAGGTCAGCTGAGGCCTGGGGCCCCCTCTCGCCAATGGTGTCCTGCCAGCATGAGCCTCTGTGCTGCTTACTGAGCCAAGGAGGACTGACCAGGATGGTATCCGCATTTTACCACTGAGATGGCCACGCTTGTCTCTGGGGCCAGTGCATCTATAAAGCAGCCCTGGTCTCTCCATTGCTTGGCTGGGTGCCGGGGGGCGCCAGCAGCACTGACCAGGGGATACCCGAACAAAGTGCAAGGTGGCATTGAACTTTTTTCTCAACAATTGCCAGATTTCACCCTGGGGCGAGGAGGAAGAGTGAAATGTGAGAGCTGGAGTGAGGAGGCCAGAGACCCTCCCGCTCCCAGGGACTGGCAGAAGCCCAGGGCCAGGCCGGGACAATTCCAGGCAGGAGCTGGTTCCAGCCCCAGGGTCACAGCAGCACAGGGTTGGGGAAGAGGGGAAAGGTCTTCCTCAGTTGCAAAACCCCTGCTGAGTCATGCTCACTAAGCCTCGTGGGGCCCAAAGTCAGAGGCCACACGCTCAAAACTGCCTGGTTAGTACTAACCCTGTTGGCTCCTTGGCCTCCCACATCCTATCTTTCCTTGGGCCCTGCTAACCCCCTTCTGTAGGGCACAGCTGTTAGCTTCCACTTTTGTTTTTCCTCAGCATACCTCCCTGTCTTTGGGTCACAGGACCCCAGTTTTCCTGGGAGAGCCTCTTCCCCACTCTCAGCCCAGGTGACATTGGATGCACGTCCGCTACCCAAGCACCAGGCCTGGTCACACGGCCCAGGCTTAACCAACGAGAACATTCTCTCCTGGCCAGGATTGGATCCAGGACGGGAACATGATGAACACACAGCACATGTTACTCAGGAACAAGACCTTCCAAGAAATGTTGAAAACGAGACCCTCTCCGTTTCTGCAGAGATTGCGAGCTGTGCAAATACGTCATCCTATAGCAACTGGGGCCTCCATGTGCATGCTGGTTGCCTAAGAAGAAGGCCACCCGAGAGAAATCAGGACCAAGAAGGGGTTCAAGGAGCAGACCCAGCCTTCTGGCCACGTGTGAAACTCAAAATGTACCTTTGAAGGTTTCAGCTATGTGGACTAATACTTTTCCTGTTGGCTTGCGCATGTTTTAAAATTGGATTGTTGTCATTTGCAAACAAAAGATTTCTGACTAACACCACCTGGATAACATTTATTCTATCCATCTTCCTCTCTATTCTAATCTCTATATCCTTGTTTAAGCCTTGCCATTGGCCTTGACATTCTGCCCTGGATTATTGTATCAGACAACCAACTCATAATTACAACAGGACAACATAACAGTAGTAAACAACTGCGACGTGCCTGCACATTGTATTTGTTACAGTGCCCCTGCAAATTGATATTTGCATCTTACTGATGAAGAGACCGAGGGTCAGAGAGAGAAGGGACTTGTACACTCTCAGTAAGCAGCAAAGCTAAGATTCGAACTCAGACGCTCTCACTCCAAAACTCATGCTCTTTGACCAGCCTTGTCCTGCTTCGTTTAACTCTGGGTGGACCTTGTTTGTTTCTCCCACAACGAGAGATTTTTAGGTGGGAATGTGTAGGTCCCTCAAAAGCACAGAGCGCTGAGTGGCGCCAGACTCTGTCAGACACCCTGGATTTCATGGACACGTTTTAGAGGCACTAACTCTAAATTTGGTCCATCATTTTTCTTCTGCCCTCATTCTTAATTTTGTGGCCATGCTCTCATTGGCCCCAGGCTCACCTGCCCATCGCTGCACAATCAGGGTAAGTGGACCATGGACGAAACACCAAAATGTCATCGGATGAGGCCAGAGGCAAGAAAGCGCAGAGCACCATGGGAACAATCTGTTTTGCTTCGGGATGGGGGAGGGACATGGAAGACAGCCATATGGAGGAGGTAACATGTGAACTAGGGCTTCAAAGGGTGTGGCAGCTTCCGTCAAGAAGGGGTAGTGGGGAGAGCATTTGTGGCAGAGGAGAACAGTGTGTGCAGAGGTAGAGGCAGGAGAAATCTGGGGTGTTCTGGGAAGACAGTATAGCTGGGTGACAATGCAAGACAACAAAGAGGAACAGAGGAAGAGGGACTTAGCCTGAGGAGTGAAGGAGAAGAAAAGCAATCGGTAGTTTGGATGATTTTCCTGGCCTTTTATCTAGGCTTCGCTTAGACAGCCAAAGGGGAAGCTTGTACTTTCCCATTCCATGGCTTCCCTCAGGGACAGGAAGGGTTAATTCAGAACAACATGAAGGAATGGCTGGGAGCTGCACGTGGATGGGGAGAGACCAAGGTAGCCTGAAACTTGAGGCAGGGAAAGGGGGCTGGGGAGGAAGGGGAGCAGGCCAGGAGGGCCAGGTCATTCACTGAACTCAGTCAATCTTCCATGCCGAGACCTGCACTGGACCTCGGGGTACAGAGATCAGTAAGACGGGGTTCCTGGCTCCACAGGCTCACAGGCTGGCTGGAGAGACATATGAGATGGCCAAGACAATAAAATGGGTTGAGTTCTGTGGCTTGGGCTGTCTAGCAAGGGTCTGGAAGAACGCCAGGAGCACCCCCCCCCCAGCCCGGGGGCTTGGCTTCCTAGAGGAGGTGACATTGGAGCTGGGTCTTAAAAGGTGAATAGGAGTTTGCTACCTAGAGATTGGGGAGCTCTCATAATTCCTCTATCTCTGCTTTCATTAAAACTGACCACACTGTCGCTACTTGGCCAACATCCGTCCTTTCTGCTGAGCTCCATGGGGACAGAGACTCTCTCCGCCGGCTTCATCGAGTTCTCTCTTGTACCTGAAAGAATGCCTAGTACAGAGTAGGTGCTCAGTACCATGTGTGTGCACGAGAGAGAGCAGCCTGTTCAAAGGCTCAGCAGAGGGGGCAGACGTGGGCAGCGGCACAAACAGCGTGGTCTGGGACCAGGTGGGTGGGCAGGCAGAATCCATGGCCTTGACCATCCATCTGATTTTATCCTCTAAATGGGGAGAGACGTGATCAAAAATGTATTCACTCATTTATTTGACAAATTTTTATTGTGCATCTACTATGTACAAGGTCTTGTGTTAGACTCTAAGGATATCACGGGAGCCAGGGGGAGCCGATGTCTTCATGGGAAAACAGCAAACTTGTAAGCAACTAAGAAACAGTATCTTTTCAGCTAGTGATGAAGTGCTAGGTAGAAAAATATAGACAGGTAAGGAAGGGGCTAGGAATTGATGAGAAGGGGAGGCTCAGTGCTAGATGGGGTATGTGTCAGACAGGACTGGGTCAGTTGCCAGCAGCAGAAACCTTGACTCGCTGTAGCCTAACATATAGGAGTTTATTTCTATCTCGCAACAGGAAGTCCAGGAGCTAAGCGGTCCAGGGCTGGATGACGCCTCAGTGGTGATGTCAAGAAACCAAGCTCCTCTGTCTTCCTGTTTCATTTCCTGAGCATTATCTCTGATGCGCTAACTTCTTTTCATGGAGAAAATGAATGCATGCATTTCATATGTATTTAAAAGTACATATTTAAAAACACTTAAGTTGATGTTTTGTTGACATGTAAATTCTTCTCTTTCTCAGAGAAGTCTGATGCTCATAAAAATGATGGGTATGAATTTTCTGGGGTGGGAAAGGGCCAAAACCACATCTGGGTTCATAGGATATACGATTGGATGGTACTGGCGTGTGTGTGTGTGTGTGTGTGTGTGTGTGTGTGTGTGTGTGTGTTCAATTCCTCTAGTGGACTCACTCAGTGGAAGCAGATACTCAAAGCCAAAAATGGCCATGAGAATATAACCCCATCTCCCACAAAGAAACTTAGCAACATTTTAGGGAGAGTATCTGGCTTCCTAAATTTCATAAAATGGAAGATGTGGGACAAACTGACTGCAGCTGATACTTGGTTTACAAAAGGATCCTTTTGGGGCAGTGGGGAAGGTGGGTTTGAGGGGGACAGGCTAGAAACAAAAGTCCTGGGAGAGAAGGGGAGGCGTGGATTAGGGTGGGTGATAGGAATGGAGAAGAGAGTCAGCTTTGAGAACTATGGGCAGGAGGAGGAGGCTGAAATGGTGACAGTTCATGTAGAACGGAATGAAGGGCCATACTCAGGCGAGAGGACCGAAACACAGCCACAAGAAATACAGCTCTAAGAATTGACGAGCCACTCCCAAGTCACCAACTATGTCAGCCAACAACACACCCCTCCCCCACCATGTCAGCCAACAACCTGCCCCCTGAGCCCACCCTTGCTTCTATCTAAGAGGCAAGTCCCAAGATGGCTCTTGGGGTTTTCTGGATGCTGAGAACTTCCTGAAGTTGGCCTGCCCTTCTTTATTGGTGGAGCCAGCCAATCACGGAATGCAAACACTCACTGGGGACGGGGCAGTCATTAGTGCTTGGTAGCCAATGAGAAATCCATTAAAAAACAAAAACATGCCAGCACATCTCTAGGGAGTTTGGGGGAATGCAGACTAAGCACCCCAGCCTTGGGGCCCTGGTCAGTGGACACCTGAGTTCGTCGTTGATTGGGGGTTAGAAGTTGAGAGGCGGTTAGAAGCTGCTCTAAGAAATTTGGGGCTATGACTGTCATCTCCTCGGCAAGGAAGGGAAGGTGACGGGCTTTAGAAGAGTTCCTTTCAAATAGATTATGAAGGCATCTATTTTTCTTTAATAGCTAAACTGGTTCCCGGAAATCAAATGTTCCACCC
The DNA here is from genome assembly GCF_036562045.2 of Rhinolophus sinicus. Classification (NCBI taxonomy): domain Eukaryota; kingdom Metazoa; phylum Chordata; class Mammalia; order Chiroptera; family Rhinolophidae; genus Rhinolophus; species Rhinolophus sinicus. The sequence continues at coordinate 105,844,935 of NC_133759.1, read as the reverse complement.
TTCCTGCGCCAGGCACTGTTCTAAGACCTGGGGAACAAAACAGACACAAATCCTTCCCCTCACAGAATCCAGATTTCTGGTTGGAGAAGACACCCCAAAGCCCCAAATACACAAGCAGTCCATATGTAGTATGCTGGTTGTTCCCTTTTGTTTTTCTATGGTAAGCAGTGCTCTGCCCGCCTCTTGGAGCTCAATGCACATACACCCTTCCTTACATAACTCACTTATAAGTCATGCTGCTTTCTTCTTCCTCAACCATGTAGCCAACAGGAGATTTGGCTCAGACACGTGCCACAGCACCTGGCAAGGTTCTGGCTACCTGTTGTCCCGAGTTTCAGATTCAGCCTATGGGGGATTAAAGATGGAGGAAGCATGGAAGCCCCACGGGTGAGATGTTCAAAGATCAGTCAATTGACAGACAGGACCCAGGTATCCCAGTTCCCAGGCCGAGGTGGTACACCTGCTCCATCACCTGAACGCAAGAGCATCTGTTCTATGTGTCAGACCAAGGTGGAGGCCAGTGGTGACTAAGTGTACAGGGCTCGCGAGGGGCCAGAGCACTTGCACATTGGTTATCTCACACCATATTCCACCGAGAGCTGCTAGGTTTACCAAATCAAGTTACAGGACATCCAGTCAAATTGGAGTGCAGTGCTTGGAATGTACTTATACTTAAGGAAAAAAAAAATCTTTGTTTTTCTAAAACTTAAATTTCGCTGGGTGTCTTAGTCCATTTGGGCTACTATAACAAAATACCACAGACTAGGTGGCTTAGACACAGATTTACTTTCAGAGTTCTGGAGGCTGGGAAGTCCCAGATCAAGGCGCCGGCGGATTTGGTGTCTGGTGAGGACACACTTCCTGATTCCTAGATGGCTGTCTTTGCGCTGAGTTCTCATTTGGTGGCAGGGGACAGGGATGTGTCTGGGGTCCCTTTTATCAGGGCACTCATCCCATTCCTGAGGAGGGACTAATCACCTCCCAGAGACTCCACCTCCTAATACCGTCACAGTGGGGGTTAGACAGCATTTAACATATGGATTTGGGGGGGACACAAACATTCATTCTAGAGCACTGGGCATTCTGTATTTTATCTGGCACCCTAACTCTGCAACCCCCAGAGACAGGCAATATCAGTGTTTCCATCTGATCACAGAGGCTCAGAAAATAAATTGCCTAAGGTCAATAGACCAAGCGGATTACAGGGTGACCGAGCTGGGTGGGCTCAGTTCCTTACTGGCCCCCAGGACACCCCTGCAGCGCATCTTCAAGGCATCGAGGACTCTGGGGCAGAGGGTGAGGTTACGGGCTGGGAGGGAGGGACTGACCACGATGAGCAGTGGACCACTCCGTCTCTTACTAGCGGGCAGAGGAGGGAGGGGCTCTACTCTTAGTTACGACATGTTTTCGGTTTCAGCTCACTGTACCCGGGCCTCGGCTCCCCCAGCCAACAAGCTGGAAATGCAGGAAGCCATCTGGGGCTGCGTGCTGAGTCACAGGGGCCGGAGAAAAACAAGAACATCATGAGGGCAGGGCAGGGGGTGGGGAACAGCCTCCCTGGAGATCCCGGTGGGTGCCGGAAATAGAAACTGCTCCCTTTGAAGCATCTGTTACAAGGTCCAAGATCACCACGCAATTCCTATCCACTTCCTGTTAAGCTCCCACTGAATGCAGAGCTGTGTTGCATGAGAATGTCAACAAATCAGGTGGCGAGGCGGAAGTCTCTGTTTTCATGTTGTTTTTTTAATATCCTGGCTCTTACTACCCAGCACCCTTTGGGCGGTTTACTTAAACTTTCTGACCCTGTTTCCTCTTCAGTAATAACAATCCCTATTTCATTGAGATAGTGTGAGGGTTTAAATGAAATCACATTTTATATAGTATCCTGCATAGGTCCAGCACACAGTAAGTAATGAACACATAACAGGTCTTATTATTAAATAGAGAGAAAAATATATTCGTGTCAGGTTGGTGTGGGGATTAAATGAAATACCATATCTTCACTCTCAGGAGCACACCAGACCTCGGTATAAGTCAGGTGTCAACCAATGACAGAGCTTCCTTGCTCATGCTCCTGCCACTAGATCCTGAGCTGATGCTTCTGATGCCCGCTGGGTGCTGGTTAGTAAGGCTAACTACGCACACAATGAATGTTTACATGACATCTGTTTATTCCATGCCACAAATATTTCCTTTTAACATTGTGCATCTTCCTGGTTCAGCCCCTGTAGAGATTCAGAAAAAGTAAAATGAAGATAAATACTCCTATTTTTCTGTTGTTTTTAGCAACTGTTCTGTGCCAGGTGCTAAGCTAAGTGCTTTACATGTACTGAATTCTCAACAACTCCTTCAGGTCAGTCCTATTATTGTCCCATTTCACAGCTGGGGAAACTGAGGCTCAGAAGAATTAAATATGTTGTCCAAGTGCACAGAGCTAGTAGGTAGCAGAGTCCAGGTTCAGTTCCAGGCCTGATTCTTCCAAAGTTCCTGACTGTCATACTGTGGATAACTCCCAGGGGGAGAAAAACCCTCAGCTGGAGATTTCAACATATTCAGGAACAAAGGTGTATAAATGGCACAGGGCAGTGAGATGATTAAATGCCAGAGGGGAGGTGGGTGATCAGAGTTACAGCAGTTCTGGGCTGGGAGGGGACCCCTGAGGGGCTTCCTAGAAGATGTGGATGGGGTGTGGGTGGGGAGCCCCACTAGATCTTGGGAAAGGAGATGGAGGAGGGCATGGAGAAGGCAGGTGAGCCAAAGCACAGAGGAGGACTTGGCCAGGTGTGGGCAGGGTTCTGTGAGGGGCAGCTGGCTGAACCTGAGCTGTGTTTTGGAAAGAAAGGGAGGAAAGCAGTTGTCACAGTCCGGATGGAGCAGGCTGGCATTAGTTTCCAGAACAGTAAACTCCTCGGCCTGGCGGAAGTGACTGGCAGCCTTGGGAGTGACTGCCAGCCTCACCACTTACTGGATTCCTACCTCACACACGCTGGGCCTGGTCATCAGCGCTCAGAGGTGGACGTGCTGTTGGAAAGGAAGGCCGTTGCTGCAGAATCAGTGGACGTGATCCGTCTTGCCCTGTGGCCTCAACCTTAGCTCTCCTGGGTAAGGAGACAGTGACATTTCCTTTGCCTTCAGGGGATTCCACGCTAAGGGTCATTAAAGCAAACTCAGAGGTTGTAGAACTTTTCTTCAAGTCAGTCTGGTAATATGTATCAAGAGGATTAAAACTTTTGATTTCACAATTTCATTGCAAGAAATTAATCCTAAGGAAATGGTCATGGAGGTGTGTGTACCAGGATGGTCGCGGTAGTATCACTTACAAACACAGGAATCAGAAACGTCCCAACGAGTCAGTAACAGGGGTTTAGTTGGAAATGATAATGCATCCATACAACAGAATATGACACTGCCATTAAAAGTCATTGTGGTCACCTCATAGTAAGTGAAAAAAATCATGTTACAAAACATTAATGTACTATGATCGCAGCTTGAAAGTACATTAATCTAATTCATTCATTTACTGCATAGTTCATGTGCTGTGTGCCAGGCAATATGCTGGGCACTGAGGCTTTGGAGGGGAATGAGTCCCATGAATTGTCTGGGAGGAAGTCAGGCGACGAACACAAAGTAGAAAATGAAACATGGGCTATAGATGGGTTTAGAGTGAGTCACGAAGGAGGGACTATCCGAGGAGATGAGTTAATGTTGGGAAACATGCAGCCGTGAGGCTCTAGGGAACAGCACTTCAGGCAGAGGGGCAAAGGCTTTGAGGCGTGATGTGACTGCTTCTTAGAAAAAAATCAAGGAAGTGAAATAGAGTCCAGGAGAGAAGATGGGCGAGGGGAGGGGCAGGCATGGGCCAGATGATGGAGAGACTGGAAGCCGACGTGAGGCTGTAAGGAGTTTGGATTTTTTTCTAAGTACAGAGGGAAACTACTGGATTTTAAGTCAGGCAATGTTTATATTCATATTTATATAATCAGAAGGAAATAGGTCAGTCAAGATCGTCAGTGGGTAGTGGGGTAATGAGCAATTTTTATTTGTTTCTGTGTGCTTTTCTGTAATTCCCAAACTTTTGTAATTTAGAAACCAACAATAATTTCCATTTAAACAAAAACTCACCAGAGAACAAAGTGAACAAGTGAGTGCTATGTACATGGAGCTCCAGTGCACAAAGCCTTTTGAGATTTTCAAAATAACCCCGTGAGATAAGTCAGACCATCTTAATTAGCTTCATTTTGCGGTGGGAAGGTGTAAAGAATGGAGGTTCTACTTCCCTTGCCCAGGTTTCCTGATTTTGCCACACAGCCGGGCCCAAGGGAGGGTCTTCCTTAAATGTACCCAGAAATCCAGAGGCCCTGGTAAGAAGTATGTGGGATGGTCCCTGCTTGGGGCAGGGGCAGGGGCAGGGATGGACCTACAGCCCCCAACTGCAGAGCATGTGTGTGGAAGAAGTGGGGTCTTCTCCACGCGGCAGCTGTGCAATAATTGAAGCATTTGTTGAATTAATGAAATAACTTGCTTTCAGGGAAATGCCACTCTTGGGAGGTGGTTTAGCTGAGTTGACAGTGCAATCTCAGGCTAATTCTTTCCCCTTCAGCCCCACCTCCTCTGTAAAACGGAGATCAGCATGTGCTCACTCACCTCTCTGAAGTGTAATGGCTGGAGGTGGGCTCTGGAGCCAGACTACCTGGGCTGGAATCTGCCACTGCCCTGTTGCAGCTGTGAACTTGGAGAACTACTTAGCCTCTGAACACCTCAGTTTTCTCATCTGCAAAGTGGGAGCAATAATATTAACCTCTGAGGGTTATTGTTAGCACTAGATGAATGAATGAAGTGCTTGTGAAGGGGTCTTGGCACACAGCACGTGCTACTTCAATGTCAATGTTTTGAGCATTAACACTACAGGGCTGTTGAAAGGATCGAGTAAGAGGCATACGCAGAGCTTAGCGCAGGGTCTCAAAAAGCAAGAGTTGCTGCCACTACCCTTTCACCTCCATTGCTGCCATTATTCCACTTCCACGGTTTTGCATAGGAAACATACATAAATGCACTATACATCTGTTTGCTGAGCAAGAAGACCCCCTTACCCACCAAGAGGGTCCTTTGCCTAGTTAAACAATAGATCCGCTCTCTCTCATCCCAGGAGGTTTCTGTCTGTTCAAAAACCACATAAAGAATTTCCTGACATTTTCCAGTGTTTCTGTCTTTAATTCATTTAAGGAGCCACCTTTGAAATTTCAGGCTTGACATCTGCTTAATGACCTGAATGGAGCCTGCCCTGGTGAGTGGCCTCAGACCCCCACTTGTTTTCAGACTCAATCATTTGAGGACCACCAATAACTTTCCATAGCTGCATTACCACTTGGTCTAGTCTTTCCCTCATTATTTTTAACTTTTTCACATTTAAAACTTAAATACATTTCTTCCAAAGGAAAACATAGTCACTACCATAAATGGAAAGCCAATACCAACTGCCATAAATAGAAGCTGCCCATAAAAAGAAACACCATGAAATATAAAGCAATATTATTGAATTCTAGAGGAATAGGGTCGCCCATTGAAGACTCTGGGCTGGAGGCCTGTTTGATTTCCATTTAAAAGGGAGACTTGCAGAGGTGTTCAAGTTTCGGAGAGGTGTTAAGGATCTGTTAGTTTCTTTTGGTGTAATAAGATGGATTGTAAGAGAATTTAAAGAGGAAAAACCCTCTAACCGCATGACTCAATGTTTTTATTTCCTTGTTTGTTCACCTTCTAGAACTTTCTCCTGTCTGCCAGGAGCAAGGTGGCCCCTTTTATGTGATTCAAGTCTGTACTGAGAAAAGCTAAGGAGAGAAGAGCCAATCTGCCCCTGACTTATTAGGGCATTTTAGGAAGGTTCTTTCCCTTTTCTGAGAGGGAGGCTGAATTAGCGACATGTTCTCTGAGGCTGTCCAGGCCGCAGAAACCTAAGGCTCCATCCAAAAGTGACTTGTCTGCACGCTCAGGGTGGCTTCCTGGAATGGTTTGGGTCCTGGATCTCCACAAGGAACAAAGATGTGGGGCTCCTCGCATGTTCACAAATAAACTCGCGTTTCCTGGGGTCAGATCTTCAGCTTGTGGAACCAAGCAGGTGTCGGTGCTTGAGTTGAAAAGTAGCCAGACCCCATCTCTGCGCAGCCCAGACCCTAGCAAGAAGGCCCCACCCCCTCTCCTTCTAAATGGGCGGGTGTCTGCCTCACCTGGGCCCCACCCAGCTTCCTTAGCCTGACATTCGGTCACATTTCCAGTCCTGGCTGCTAGGATGTCCTTCCTTGAATCCCCTGCTTCTGACAAGCTGGTTACTGACAATAGCAGGCATGAAGGAAGGCCTTGAATGCAAGACTATGCCGTGTGCTGGGCCTGCCTCCACAGTTCATTTCAACATACGCCTCTTGAGTGTCAAGGACAAATGGTGCTGGAAGGCTTCCTCCCAGGCCCGGTGGGTGACCACTGTCCTGATTTGCTGAGGACTTTTCTGCTGTTCGTGCTGTAAGTCTATGTCCCAGGAAACCCCGCAGACCACGGCACATCAGGACCGATGGGCAACTTACTGGGTTGACGCCACATGCTCCATCGTCATGGGACTTCCCGCAGAGTGGGAGCGGGCAAAGGCGATGCCAGCCCTGTGAGTGTTGTGGGTACGAGAGGGAAAAGGCCATGGCCCCGGAGAAGCTCCAGGTGGCTGGGTTAATATACGTAGTGAATCTGAAGTCTGCGCTTTCTTTTCCCCGTTCCCATTGCACTGTTTCTATTTCAATTGGGGTTTCAAGCATCAGAAATCCACTCTGATGACCTAAATATATTGAAAGGTCATTAGAAAGAAAAGCTCACATGCGAGGACATCTCGGGAAGTGGAGACAGTTAAAAATAATGCCAGAACAGAAGAATAAGCCTTGTTCCATTCCCATTAGAAAAATTGATTCCAGCCATTCTCTACCCTTGGCATTCTCTGCCCAATATTCTAATTCCAGGAAGAAAGAATCTGATGGCCAAGCTTGGGTTTCATGCCAGCCCTGTGGCTAGCCTGGGGGTAGGGGGAGGGGAGAGGGGGCGGGCCCCAAGATCAGAAATGCCAGCACATGCGTGCTGCAGAGGCTGGGGGCAGGATGGCTGCCAATGACAAATGGAAGGGCGGGGACACTGGAAGGTGAAAGCCTCAGTTACCTGCTGGCTCCTCCTAAAGAAGAAGCCCAGACATTGCCTTCCCAGGGCCTCCTGCTCTGTGGTAACCGCCTTCCAAGTAGCTCTTTGCTTGCCCTCTGTCTGGAATATTCTGTCACCATGGACAGCCCCTTGCTGACAGCTGCCTCCTCAGACACATGTGTCTTACTTTTCAGCAGCCCTGAGCCTTATCACCTTGGAGCATGTGCTATGTCCTTGGGCATGGCTGGGCCAATGGCTGGCACAGAGAAAAAAGTCTGTAAGCGCTGCCGACCACTTTCTAGAGAGTTTGAAGGAGCACACTGCCAGGATGACCCTGCCTCCTTCCCCTGGCCCACGGCCTTCCAGCCAAACTGGTCTTCCTGCTTTTCAGACACTCAGTCCCCCGCCTGGCTCTTCCCTCTGTGGATGTTGCATATGGTGATCTCAGTGGCTCTCAGCAGGGGTAGACTTTGCACTCGGGGGGACATTCGATGATGTCTGGGGACAGTTTTTCAGCTGTCACACTGGAGAGGGGCCCGCTACTAGCATCTCATGGGCAGAGGCCAGAGGTGCTGCTAAGCATCCTGTAATGCAAGGACAGGCCCCACAACAGAATTACTGGACTGCAAATGTCCCCAGTGCCGGGACAGAAACCCAGCAGCACAGCCAAACACCCGCGTCTCTGCCCCAGCAGCTCTCCCTGGCCAGCACCCATCTCTTTCGCTCATGGTCCCTGTTGTATTTTCTTTGTGACATTTCATGGCCACCTAAGATGATCCCGTCTGTTTATGCAGTTGCTTGTTTGGTGCCCTAGGAGAGGGGCCCCGGTGTGCTTGGTCCTCTGCTGCCTGCCCAGCATGGAGAACAGCACCTGGCAGAATGTGGGCTGCTCAATAGCTCAATACAAACATGTCAACTGAATGTTTATTAAAAGGGAGTGGCCTCATCTCCTCAACTATGAGGGGTCAGATGCTCAGTTGTGGGGGTCTTCTCAGGCTGCCTATTTTTGTGCATGTGTTTATTTCCCAGCCAGTTCAAATTCAGCCTCTGTTGTTGGCTGGCTGTGCAGCCTTTGACTAATTAAACCGCCCCAGGCCTCAGTTTCTGCATCTGTAAAGTGGGTCATTATCAGCCCCTTCTTCGCAGAGAGGTGGTGGGGATAGAATCAATTAATCCATAAAACATGTAAGAAAATGCCTGACTCAGAAGAGCCTCAGGAAATGTCATCTGTCATCATCACCATCATCATCATCGTCAGGATTTGGCTGTGGATAGTGGGTGAAGATGACAGAGGGCTCAGGGGCCCCACCAAGTGATGGGGGGATTAAGTCACCTTGCAAGGCCAAAGCTGCCCCCATTTGTGTTTGCCAGCTCCTGCTCCAGCCATGAAATAAACCGGCTGAAGCCTTTATCCAGCTCTTGTTTTGATAAGGGGGTTAGCAGAGAACATGGAGTTAATGTGGCAGATGGTACTGTCCTTGAATTATGAACCCAAAGGAGGAAATGGAAGCACTCCGTTGCAACAGATACAGGCCAGGAGGGCAGAGGGCAGGGGTGGAGCACAAAGGAGGACAGAGCAAGGTGCTCCATCAACTGCTCTTGAGGGTAGCTGAGCCCTAGAATAATATAATGTCACAGCCTAAAATAAGTGTAGGCCAACCTCTTCACTTTATACAGGAAATGCGGCCCAGAGTGGGAGTGAGTGCCAAGGGCACAGGGTCAGTTAATGGCAGAGGAACCCACATCTCTTGATTCCTTGGTCAGGGTGTTTTTTTTTTCTGCCCCAGGCCAAGGCCACTGGGGACTCTGTCCCAGAGCATCCAGACTTTAGGGCCCTCTGCTCTGCAGAGGAATGCTGGGACATGCACCTATTGTCTCTTCTCAGCACGTCAGGGACAGTATAAGCCAGAGCACTGGAGCCATCCTGTCTGGGTCTCAATCCCAGCAACTAGGGCAAGTTTCTTCTTACCCTTTTGGAACCTCAGTGTCCTTATCTATAGAATGGGAATAATAATAGGCCCTATCTCACAGGAGCCCTATGAGAATCTGATGAATTACCATCACAGAAAGTATTTAGCCTTGAGCTTGGCACATAGTAAATGCTCAATAAAAAGATAGTTCTTAATGCAGCCCAGGATCAACTTCAGGCTCTAACTGTCCCTTAGGCTGTTAGCCCCTCAGAGGCTGTACCTTTGTTCTCCATCCCTTGCTTGACAACTGACACTTGCTGGGGGCTCCGTAAATCATAGTGGCTGGTGACTGGCCCCTTAGGGACACCCATTTCTCATTGGGCACCATGAAGCCCCAGGGAATGTGGCTAGCAATGCACGAGATACTTTGTCACTAGTTTAGACCTTAATCCTCAGTGGATAAAGCAACCGTCCTGTCTACTGGTGAGCCGCCTCTGCCGTGATGAGGGCTGTGTTTTGTTTTCCCAGCCTTTTTCTGCAGCAGCCTTTCCCCAACTAAGCTGTGGGCTATTTGCATTTAAATTGGTTTTCTCTCATTATAGAAATCTCTTAGGTCAGCTGGAGTTTCCATTTTCCTCGGAATCAGTGTGGAAGCTCCATTTCTCGTTTGAAAGTCCCTCATGTTCTCTCCTCTGTGTCTGTGACAGTGAGATGGGGTCACAATTCTCCTCCTGGACACCAGATAGCCTGACAGCATGCTTCTCACAGGAGAAAGGAGGGGTGGGGGAGGGCTGGAGGATTCCAGAGACGAGGCCTTCGTTTAGAGCTCATCATAAACCAGTCACACACACACATACACACACACTAGCTAACACGCTGACAGCACTAACTGGCCAGGGATCTTTCTAAGGTGTGTGTGTGTGTGTGTGTGTGTGTGTGTGTGTGTGTGTAATAGCACTTTCTTCACGGCTTGCCATATAGATGAAATGAATTGATAAATATATACACATACGTATAATTATTAACCATTAATATTCATGAGAAGCCATGAAGGAAGTGCTCTAATGATCATTGTTTTCCAGATGAAGAGACCGAGGCACAGAGAGAGGAACTCCCTTGCCCATTGCTAATAAACTGTAGAGCCGCACTTGAACCGGGCAGGGTTATTCACCCTATGCTCTCCTCACCAGACGAAGAGTGAGGTACGGTTGTGTTTTCTAGTCTAGTTCATGCTTCAGAAAGTGTTGGTCCAGCTCCGTGACACTGATTTTCTGACCCATGGCGGGGCTGTGAACCACGGTTTGGGAAGACCGACATGAACCCTTACAGGAATGCCCGAGTCTGCCTGAGGGAATCAGGGTGGGCGAAACAGGGAGATTCTAGGGGTGAACTTGAAAGATGGCTAGGAGTTTTCTAGATGGGTAAGAGGAAGAACAGACTATTTCACAAGGGAGGTCTAATGCTCAGGTGTGATGTAGGCTGAGCAAGTGCTGAGACATGGGGCTGGGAGACTGGCAAAGCCCAGACCGGGACAGGCTTTGAATATCACGGACATGGGCCCTTTCCTGAGGGCCGGGGGGATGGAGGAGCCAGGAGAAGCTGAGCAGGAAAGGAGCAGAGAATGTTACAAACACTACCAGTGCTAGTGTGGAGGGCTGCCTGGAGAAGGAGGCAAGGAGACTGTAAAAGCAATAGATATAATCAGTGGGCACATGAGCTGTATTAATTGATTGCTCATGATCAGTAGGTTGTAGGTTGGGTGCTTCCCCCCCCCCCCCGCACAGAGGTCCCCCCTGCTGCTCACTGATGTCTCTCGCGGAGCTGCATTTACCCGGGTAGGATGTCTTTATCTTTCTCAGCCAGATACCTTGCAGGCTGGTGGTGACCCTGGTGCGTGATAGTCAAGAGGGTAGGGACAGAGCTGAGCTAAGGCAGCAGCATTTGAGGAGGAGGTGGGGGACCAGATGTATGAAATAGCGTGGGGTGATGTAATCTGGTCTCGGTGATCAACCCCGTGTCGGGGCTGAGGGCGAGTGAAGAGGTGGGATGGTGCTCAGGTTTCTGATTTAGCTCAACCAGATCACCCTTAATTCTTCAACCTATCACCAAGGGCGAACTTTTTCTGTAAAGACCCATGTAGAGAATATTTTAGACTTCACAAGCCCTATGGCCTGTGTCACAAAGACTCAGCTCTGCCATTATAGTGCGAAGGCAAACATAGAAAATAGGTTCATGAACGGGCATGGCTGTCTGTCTTCCAATAAAACTTTATTCACAAAAACAAGCTGTGAGCCAGATTTGGCCACAAGGCTGTCATTTGCCGACCCCTGCTCTGCACAATGAGGTGGTCCACTTGCCAAGTCGTATGCCAGGTGGCTAAGTGAGAGAAAGGCTCCCACAGCGAGGCTCACATGTCATCGGGTTGAGAAAGACCACCTATGTCTCCTCGAAGGATGCCCAGCTGGTCAGCGAAAGACTCATCTGAAATCGCAGGGAAATTCCGGTGTCTCATGCCCAGACCCCAGCTCTGGCAGGATGGAGACACATGTCTCACTCCAGACGCTCTGTCTCTCTTACAGTCAAGTGGAGGCCCTCATCTGATCAACCACCATCGGTGACACATGCCATCCAACAGGAACACCAGCTCACCTACACTGAACACTCTCCACCAGGCTCTGGGTCAATGGCTTTACTCAAATGATCTCACTTAGTCGTGACCAAACCCAATGACACAGATATGTGCTATAAAGTGTCCTCATTTTACAGATGAGGGGACTGAGGTACAAAAAGCTTCACTATATCTGGAGCTCAGAACCCCGTGCCCGTAACCACTCTCCCAAGCTGATGCCATCGGCCCACACAGACGTCCATGGCTGTTAAAGCAAATGCACACATTAGCACTAAAACACAGGCTGAAGCTGGTCAAACACTTGCCAATCTTTTGTCCCCTGGCCCGCGTGTCACTGTTATTGGAGACAAGCAGTCTGGGGGAGGTAAACCATTTGCTTCAAAACCAAACTAAAACAAAATCAACAGGCATGTCTGTCTCTCTGGGACCTCCGTGACTGAGTGAAGTGGTTGTCAGAAGTGGGTCCAGATGAAATGAGGATATTAATATTGAAGGTATTGCATTTGAGGGGGTGGGGACAGAAAATGAGCGGAGACACTGGTGTCCATGTGTTTACTCTGCAAACGTCCACCATGGGCCTGCAGAACCCCGTCCCTGCCCTCCTGGAGGACACTGGCTGGGAGGGAGTCATTCACAGAGCAGACGATTGCACGCCCTGGACGTCATGCATGGCGGGATGAACTAGGACACCCTTGGGACGTAGAGCAGGGACATCTGCCTCAACCTGGACAGAGGTACCAGGAGGTACGCCCAGGTGTTCCAGGGCGTACAGTGTAGTGAGGGATATTTCAAGGGAGGTGTGGACAGCATCTTGCAAGGCAAGGTGGGGGGTAAGGCCATGCTGTAGACAGGAGACCAGATAGAAGGGAGGCAGTTAGAGGGTCCTGGGGACGAGGGCTGCAGCAGTCAACCTAGACCAGTCTGGGCTGGAGGCCACCTCATGCTCAGCTCTTCTCTGCAACTAGAACTGAATCTGAGTTCTAGGTGAAATGCCAAGTGCCTGCCAAGAATTTGGTGGCGCCAAGAACAGTCTGCTGATGCTGCAGCTTCTCGAAATAGGGAAAGCAAATAATAGCGCATCGCGCCTGTCATGCTGGCCCTTGCACGCGGCACTGGCTGAGGCTTTCCCTTGCTCACACTCACTGGAAGTCTGACAGTGGGCGGAGATAATACTGCCATCACCCCTGCTATGTTATTAAAAATAGGAACGGCTCCCATTTCGAGGGCCTCACAGTGGCCAGCAGTGGGCTAAGTGCTTTCTCTATAATATCCTGTCTACCAGAGGAGCAATCTGAGGCTCAAAGAGGTATCACAACTCGCTCAAGGTCATACATCGGGACAAGACGGGAGCCAGGACACAGACCCACATCTGTCTGACATCTGAGCCCAGTGTCCTCCCACTGGGCCTCTCTGCCTTGACAGCATACAACTTGGAGGCTTTATCGATTTTTGAGAACATTTTCATTTATTATTATGTTTGCCCCTCCAAAGGACGGCCTGAACTAATCAGGTAAAGAACTTTGGCTCAGGAGGTAAAGTGTTTTCCCCAAGGTCACACAGTTTTTGAAGAGGCCAACTGGAGACTTGAACCAAGGGCATACTATTAGGAAAGCCAACATGCTATCTCCTTTCCCACGGCTCTAAGTCCACAGTGAGAAGATAGACAGCTAACATTCCATTCCTGGTATGATTCTTGAAAAAGAGAAAAAAAATCCCCAAACTCCTGTCTCTTAATCTCTACGGTGGCAGGTATTCATCAAGCAATCAAAAGACAAATACGTAGGAGAGCAGAACGCGCAGATCACAGCCAAGATGACATCATAAGGAGCAGGTTGTGCCAAGCAAATCTAATTTCCTGTGACAGAGGGGCCGGCTGGGAGATAAGGCTGGAGGCACTGACACTGTCAATGCCCCGGTTTTGAAGGACAAGTTAGATCAACGGAAACCGGGGGACGAAGGGGGAGACACAGGTCACACCACACACACCTACAGAGGCACAGATCTGACACACGCACACGGACACACCCACCCCCTGCCGTCACTCGCAGATGCACAGGCACCAACACAGAGAAACTCACACACATAGTCACAGAACCAGGTGTAGACACCCCACACCTTCACAGGTGCACGTGCACACAGCAAGACTCGCCAGCGCCCTCGCTGCCAGGAGGTGCCGAACCTCCTCAAAGGCCCTCCTCTGGAGCTCAGAAATGACCTCCTGCCCAAGTGAGAGGCTCTACAAAATGAAAAGCCCTGGAGTCTGAGCGTGATCTCCACTCTGGCTAGCTTGATGTCTTCGTCCAGAAGCTCAAGGAACGCACCCTGGCAGCTGTGTGGCCTTGAGAAAGGACACAGACTTAGGAGTCGGGCTGGTCTGTGTTCCAAACTGAGGCTCTGCCGCTCAGTAGCTGTGGGGACCAGGGCCAGGCCCTTCAGCTTTCTGAGCCTCAGTTTTCTCATCGGCAGAGGGGTGGACAGCCTTTGGGATGAGCCCATTGGCCTGGAGCCCTTTGAAACTCTGGCATTCAGCGAGGACCTGTCTATGCTAAGTATCTTTGGTTATTTGAATAGCTCTCTCCCTCGCCAGGCTGGGGGGCACCTTTGTGGGCAGGGGTCTTGTCTGTTTCCGCCTAAGTCAGTGCCCAGGGCTCAGCCATATCTGCCAGGCACATAGTGGGTGCTTGGCAAAATGCTTGTGAAATGAATCAAACAATATCCTTCGATATCCTTCGTGTCGAGCACAGACCGGGCACAAAGTATGCTCAACTAGTTAAAGTGTGTTGAAAAAAGTAATTCAGGAAAGTGTCATCACAACCACAGACCAAGTTCTGATGACACGCCAGGCATGCCTCTTTCCTCATTCCATCCTCTCCATGAAACAGGCATCCATTTGTAGACGAGGAAACTGACATCCAAAGCAGTTAAATAATTCACCCAAGGTTACCCAGCTTCCTGGGTGGCAATCAAAACCAGGCCTCTGATTGCTAAACACATGCTCAAAACCTGACGATCATAGACTTCCTGAATGAATATGCTCCCCTAGTGACACAACCGATGACGCCTACAGCCAGCTGTGCCTTATCCGGGCGTGGAGTAACTCTTCAGAATGCATCGTCACACTGTCGCCAACGCCGGGGTGACTTCTCAGCATCTGTCTGGAGCACCTTCCGTATAGCCATGCTGCTGCATTTTAAACACACCACAGCCCAAAAGCACCTGCTGTTTACATATCTCCTTTCTCCCTCCCAACATACACTTCTCTCTCTCTCTCTCTCTCTCTCTCTCTCTCTCTCTCTCTCTCTCTCTCCCTCCACCCACCCACCCATCCATCGCCTGACTGACCATTTACCATTTGAGGCCCCCACAATGTTTTTCTTTTGTTTGTATAAACCACACAGCTCCATCCTGAATCAACACTGTTTTCCTTTCTCTTGCATTGGTCCAATTCCTGGGTTTAAAACTCAATCAACCTGCAGGCCAATTAAGCTATTTTGCATAACAGCTGCATTTGGTAAGCAGTTGAGCATCTTGCAAATCCTGAAAGTTTCCTCCACTTGTACAGTCCACACTCCTGCCCACCTCAGACCTGCTCTAACCCCATCTCCTCTGCCATCCCCCCAGTTTGAAAACAGAGCGTATTGTGAAGGGCCTTTGCTTCTGTCTGGGACAGGTAGAACGGATACAGCCACAGGGCACGGAGACCATAATTATCCTCCTCAAAAAGGAAAATTAAAATGTCCAAAGATAGCGGCCACCTGGCAGGCAGGGGCCACAGCAGACGGCAGTGACTCATGGGCATGCCAGGCAGCCACTGTCCCCCTGCGAGCAGCTCCGTGTTTATCGGCCTTGCCAGGCGAACACGCAGGAGAACAGAGGCATCTGGGGGCGAGGGAGCCTCTGTTTCTGAGAGCTTGAACCCTCACATGACACCGGTGACTTGTAAGACTTTTTCAAAATCACTCACTTGCTTCCAAATTGTGACTCTGTTCACTGGGCTAGTCCCATGTGAACAGAGTAGATTTAAAACAAAAAAGGAGCCAAGCAACCCGTATTTTCCCTGCCTTTGCCACCTCAAGTCCCTCTCCCCCTCAGCATCTGTGTGAAATGCTACCATTAGCAGTTCATTTCATGGGACTGAACTTGGTGCTGACCTGGGGTGGTTCTTTAAAATCGTGGAGTCCCCTTGTATGGAGCAAAGTGGGCCGAGAAGGGCCGGATGCTAACGTAGGAAAGGAGAGGGCTAATGTGCGCCAGGACCCTGTCACAGGCCCAGCTGTCTCCATTCTAGAGACACTGAAAGGGACATTCAGGGAGGGGAAGTGACCTAGTCAACATCTGCAGAAAGGCCAGCATTCAAATACAGGTCTGTTTGCCCCGACGGCCACACTCTTTCCTCCTGCCCCCGTTCACGTGGGAGGTGTTTTCTAGTCCCGCTGAAATGCTGCTGGGATCGTCTGTGTCGGGATCACACATTAATGTCATCCCAAGTGCCACTGCCAATACACGGGTTGAACCAGGAAAGATGTGATGCTTTCCGGTCTTTTCACTGAGACGCAGACATTTAGGCTGCATCGTGCCCCCACCACGGATCAGCATGAAGACCAAGAGCCAAGGCTAAGAGTGGCGAAGCAGAACGCCAGCACTGGTGGGGAGCTGAGCCCTGACCGCGGCCCTGGGACTCCCTTTGTCTGTGAGTCCTCATGCGTGTATTTGTATCAGGGCCACAGGCAGCGGCATTTCATCTGCTGGTGAACCATCCTATTGACCGTGGCCCTTCACAACATGAAGAAGTCCTGGAGTTCCCAGGTGACTTTCCCATGCTTGTCAGGTGGGCTTTCCTGCCCAGACGCTCGGCTGAGGTTCAGAACAGGAGAATCAAGATGTTCCTTATCCACAGAGCCCTAACCCCCAACTGGACTTCAGATGAAACCCACTCTCGCCTCCTTTCCAACCGTCCTCTCTTGGGGTCGCCATCCTGCCAACGCGGTAAATGGCACGATCACAGGCTGTGGGGTTGACCTAGACTCTCGACTGTCTGGGTCCCTACCTTCCCTCGGATATCGGTCAGCCCTGCCCTCCAGTCTCCCGGGAATCTGCCCCGCACACCGCCTCCATCTCCCCACTGCTGCCCGCTGTTGTCGCTCCGTGCCCGGGCGGCTGCCTCAGGCTCCTCACGGACCCAAGCCCATCCTGCACCCTGGCTCCCAGAGAAAATCACCTGCTTAAGAATCCTCCTATGGACCTGTTTCCTGAAGATAAAATCCCAGTGCCCAGGCCTGACATCTAAGACCTTTCACCACTTCCCCAGGCTTCTCTGCAATGCCTCCCTGAGATCAGACCTACGTTCCCTGCCAACAGATGCACAGCCGCCGCTCAGGCCTGACTCCACACCTCCCGACTTTGACTAGGCGCTTCTCGCAGCTGCACTGCCCTTCCCTGCTTATCTTCCTTCCTCATCCTCCGGGCTCAGCTCCTGCCTCCCAGATGGTCGGCTCAGATGGGGTGCCTCATTTGGCCCTCCACACCCCACAGTGTGCCTTATCACGCCGGGTCAGCTGTCCTCCTTGGCTTTTGAGCTTCTAAGACGAGATTCTCAGGAGGTGGGCGAGAACGCATGGGTTAGCCAAAAACATCTGGAGGAAGACATCATGAGGAAAGCACCTGCTCCCCACTCCCCTGCAGATGAGAAAAATGTTCTCTAGGGTGCTGTAAGAGGGGCAAGGTGGTGCAGTGACAAGAATATTGATGTCACTGCGAAAGAGGCCTGTATGCTCTGCCTCCAGGGCCAAGGGTGGGACAAAAGCAAAGTTCCCAGAGGAATGACCTGTGGGGTCTCTGAACAGAAGGGAAGAGGGGCAGGGAGGCCCAAAAGGGCAGAAGTGGCCTCATGGCCCATCTAGGCGATTGGGGGCTTGGACATTTCATGGAACTTCCCATCATCCTGTGAGGCGCAAGTAGTAATACAGTCCTCCTGTGAGCCCTCGAAGGTCACAGAAGTAACAGAGTCACCCAGCCTGAGACAGGTCACAGGTGGGAACAAGGGACGTGGTGCACTGTGTTGACTGATGACTCAGAATGATAAATGCCACTGAAGGTGGCATCAAAGACCAGGTGGCCTTCCTCCCATCACCCCTGCACACCAAACACAGATGCAATCTTTGGAGAAAGGGAGCCAATGGATCAACTGCGACTGAGTTGCTACCTAGCCTGGCTGAATGGAGGCTCTGATTCATAAAATCCGTGCACCATCTGAAGTTGGATGTAAGCTGATGTCTGATTGAACCACATCAACATGGTAGGCGGGCAATAAGAAGTTGGAAGGGACGGGAACTAACCTTTGCTGACAGCCTGTGGAGCACCAGGTCCTTGCCCAATATTCGGCCTTCAGTATCTCACTGGTCCTTAAGGAAATCAATGCATCCTGAGGGGTGCAGTCAATAGCTCACCCAAAGACACCCAGCCGTGAGCGGTGTGGCCGGGATCCGGCTGAAGCTCTGCCTTTGAGATCGGCTGCATACCATAGCCCTCTGACGTCACTCTCACCGTGGCCTTTCCAGAAATAGCTGGTCCACTGGGCAAGAACCAATAGTAAAGAAGGCAGAAAGATCTAGATGCTTTCTTATTCCTGGGGAAATATTTCTGATGTCGGCCTAGGCAGCCCTTTACAGTAAAATGGCATTGGCTATGGCAGGGACAACATTTTCCCATTACTCCTTACTAGTAGAATCCCTATATTATTGGGGGTGTCCATCCACCCAGTATATTACCCAGCTTCTCTTGCTGTAGGGGTGGCCGATAAGCTATAAGTGGAAGTCATTGGGTAGAGCTTTTGGTCGTTTTTTAGAAGTACTGACTCAACAGAGAGGTGCAAATGCACACTTTTCTCCTTCTCTTTCCATGTCTGGAATGTGGGCGTGATGGCTGGAGCTGCAGCAGCATTTTGTGACCATGCAATGACCTTGATGATGGAAGCCACACTCTAAGGAGAGCAGGACTCAAAGACAGAGGGAGTCTTGGCTTCTTAGAAGGGATGACCAGGGAGCCACCATTTCAGTCCTTGATTATTTATAGCAACTTCTTTCATATGAGACAAAAATCAATTCTTATCTTGTTTAAGCCACTACTATCTGGGTTTTCTATTACAGGTAGCTGATACTAGTCCTAAGTGACATATTCGCATTCTTAGTAAGGTATTTAAGCGGGATTCAGGGACTTCATTTTTAAATTGCCAGGACCCTTGACCCTGATAAAGATTTTCCCTTATGCCCCTCTTAGTTAAAAAGTTATAGTACACTCTGCAGAGGACGGGGGACGCAAATTTTATGAGCAGTTACTTTACCCCATGTACTCTACTTGACTCATTATCCATACTTGCCTTACAGTGTATTTGTGAGATGGGATTATCATCCCATTTTACAGATGAGGAAAACGGAAGTTCAGACAGACTATATCACTGTCCAGGGACCCAGCTAGGATTGGAACTCGCACCTGTCTGACCCCACAGCCCATATGTTTGCTGGTGCTTTCCCAATGCCTCTCAGATTGAGAACCTTGAGTCCCAGGCCAGGCAGAAGGTGGGGCCAGTTGACCATTCTGAGGGCCCTGGTTCTAGGTGCTCAGCCCCTCCTCAAATCTCCCAACTGCAGCCACCGGTCAAAGGTTTCTCCACTGCAAGGTGACTAAAGCAGACTGCCCAGCTGGTCCTGTCCCTACCTCACCGCCATCCTGTTTACTGGCCATCTGGCCCTCATCTATGTGATTCTTTGGCTCTCCCTCCTCAAGGACCCTCTTAAAGGGACAGAGGCTCGCTTTGGTTTCAGGAAAGGACCTCCATTCTTTAACTGATACACTCCCAGCCTTTATCAGAGCAAGCCTGACAAAGAAAAGGCCAAAACACCAGGGGTTTCTGGTAGCAACACAAGTCTATTTCTAACCTCGGATTACAGCATCCGAAAGGATTACCTGTTCCAAGCAAACGCATTCCCACCCCCCGCCCCCCGCCCTGGCAGAAATGCGATCAGAGCAGACTGACTCCTCGGCAGGTTCCAAATATTCTCCCCTGAAACTGGCTTTATCCTGTTTGAAACGCCTGTCTGTCCCAGGAGAGACCGGAAATACGCTCTTTCTAGGAGCTGGTGGAAAATTAACCCACCTTAGGAGAGAGCTAGGCGATGCTGAATTGGGGACAGGAAGGTCCATTTGAAAGAACAAAAAATGTTCTTTGTAACCAGGACAAGGCTAAACAAGCCTTCTCTCTATTGGTCTAAATCTATGCCAGCTTCCCGCTGGCATCCGTGGGTGTGCTGAGAACAAGCTATGGATTTCTATAGAGACTGTCACCATGGCACTAGGGGCCTTATTCTGCTATTTCAAGAGGAAAAGAAAAACAATCAAAAGGTCAAAGGAAGAAAATCGACCATCGGGCTTTTCAAAGCATAAATATGATTTAATGCTTTAGCGTGTGCCTGGCACATTAGATGCTGGCCACAGCAAGACTGGCCGAGAGGATTAGTAACCCGTACTGCAGCCCCAGGAGTTCTGTGCAAGGCTGTCCATCCACGATCTGATTTCTCCTCACAACAGCCTTGCAAGGGCAAGAGTATAATGCCACGTTGTCAGTGGGGGAAACACGAGGCTGAGGTAACTTGCCAGAGTGCAGACAGGAGCTGGACTCAGGACAACAGTACTAGACCAGCCTGGATTCTAGCTGGAAGCAGAGGGTACACGCTGGGCGGGGGCGAGGGGGGGATTCTGAATATGACGTACTTCAAGGTCCATTCACAGAGATGTGGAGTGAGTTAGGGAGCCAACCAGGGTTTTTGAGGCGCTGGGACGAGCACAGGAGCAAGGAAAGGAAATAGCGTCTCCAACCCAGTGGGCACAGCCGGTGAGGAGGGGACCCTGGATTCAGAGCAGGCGGGAGTTGGGCAGAGAATGGATGGGAGAGGTGGCAGATGGAGAGCTGCGGGCACAGGTACGCCTACTGACCACACCTGGGCCATGGTCTCCATGACCCCACTGGTGCCCAGCCCCATCCAAGCGACTGTGAATGGAAGGGAGATGCTTCCCTATAAGAACTGGCCATTCCTGCACTAATTCTGGGTAAGGACCCCCTAACCCAGTGGCTTTCACTAATAGGGCCTCTTTTTTTGCTTATGAATCTGAGGACCAATTGTGCCCTCGGAGTTCTCCTGGGCTTGGCTCCAGGCTGCAGGTCAAACCAGGTGTGCAAACCGGGCCATGTGTTCCTCATCCTAGGTCGACCTGGGGACATTATTTTCCCGTCAGCCATTACGGGCACAGAAGACTGATCCACACAAGCACATTTAGAGCCTCTGCCCCTCGTGTCCACCCACACCCCACGGGTCAGCGTGAGTCTCTTGACCAAGCTCAACAAGAGCACCATGGGAGGCACTGAAAACGCATGGGGAAAGGGTATGATGTATGATTCTGTTACGTGGGAATGAAGAATGAGAAGCAATATTCCAATCTATTACATCCCCCAAGGAAAATTAAAATGATAGCATCAAAAGAGGAATAGACGTAGGTTCAAAAGAGCCAATGTCCCCACAGCGACCCCACACGTTATTCCTTTGGAAAGCTGGAGACGTTTGGCGGGCAGGTGAGAGCACGTTTGCTGGATTCCTTACTTGCCTTGTACCAAGACTCAGGGTACTGGCTAGTGACATGGCAGAGGCTGGAGGGAGGAGGTCTCCACTTCAGACATCAGGACTCCAAACTCAACAGTGTGCTATTCATGACATTTATGAATGTCACAATGATCAAATTCAGGGAAATTACAAAGTTAGATGGCCACAGCCTAGCTCTGGGTCCTGAAACACTTGGAACCCCCCAATCTTGTGAATGGCGTGTATGAGAGACTGAATCCAAACACATGACCTTCACAGAGGTACTGGCAGGTCCAGCCCATTGGGACTCAAAACATGACCACACAGATACAAGCTCAGGGGATTTCTCTTCGTTCTGTGTTTCTAAGTGTAGCCCCTCGCTGAGCCTCAGCTGTCTCATCTACAAAATGGGGCTAATAAGGCCTACTGTGGAGAGAAGTGCTGAAGGTTAGAGCAACACTGTCGGTGCCCTGAGCCTGCAGTCTGCGAGGGGCTCAGCACTCATCGGGCGTGGCTTCCTTGTCACTGTGACAGCAGATATGCCGGTCACCTAGGGGTGCTGGTTGACTGAAAGATCACACTGTGTGGGGTGTGCCCCACAGGAACGCTGACGGAGCAGGCGCTCACCATGGAAGGTCAGAAGCCAGCACACACTGCCCTCCAGCCCCACTCTGCACTGGCTCACCGGCTTTAGGTGCCTGGCTTAGAAGGAGACTTGGATAAAGGGTAGCATGTCCAGTAACAGCCACAGGAAAGGGAACTCAATGTCCTTTCTAACGAAAAGGCGGAAGGAATAGGGGATCTTCAAGGAGGACGAATCACAGTGCAAATATTTGCCAGTGTGGTATTGAAAGGAGTGACTTCTATTTTGAGAACGTAGCGGGCCGTTGGATGAAAACAGCAAGCAATTTGGGATTTGGGCTCAAAGTGGAAAGGACTCTGAACCCATCACAGTTGCCTGAGTTTGGAATGTACTGCCTCATTCTGATGTCAGACACACCCGTTCAAATCCTGGCCTCACCGCTAGGTTTGCCCTGTGTGACCTTGGGCAAACATTTTCCACTTCCCTGGGCCTCAGCCTGGATCAGAGTTTTGATCACATCAAATGCTAAGGAAGGGGCAGCAGATGACAAACACCCCGACTCTGCCTGCCAATAAGAATCACCTCTCCCTCCAGAACCAGGGAGGAGGAGAAGCCACATGAGAGGAGAATCTGATGCCCTTGGCATCCAGGGAGAGTGAGACAATGCAAGAGGGTCGCTGTGCTTCACCACCTCCCTGCAAGACGGCAGGCTCGAGGGAGAGGACACTGTTTGGGCTGTCCCTCCAGGACCCAGCAGTGGACCTCACACAATGGCAGCCTTTGATCATTATCGGTAAGAAAGAAAGAAGGAGGGAGCCAGGGGGGAAACAAAGAAGAACATTCTATGTGCTAAGCAGTTCTTTCCTACAGCATCTAATCTTCCCAAATACCTGACAAACTGAGAATTATCATCCCTCATTTTCTGAGTAAGTAGAAATTAGCAAATTGCCTTTTGCAATTTATGTGACCTCGGGCAAGTTACTTCACTTCTCTGTGCGTCAGTTTCCTCATCTGAAAAATGGAGGTGGTAATAATAATACCTAGATCATAGGTTTGTTTCCTGAGTACTTTGGCACACGATGAACTCTAAGCAAATGCAAGGTATTATTACCATGTTGTAAAGGGCGGCTTTGGACTCAAAGCCCAGACTCTTTGACTAGAAGAGTCTCTGCCATACCATGCACGTCCACAAAGAAAGACCTAAGTGGCTCCATCAGTGCAGTCAATGTCGGCTATATAAGTTAATCCTCAGCTATCATCCTCTCCAAACTCTAGGCCGGAGCACCAACTGGATAAGCCACCGATGTAGAAGTTGCTCTCAGCTGAATTTTTTGAGAGGGTGGTGAGACTGCAGCACAGCGCAGAGAGGAAAAATGACTGTCACAAAATCACACCAAAGCAACACATGCGATCGTGGGGTTCGTGATGATGACAACCCATGTGTGTCCATGAATATTGGATCGAGTCAGCTTCCAGGACTGTGGCCTGGAATTTTCAGGCAGGCTGTGGTTTGGGCTTGCGGGAGTGAAACTGACTCCGGCACCCCGGCATCCTTCCCACCTGAAATATCTGCCCCCCAACTTGGAGCAAGGGGTGGATCAACTGGAGAGAGGAAGGGGCGAGGAGGACGAGAAGCACTGCTCACCACCCCCACCCTTCCCTGCTAGCGCGCCCCAAATGGTTAGTGGTTCCCCGGGCACTGATCTGGGATGACACCATTAACAAAGGCCAAAAGCCACTTAGCCTGCCAGGAAAGAGCAGGGAGAGTGTGAGCCAATCCCCAAGCCCCAAGCTGTCTCCCAGCCCCTGTCAGGGACAGTCTGGGGGCAGCTCAGGTTTCTGGCTGAGTGACCAGGACAAATGAGCCTCTCTAAGCAGATCCGGTTACACTCCAGCCACGCCCGCCCAAGCCAGGGACACTCAGCTGGAGGAGGTCGCTTTCTGGAGACCCCAGCGTGAGGGTGTATGCTGCTACTTGAAGCTTCACTTAGAGGAAGTGTCGGGTTTGAATCCTGCCGCAGCCCCTTGCCAGCTCTGGGACATGAGCCAATCACATAGCCTCTCTGAGCCTCAGTCTTTAGTGTCAGGTGGATACAAGCACCCGGCTCTTACATGTATCAGGAGACACAAGGGGGACCCGCCAGGCAAGTTACTTAGCACAGGGCTCGGCTCGCTCTACGTGCTTAATAAATACGACTTCCTTCTGTCATTTACTACCACTGCTGCTGTTTAGATAGCGTGCTCCTAGGAGACAGAATGTCATGGGTACCAGCCAAGGTCCTCTTTGCGACACCCGAATGGAACAATGAGATAGTCTAGTGCCCAACCATTTCTTAGAGACTGAGACTTTGGGGCCCAGATCAGCAACTTCCTCCGGCCACACGATTAGCTGGTGGCACAGCTGAGCCTAGTCCAGGCTCCTGAGCGCCTTCCTCGCCCCCTTCTCCTCCCCTTCCTCTTCCTCCTTCTCCCCACATCGTCCTCCTCATCGCACTAGCCCGGGTACAAAGTGTGTTCATATGTATCTGTCCCCGTCATACCGGGCGGCTGCAACCCCAGATTTGAAGCCACATGCAGAACTAAGGGCACCGGGGCCCCTACAGCCTCGACTCATTTGCCTGCGTCCGCCTTTCTTGCAATGCATTCTGGGAAGCTCCTCTGAGATCTGGGAAGCCTTGACACTTAGCACCCTTCTGACCAGCTGCATAATGTCCAGAAGAAATCAGCACAGGTAATCTTTCCCAGACTTCAGGGCCCTGCAATTTCAGTCCCAAACCTCAATACTATCTGTTCTTCACTGCCTGCTATACACACATCTGACACCTGTGTTTCCCTACTTAACACTTGCACCACCCACGAGATAGGAACTGCCATTTTCCAGGCGGGGACACAGAGGCTCAGAGAGGGAAAGCGAGGTTTTCACAATTCCAGGCCTATCATTCCAGTCCCAGTGGTCTGTGAGTCACTTCTGCCACTGGTTGTTACTCATCTGACGAAATCAAGGGTCTGGGCCACTTGTCAGACCAGGGACACTTCTGAAAGACGCACCCTGAGTTTAAAGAGCCACATCCTTGCCTGAGAAAGAAGAGGAAGGAGCCCACTGCTAAAATCGATTTCACGGCCCTGAACCTGACTTTGTTGGGTCCCCATCAGACGTGGCTGCCAGGTAAAATATAGGACAACCCATTACATGTCCCCTGCAAAGTGTCCCGTACTTATACTAAAAAATTACTTGCTGGTTATTTGAAATTCAAATTTAATTGGGTGTCCGATACCTTTATTTGCTAAATCTGGCAACCCTACCGTCCGAGCAAGGAGATTAGCTGTTCCCTCGGTCCCAGGAGCTGATCTCACCAGAGAAAGATCTGCACGAGTTCACAGGTCTTGCTCGGTACCAAGGGAGCTTGGAGACTGCTGGGAGGCTGACCTGACGGTTACCCAGACTGGCTGGGAGGGACTTTTCTGGAAGCCGTTTAGCACAGTTGCCACGGAAGGGAAGGGTCTGGGAGAAGAGAGCAGAAGCTCACAGAGGTTAAGCTTCAGGGCCCCTCTTTGGTACAGGCCCCCTTAAGGCCCTGGTTCATATGTGTAAACATCTGGATATTTCTTTTATTTCTTTGCTTTTAAAGACTTTATCTGTTCAGAGCAGCTTTAGGTGCTTTTTAGCACTGGACAACATCTCATTGTCTGGATGGATCACAGTTTGTTCATCCATCACCTACTGAAGGGCATTTTGGATGCTTCCAAGTTTGGGCGATTACGAGTAGAGCTGCTGTAAGCATGTGTGTGCAGGCTTTTGCGTGGACATTAAGTTTTTGGCTCCTTTGGGCTGATACCAAGGGACACGACTGCTAGATTGTACGGTAAAACAATGTTTGATTTCGCAGGAAACTGATGCAGTGTCTCCCAGAGCGGCTGCACCATTTTCATCTCCAGCAGCGGCGACTGAGAGTTCCTGTTGCTCCACGTCCTCATCAGCCTTTGGTGTGGTCAGTGTTGTGGATTTCAGCCATTCTGATCGGTGTGCAGGACAGTGTCTCCCTGCTGTTTTCATCTGCATTTCCCCGATGACCCTGACGACATAGGATCGGGAGTATCTTCTCATCTTCTCATGTGCCTCTTTGCCATCTGTAGAGTGTCTTTGGTGAGGGGCCTGTTAAGGTCTTCGGCTTTTTTTTTTTTTTTAATCAAGTTGTTTTCTTATTGTTGAGTTTTAAGAGTTCTTTATAATTTGGGATAACAATCCTTTATCAGATGTCTCTTTTGCAAATATTGTCTCCCAGTCTGTGGCTTATCCTATAATTCTCTTGATGTTGTCTTTTTCAGAACAGAGTTTTTCTTTTTTTGTTTCTTTTTTTAAGGAGGGTGCAGCTCACTGTGGCTCATGTGGGGATCGAACCGGCAACCTTGATGTTATAAGCACCATGTTCTAACCTAACTGAGCTAACTGGCCACTCCCAGAGTTTTTCATTTTAATAAAACCCAGTATGTCTTTCATGGATGGTGTCTTTGGTGTTGTATCTAAAAAGGCATCCCCATAGCCAAGGTCATCTAGGTTTTCTCCTAGGTTTTCTTCTAGAAGTTTTATAGCTTTATGTTTGACATTTAAGTCCGAGCTCCATTTTGAATTAATTTTTGTCAAGGGTATAAAGTCTATATGCAGATTAATTTTTTTTTTGCATGTGACTGTCCAGTTGTTCCAACACCATCTGTTGAAAACTACCTTTTCTCCATCGTATTGTTTTTGCCCCTTTGTCAAGGATCAGTTGACTATGCTAATGTGGGTCTGTTTCCGAGCTCTCTATTGGTTCCACTGATTTACATGTCTTTTCTTTCACCAATACAGTACTGGCTTGGTGATTGTAGCTTTATAGGAAGTCTTCAAGTTGGGAAGTATCAATCCTCCAACTTCCTTTTTCCCTTTTAATATTGTGTTAGTTATTCTGATCTTTCGCCTCTCCATACACACTTGCAAATCAGTTTGTTGAGACCCACAAAATAACTCGCTGGGCTTTTGATAGGGATTGTTTTAAATCTATAGATGAGGTTAGGGAGCACTGACATCCTGACATTTATTTAGTTGTTGATTTCGTTCATTGGAGTTTTGTATGTCTTGCCTGTGTTTTGTTAGACTTGTACCTAAGCATTTCATTTTTGGGGGGTTCACATGTAAATGGCATTGCGTTTTTAACTTCAGATCTACTTGTGCATTGTTAGTATATAGGGAAGCAATGACATTTATATATTAACCTGGTGTCCTCCAGCCTTGCTGTAATTGCTTATTAATTCCAGGCTGGATGCTCTTTCTTAAAGAGGGATCACAAATTGCATGGTCTCCAGGGTGCCCCAAACCTGGACTGGGTCCTGGCTGAGATGGAAGCAGCTCTTCAATGTGAGAGACCAGTGGCCATTGCTGTTTAGTGAGCACCCACTGCATGCCCAGCCACGAGCACACTTTACCCTCACACCAATGCCCTGGGACAAGCCTCATTGTGGGCAACCTACAGAAAAGTAAAATGAGGCTTGGAGGGGTGGAGTGACTCCCCCAACATCATACAGGTGGAAGGTGGCAGAAAAAAGGTTTGAATCTGGGTTGAGTTTCCTCCTTGCTGATGCCCCAGGGCTTGTGGCCAGGAGACAGTTGGCTCCCTGAGGAGGGAGCTAACCCCTGGGGAGTGGGGGGTGGGGGGTGCGGCCCTAGCCAGGGCCAGAGCAGGAGGTGGTTCCAGAAGCACAAATGGAAGTTTCAGAATTATGCTCAACAACTAAAAATACCATCAAGCACCAATTTTGTGCTGGGCACAGTTGCTAGGAGACTTCACAGTCATCATTTCATTTAACCCTCCCAGCAAGTCTGCAAGGCCAGTGTGATTACGGGCTGCATTTTGCAGATGAGAGAACCAAGGCTCAGAGAGGACATGGCACCCAAAAGCACCGCGTGGGGAAGCAGAGCTGGGATTCGAGGCCAGGTCTTCTGAGAAGGGAAGAAGCTGACAATCAGGACAGAGGCGGGACTGGTCAGCTGTGTGAGGAGGTCAGGGACTCGTGTGTGTTTCCTATGTGACAAATGACTACAGACACAGTGACTGAACAACACAAGTGGATTATCTTGCAGGTTTGGAGGTCGGAAGTCCAACATGAGTCTCAGGATCAAATCCAGGCGGTGACTGGGCCGTGTTCCTTCTGGAGGCTTGAGGGAGGAATGCCTTCCCTTGCCTTCTCCAGTTTCTACAAGTCACCTACATCCCTTGGCTTGTGGCCCCTTCCTTCATCTCCAAAGCCAACGGCACAGCATCTTCCAAGAGGAGGAAACGAAGGCTTCCAAAAGTGAAACAAAGTTTTCAAAGTTCAGACACCTAAGAATAGTGGAAAGGGGATTCAAACTCAGGTCTGGGTGACTCCAAAACCTGCTTTCTTCCCAGAGGGAAATGAAGGAAGAGGCGGGTCCATTTTAGAGCTGGAAACAGTGAGGAACAAGAGGGGCAGTGGGGAAGCCAAAAGTGGAGACAGTAGGCCGTGGGCTGGCTGGGGGAACCCCAAGGTATGCGGGACAGGAGCCCACAGCATCATTTTGGATGATAAGACACAGGGTGACATCAGAAGTCTCAGTGGTTTGGGGATACCAGGTTTACACATTTGGGGCTCTTGTATTTTGCTTTCCTTTCTTTGTTTTCTTCCCTTTTCTTTGGGGAATAAGTCCCCAGGAAAGCAAACCACTGCTGAACCCCTGAACCAGGCTGCGTCTGAGATCGCCTCCCTCTGACAGACCTCCTCGGAGGGTCCAGGTGGTTCTTCAGGAAGAGAGCCACGCTGTTGCCCTGGGGCTTTGGGGCCTGTTTAGAAGAGATTTCAGTCGTCAGTGGCTTGGTTACATCTGCGTGGGGCCGAGGAGCTATGACTAAACCCTCATGAGGCAATTCTGGGGCCCACGTGGCACAGAGCAGCGGCCACCAGGGCCAGTGAGGCATTCTCAGCCTCTCTCGGTGGCATTGGTGGCTCCTGACTCACCGTGGGGCCTGCCAACAGGGCTGTGGGTGCAGCTGCTCCCTGAGCTCAGGTCACCGTGGGGGCCCCAAGCTCTGGCTGGAGTCTGGTCTCTCGGCCAGGAAGGACTCTTCACAGCATGTTCTGGGTCTGTTTTTGGGCTCATGAGGGAGCTTCCCTGCCTGTGAAATGCCCCCTCTCAGCCAGACAGCACCTTCCTGTGTCCGAGATGCTTTTCTCCTATTCCAGTGACCTGGCAGCGTGCGCCAGTTTGAAATGCGATAGACTGAGTTTCAGGTCCTGGCTTTGCAGCTTCCTAGCTGTATGACCTTGGGCATTTCATCTTACCACCGGCAGCCTCTGCTTCCTCATGTGTGAATTGGGGGTGATGATTGCCACGCCTCACATTTGTTCGTGATAGCGCTGCAAAGCTGTGTAAGAACTCAGGCTCTGGAAAAAGATGTCCCTATTCAAGTTCTGGCTCTGCTGCCTGCCCGCAGTGTCACCCGGGGGGCCTCCCTTGGCCTCGCTAAGCCTCGGTTCCCTCAGCTATAAAATGGGGTTAATGATAGTATCTAACTGATGGGGTTTGCTGAAGCTCAAATGCCCCCACAGTGCCCATCAGCCCTTTAAATCTCTTCATTGAGGACCTACTCAGGGCCCTGCTGGAGATGCAAAGGCCCTAAGGAGGCCAAAGCTACTTACTCTGTCTTTCAAGAACACCATTGATTCAGACACAAGAAATTTTCTTTCATCACCCAAGAATCAGAGAAGATGCTGTCACATTAGTGGCAAAACAGCTCTTCTCTTTCCAAAACCAGAACTTTCCCGTGATGGCAGCAGGCAACAGGATGACAGGGCAGGGCTCTGTGTCAGCATCATGAAGGCTGGTATAGGAGCTGAACTCACTAGTGACTACATACTGTCACACAGTAGGTCTTCACCTCCGCAGGGGCAGCTGGCAAGAGCAATGGCGGCCTCCACTTCCACCCAGAGGGACCCATTTCATTGTATCAGCAGATCAGCTGCGGGACATGCACCACAGAGAATGGGGGGTAGACTTAGGGCCTTGGTGTTAAAGAGACTGGGAAGGGTTCAAATCACATCTTGTCATCATGGCCGCTTTTTGCCTGGCTGCTTAGGCAGAAGCAGCTGGCATTGCCATGGCAACCAGGCAGCATCAACTTCCAACTCACCCCTGAATTTTCTATAACAACGGCAGAGCCACTGAAAACATGTTTGCAAAGTGAGAGCCATGAACAGAAAATTATACCAGGGAACTGCGGCAAACTGAAAAGGAGGGGTGCTTGTGTTTCCTCCCTTTTTGGTTAACCAAAAATGCAGCGGAAAGACACAGAATCAACCCCAAGTCAGGCCTGAGAGAAAGAAATGCTACTAAGCCTTGCACGTGATGAACTACAAAGAACAGAGATAACTGTTTCCACAGTGATCACACACACTAATTGCTGTCTCCCAGTCTGGGTTCGCTGCTGGAATGACGAGCTAAGGAGATGAGAAGAAAGGTGGGACGTGGCCATCAGTGGGGTGGAAGCACCAGGAACGCAGACTGGAGGGACTGCACGGAAAGGAGGGTCAGCAGATTTTGCAGCTGCAGACCCCCAGAAGGTTCGCCAGCACTAGGTGCCTGGCAACGGGAAGGCAGCTCCGTATCCATCACCCTCCCCACCTCTCCGTGGTCCTGGTCTCTCCTCGCCACGTTATAGCCAGCCACATAATTAGCTTTAATGTTTCTAGTAGCCTCGTTCATAAAAGTCAGAAGAAACAGGTGAAATTAATTTTAATCATATATTCCATGGAATCCAATGCAGGCAAAATATTATCATTTCGACATGTAATCAACGTGCAGCATGTTAACGAGACACTGTAGAGTCTTTTTTCTTACTTAATCTTAGGAATCCGGTATGTCTTTCATCCTTACAGTACATCCCAGTTTGGATCAGCAGATTTCAAGCGCTCAGCAGGCCCACGTGGCTATCATACTGGACCTTGCAGTTCTGGATACTGGAGGTGGAGGCTTGGTGATGTGGTATATGTGGCCTCAGGTCACCCAGCTCATTCACTTCAGAGCTGGGACTCCAATCCAGGACCGTGACCATGGGAAGTGGTCTGTGCAGTGGGGGCAGTGTTGGTAGGGAGATCTGCTGTGGCAGGGTTTCTCAATGTCTAGCGACATTTTGGTCAGGGTTATTCTTTGTTGTGGGGGACTATCCTGGGCATTGTAGGACGTTTACAAGATCCTTAGTCTCTACCCACTAGATGCCATTAGCATCCTCTGAATTTGCGACAACCAAAAATATCTCCAGACATTGCCAAAAGGTGCCCTGGATGGAGGGCAAACTCATCTCCATTTGAGAACCATTATGTCAGAGTAAGACAGAGATGGGTGGGAGAAGTGGTGCGGTACTGACTCATGTAACCAAAATATGGGCAAGGCAGGGGTCTCAAGGACAAGCGGAATCAGCTACTGGACCACCACCGAAACATTCTCTCTTCATCTCTCTTGTTGCTTCTCTAGCTCCATCAACCTTGCTCTGCTCTATGAGGCTAGAACCAGGACTTCTATTGGGTCCCAAGCTCACATGTCTCAGCTTTCCCACAGAGAAGGAGCCTCGGCCTCTTACTATTGTATCCATTCCCAAACTCCCAGGGCAGGTCTCTGATTGGCCCAACCTGAGTCACATGGTCACTGCTGGTCTGGATGGGGCAGGATGCCCTGATCATATGGTCAGAGCAGGGGGAGCAGTTCACCCGAAAAAGTGGGTAAAAAGTTGGGAAGATAGAATAATGGCTGTCCCTTCAGGGCAGCAGGATGCCCAGGCGTCAGGAGTGAGAGAGGATTATGTGGGAGCAGCATGAGGGCTGACTCTCCTCCTCAAAAAACACAAGTACAGTAGGTGGGATGGAGCGGGCAAGGAGCCTGAAGCCCAGGATGAGACTAGTAACAGAATCAAGGTGATCTCTTCACTAAGCTTTGAGCTGTGAGATGCCAAAAATTTCTTTTTTTTCTTTGACCTTCTCCTTAGCATGGAGCAGAGCAATGGGCAGATAATAGATGTGATGGCTCGTTTTATGTGTCAAGGTGGAAAGTGTTGTTGGATAGATTAACATTTAAATCAGTGTTGGGTAAAACAGATGGCCCTCCATCACGTGGGTGGGCCTCATCCAATCAGCCAAAGGCTGGCCTCCAGGCGAGAGGGAAATCTCCAGAAGACGGCATTTGGATTTCGTCGACACCAGTGGCTCTCCTGGGTCTCCAGCCTGCCAGCCCACACTGCAGATTTTGGACACGCCAGCCTGCACAATTGCAGCCAATTCCTTAAAATAACTCTCTTTATAAATACACATCCTATTGGTCTGTTTCTCTGGAGACCCCTGCCTAGTACAGTAAGTTTTCACAGTTAACACTTGGCAGGCGTGAAGACCTCGGTGCTTGTCAAAGCACTTCCAAATAGCTGGCTTGATTTGATTCGCACAGCCCAGGTTTTCTGCCCTTTCTTTGGGAACCTAGAGGCTCAGGAAGGTGATGACGTGGCCTATGGCCCATCCCCAGTTAGTGGTGGGGCCAGCCCTGCACACCTGAGTGTCCCCAGAGCCCTGGGTTGCCAGCGCAGCACAGACTTCTTTCAGCTTTCTGCGTCCGGCGACAGGCTTGGTTTGCTCTCCCCGGAGAAGG
The DNA here is from genome assembly GCF_036562045.2 of Rhinolophus sinicus. Taxonomy (NCBI): domain Eukaryota; kingdom Metazoa; phylum Chordata; class Mammalia; order Chiroptera; family Rhinolophidae; genus Rhinolophus; species Rhinolophus sinicus. The sequence continues at coordinate 105,812,342 of NC_133759.1, read as the reverse complement.
AACAACCCTGCTACCTGCAGCTTCTCTCCTTCTTTCTTTCATTCAGATGAAGTGGATGAACACGTCCCACATTTCGGGCACTGCACCAGCACTAGGGCTGGAGGCCGTTCCCGCCCCCACAAGCGTGCTTCCCAAAAGGGGAGCAGACAAACTGCAGCCTGTGTGTGGTCAGTGAGCCAAAGGAAGGCACTAGTTCCGGGGCCCTCAGGAGCACATGGCTGGGGTCCCTGGGGTCCAGGAAGGCCTCCCTGATACCAGTGGATTGGCAGAAATAAATGAAGTGACAGTAGGGGAAGGTGTTCTGGGGCTGAGATCCAGAGGTCGGTGAGCCAGGCCACTGGGAGAACGCACCTCAGCCCCAGGGCTCTGGGGACACAACCCTGCACAGCCAGTGCCTCTGAGGGTGCGGTGACTCTTGTCAGAAGGGAGCTCCTTGCAGCGTCACCGTCACCGGAAGGTTGGCTACTGCAAGGCTCCGGGGACCCTCCCCTCCCAGCTTTCCCTCTGCCTGGCTGCCTGCCTCCATCTCCAGAGAAGCAGGATTCATTCTAGGCCTGATTTATTAGTCTCGTCCTGGAATCATCCCAGATGCCGTCCCTGGTCTCATTTACTGACCCGCCTGAGGGCCGGGAAAGAAAATTCATTAGGCTGGGCAGGGCTGGCGGCCAGACCCATATGTCTGGGCATCTGTCCTCCCTCCCTTCTCCCTCTTCTCCTCCCCTCCCCTCCCCTCTGTTCTCTCCCCATCTATCCTCTCCACCCGCAAAGGAAGGTCTGCGCCTGTGACCCGTCTCAGGATCACCAAGGCAATGCCACCACTGAGCCACCAGTGCCCAGGGGAGGACCCGACCAGGGAGGGGGAGGCAGGAGTTCCCTCAGAGGCTCCTTCACAGCCTCCTTCCAGCAGGGCATTCCCAGGCTGCGGAGGCCTCCTGCCCTGACCCCAGAAACAAAGCATTTTCCATTGAGGATGTGGAAATCCTCACCCAGTAACTGATGGCAGGCTCACCAGAGCTGCCCATTTTTATGCAAAAGGTGTGTTCCTGAGCTCGTTGTATGGAAATCAGATTTCTGACACAGACTGCTACCCTTAAAGCAGGAGGCAACGGCAGGCTTCCGAAACATTCCCATCCCAACATGGGACTAGCGAGATGGAAGGAGTCCAAAATTCAAAATGTATAAAAATGTATACATTTATAACTAGCACATCTCACTCTTGATGACGTAAGTTAGAATTGCTTTGATTAAAGCTTATATAGGCATTTCCATTTTTAAAAGCAGATCAATTTAAAGAAAAATGCTAAGTAATTGACAGTTATAGAAGGTATACGGATTTGATTAAAAACAAAACTAGAGTATAGGACATCTTGCTTTAAAAGAACAGGGCAGTGAATGCATTGCCAAGATTAAACTTGTGTTGAGTTGAAGCCAACCTGGATTAAGCCAGCCCGCTTTGTGAAGGGAAACTGCAACCCCAGGTAACTTGCTCAGCGACCACCTGCCCCTGCAGAAGGAAACCACTAGAAGCAGGGACGCCGTTGTGTACAGTGACTCCAGAGGTTTAAGCAAACGTGGCCTCAGGCCTAGGCAAATGTTTAGCCTCAGTGACTGGCTGGCAGAGGGGTGAGGCCCGAAGACCCCTGTCCCTGACAACTGACACCATGAGAGACAACCTGGGGTGATGGAGGCAGGGAGGGAGAGTCTGGGTCCCCTCCCCTCCCCATGGTGACCTCTTCTCATCTAAGGAGAGGTAAGGTGCTGCAAGGAACAAGTGAAGAGCAGTGTTTGCAGCTTTGTCAGTGTTGATAATATCCTGCTCTCTCTCTCTCTCTCTCTCTCTCTCTCTCTCACACACACACACACACACTCACACTCACACTCACACTCACACTCACACACACACAGAGGATGTAGATACAAACTTCCAGCTGTGGTACGGACAGCCCACCTCTGGCTTGAGAATGTCACATCAGACATAACAGGGTCTGCCTCCTACGTGTTCCCTCTGCTGCCAGCTTCCCAGCTCACAGAAGAAGCGCAGCAGCTGGGCCGGAGCCAGGTGTCTGGGTGCAGGGAGGAAGACACCCCTGACCCCTAGTTCACTCTCTCATGCCCCAGCCGCATAAGGAGCTAAGGAGTACAGGGTGGGGAATCAGAAGGCGACCTCCCCACTGTCCCAGAGGGTCATGGAGGGTCCAAGATCACACCAGGCCCTCCCCACCCTAGCAAGTCTTTGGTATGTGGTTTATATTAGATAGCCTTCTACTGCTACGGCACGAAGCCAGCTGTCCCTCTGGCTCTGTCACAAGGACAGGGGAGAGAATTAGGAACCAGAGACCATTTGGGGTCATGGAATCAAACAGACCTGAGTTCAAATGTTTTCTCTGCCATTCCTTAGCTGTGGACACCGCAGGTCACTTGACCTCTCTGAGCCTCTGTTTCCTCATCTGTCAAGTAGGTGTGATGACAATCTCTTGTTCAAAGAACAGAAGGAGGACGAAACCAGATAATGCAGACAGAACACTTAGCACAGCTCTGATCGCACTATACACCAGAATTTCTCAGCCTTGATGCTACTGACATTTTGGCCAGACCATTCTTTGTCGTGTATGTGTGGACGCGGCTGTCCTGTTTAGTGTGGGATGTGTAACAGCGTCCCTGGCCCCTACCCACCAGATGCCAATAGCACCCCAGCTCCAAGTTGTGACAACCAAAATGTGGCCAGACATTGCCAAATGTCCCCTACGGGCCCAAATCTACCCCTGGTTGAGAGTCACCGCTATAAATATTGTCTCATTATTATTATTGTTATCACCATCATTAGTATTACATTAGCTATAAGACGATCAGAACGTGGGAGGACCCAGAATGCATCGGGAATATGAGCTTGCTCCAATAGCTGCTCCCGTCCCCTCTCTCCTCCTTCCCCTGCCCTTTCTCTGCATTTGTCCCTGAAGCTGCCTCATGGGACCAGGCCTGGCCGAGCTGAGCAGCTGGAGAGCAGGGGGTCCAGGCACCTCCTGCATGTGTAACCGTGGGAGTGGGGGTGGAACTGCTTCCCAAGGATATGCAGTTCAGCCAATTCATACCCGGAAACCAACATCCTGAAAAGCAGCTGGATGCGCCCCACCTCTGGGCTACCTTGTGGGGGTGGGACTGGGGGCGTCAGCAGCAAAGAAAGCCACACGGGAAAGCAACAGGGCAGGCCCAGTGATTTCTTGTCATCAACTGGGGAGTGGCTAAGTAAGTTATGGGTCTCCCATAAACGTACAATGGAATATTATGTGGTTTTAAAATAGCCAGAGACCTGGTTTGTTGTCCAGGATATCATTGCTAAATGAGAAAAACAAGGGACAAAATAATGTCAATAATAGGATACCACTTTTTAGTAAACAAGAAACCAACAAGCCCTATTTTGTATGTGTTTGAGCGAGAAAACCGCTAACATTAGATACTGGAGAAGGCGGAATGAAATGGATAGGGAGAGATTCCTTTTCACATATGTGCATATATATACATAAGTGCAACATTGTGTGTTCACTCATAGAAATGAGTGAACGCTGCTTTGTTTCTGCAGAAGAATTGAATAAGGGGTGTTCATAAATGAAAAGAAAAGATGTCACTCTCCAAAGCTGAGGTTTGCAAGGATGGTGGGCGGCTTGTTCATTGACTGACTCGTTCAACAAGTCTTTCCACGTCTCCTTTTCCCCCAAGCATGGCGTGTCGGGCAGGCACTGCTCTAGGTGCAGCCCACACAGCAGGACAAAAGATGTGTCCCTGTCACTTTGATCTCGCCTCCTGGGGAAGCAGACAGCAAACCGACGAACACCTCTGCGTAGAAAGTGTCGCGAGGTCACAAGCAGGGCAGGAAACAGTGATGACCGCACCGTGTCTTTCATACAGGGCGGTCAGAGACGGTCCTCGAGGACAGATCTGAGGGACCAGGAGACCAAGAAGCCAGGGGCAGATCTGGGCAGGGGCGTCCCCGCAGACGGCCCACAGGGCAAATGCAAACACAGAAGGAGGTCCATGCAGGAGATGGGGCTACGCACACACAGGCAGGATTTCCCATTTTATTCCAGGCGAGACAGTGCTGTAGTCTATGCCACGTTCCTCCAATGGCCACACCACACAGAAAACGAATGAACGCTGTGTGTATGGGTTTGGGGGAGCCCCGAACCCTAATGTGAGCAAAAGAAGCAAGTCACAGAGCACATGGGTATGATGCCATTTATACCACGGCCCAAACCAGGCACCAGCTCTACACCGTTGAGGAAGCCACAAATAGGTCACCAAGTATAAAGAAAAGCAAGGGAGGGGTTAACACAAAATTCAAAATAAGGTGGCATAGAATTTGTAATATTTTTTAAAAGTAAAAACAGTTGAGACTTGATTATATAACTCAATGAAAAAGAAGCCACGATTTGTGAATGTCTCTGTCTTATTTTGTTATGAAAGTTGAGGAGGAAGGTAAAAATGTCAGTAGGACACCTGAAATGAATATAATATTGTATGTCAACTGTGATTGAAAAAAATCAAAAATTATTTCAGAACAAACGTCAGGAGACTAAGTCCATTCCTCACTCTCCTCCCTTTTCCATGAGATTGTAGTTTTCAAGCAAAAGAGGGCTCCACCGATGTATAGTTTAAGCCTTGAAAGATGCTATACAGCTATACCCATTTCAGAGATCGGCAGAGTGGGGCTCAAAGACGGGCAGCCACGTATCCAAGGTTACCCGGGATTCCGATCCAGGGATGTCTCTAAAGCCAGAAAGAAGGACAAAAAAACAGGCCATGGTGACCGAAGTACAGTCTGTGAGGGCCGGATAATGTGGGATTTGTAGGTCACAGAGAGAAGCTTGGGTTTCATTAATGGTACCCTGGGGAGCCTGCACGGGTTTTTTAAGTAAAAACCAATGGGTTCTGAAGCAGAGGCGTGACAAGGCCAGATCTGCATTTTATAAAAAGTTCTCCAGCCGCTGTGTCAAGAATAGATTGGAAAGGAGGAAGAGCGAACGTGAGAGCAGCAGGGAGGCTGGGAGCAGACAGAGGGAAGCTCACATATTCATGAGACACTTCAGGGAGAGCCACAGAATTTGGCCGTGGACTGAATTTGAGGCTTGGAGAAGAAGAGGTGAAGGAGAACCCCAGTTTCTGACTTCATCGACTGCATAGAAAGTGGTGATATTTAAAATAACTAAGGACAAAGCGACTGAGGGAGAAGCATTTTAATGAGTTAGGCCTTCCCGTTTCTGTCGCGGTCCCCACATGCGAGTAAGAGACAGCCCTGAGCGGCATTAAGAGTCACTCCTCTGCCCTTAGAGGTCGTGCTGTCACATGCTCACACACCTCAACTCCCTTTTCCTTCAGGTGAGTTTTTTCTCCCTCCTGAACCGGCTCACGAGCCACCAAAAACTGCTATTTGGGTGTTCCAGAAGTTGGACAGCAGTATTAAAAGCAACTGAACGTCTCCTTTCCCCCAAGCATGACCTGAGTTTTTTAATGATTTGCTTTCACTGGACACAGTAGAACAGAGTGCTGAAGCCAAGGGCCTTTGGAGTCAGACAGATCTGGGTCGGAAACGAGCCTCTGCTGCATTAAGAGCTGTGTGACCTTGGGCGAGGTAGCCTAGGGTCTGGCACATAGTAGGGCCTTACTCAGTGGAAGGGAGGAGTGACCTGGGGAAGCTGAGAAAGGAGAAGAGAGCTTTGGCTGGAAGGGTCCTTAGAGAGCTCCCTGCCATTATATAGGTGAGGGTAAACTGAGGCCTGGAGAGATTGAAGGGCTTGCCCAAGGATGCATATTAAAGGAAGAACTTGGAAGTAAACCCCACACCCTGACGCCCAGCCCAGTTCTCTCTCCAGACCTCCCCTGGGAGAGCTGTGGACACTGGCAGAGGCAGATGACCCACCTACCTCATGTGTGTTTTCAGTCGCTTGCACTACAGAAGGGCACGCAGAGCTTCCACAGGCTGGATGGGTTTTGCTTGTTTGTACAGAGTAGGCAGCATGATGTTTTGAAAAATGTCTGAAATTTCTGAGTTGTAGTTGCTACAAATTGGGAAGCTTCACATAATAATCCACATTTCTGAATTTTATTGGGAAAATCGGAAAACGTGGCCACCCTGGACCTGTATTTCTACATGGCAGTAGGAATTGGAGGTGACCTGGTGCTGCTCTCTGGCTGGCTCTGTGCTGTCTACTTTGCCACAGTCTCTACCCCTCTCTGTTGTCTCCTGGACACTACAGCCTGGTGTTGTCTGCAGTTGACCATCATGCATAAGCGACTGTGTTTTGAATACGTGGCCTACTTCCCCCATTTATATAACCTGCCTTGTCTTGCAGGCCTGAGTTTATGATTCTGGCCCTAGGGAGTCACCTTAAAAAAAAAAATGTTTTAGGAGATAAAGTTCCATGCTTGATCTCATCTGTGCCATATTACCTGCTGTTGTGCAACCCTGAGTTATCGCTCTCAAACTCCCTCGGCAAATATTTTCCCTCTGAAATCCTCCTCCCTGCATCCATTTGGAAATAGAAAGTCCTAACTGCAGTAGTAGGTAGGTCCTTTCTCTTTCCCTCTTCTTCTTTTGGATCTTGCTAAGGGTCGTGGTCCTCACATTCCCACGTTCTTTCCTCCCCACTCTGCCTGCCCATCAAGTGCCTCTCCTCCCCTCCTTCCTGCAGAAGCCCAGCCCTGTGCTCTGTGTCCCCTGAATCTCAGCATGGCTTGCCTTTCCTCCCTGCATCTGGTGGGCCAGAGGGTCCAAGGACAGACAGCATTGCCAAGTGCACTATTTACCTAGGGGACAGGAGGGGGTCAGATTTCTTGAGTTCCTCAGAGCAGGAAAGGCAGTCATCAACCCCCACTCCCATGGGTTGCTCTGCTTCCCCTCCACTTTTAGAGATGAATAAATGAGATGTCCTGTCTGAGATAGTTGGGGCCTCCCCACTTTGACTTCCTCTTCTGTGGCCTTTGTTAAGACCTGCACCACTTTCAAACGTGCCATGGCCTCCCACCCAACCTCCCCACCTCCACCTCAGTTCCTCTGTCACTTTTCCACCATGGCTCATGCTTCACCAGGTCTCCCCACTGCTTAAATGCTATCAGGAGCTCCCCGTCAGCTTCAGAATAAAGCCTAACCAGGTGGCCGAGCAGGTGGGGCCCATCGAGCTTCCCAGCCTCCTCTCACCTCTCCCCTTCCCCACCAGCAGTCAGCACTCAGGCCAGGAGACTGCAGCTCTCACCTGGTCCTGTTTTTGCCTGTGTTTCTTCCTTTACCAGCACAACCTCCTGCCATGCCTTCAGGAACCAGTTTTGTTCAAAACAGAAATAAGCCAAAATGAAGTCACTTCTGCTAAGCCACATCACCAAGCCATACTTAATAACTAACCTAATGGCAATTTCAGCCTCTCAGAAGCGGATTTTTAAACCAATCAGTCTGGAAAGAGAGATCCAAAATGGTGGAGTAGATAAACACTGCGCTCGCCTCATCCCGTGAACGCATCAAAATTACAACTAAATTCCAGAACAAGCAACCTGGAGAACCATCTGAAGTCTAGCTGAACAGAAGTTTTATAACTAAGCATATGAGAAGAAGCCACGTTGAGACTTGTGAGGGGAGGGGGGCGGGGAGATGTGAAAGGGGACGGCCCTAAACCTCCGTATGGCAGATGAAAATTGGGAGGGACATCTCGGCCACAGAGGTCCCGCCAGCAGGAGCAAGGAAGGCCAGCCCCACACCGGCCTCCCCAGCCCAGAGTACTGGTGCCGGGAAGAGGAGCTCCCACAACATCTGGCTGTGAAGTACAGGGAATTCTGACCATCTGGGTGGGATGGAGGCTGCGGGAAACCCAGACATCATCTTAAACGGCCCACGCACAGACTCGCTCGCTCGCAGACACTCACCATGGGCTCCAGCGAAGGGACAGTGACTCAGGGGTGTGGGAGGCATACAAGGGACAGACTGAGGTGTGTGGCTTCCAGCGAAGGTTGGAAGATAGTCGCCATTTTCCCTGTGTGGGATCCTTCTCCCATGTAGCCAGCAGGTAGGCGCCATTTTTCCTGTGTTGAGCCCGCCCCCTCAGGCCAAATCTGAATCTGATTGGCCTGGAGAGCCTCACTGCTCTGCAATGCTGACTTGCTGGGACCCTGCCTCACCCAACTCCATACTGCATGAGGCTTTATTGGCAGCTGAACCTAATGGGAGCTGGCAGGTGGCAGGAGGCCTTGGAGTGTTCTGGCTTTTTGCGGAGCTACTCCTGGCCCTGTGTTGGTGGCAGCCAACCTCTGTCCGCATCCTCTCCCATGCACCTCCACATACAGCACAGACAGCAACCAACCATGGATCACTTTGTAGCTCCTGCCAGGTACTCCCTGGACAGTCACAGGCAGTGACTGAACTGGGCCTGCACCAGAACCCCTTCCAAGAGGCCCCAGAACCAATATACTCGGAGGTTGGCTTCAGGCCACAGCAGAGCACTGCCTAATTAGCCCCACAAGAGGCACACACAAAGGGTGGTCTCAATAGGCTCCAGAGCCCACTGGAGCAAATCCCGCTCCATGGGGTAAGCCCCTGACACAGCAGCCCATAAGCTGCAGACATGGTCAAATCCCATAGCCAGTCAGCCTGAGGGTCAATACTACCCCATTGACGTGCCAACAGCAACCAAGGCTCAACTATAAAAGGAGGGCACGCACAACCCACACAAAGGACACGCCTGGAGCACCCAGCTCAGTGACCAGGGAGACTATGCCAGGGCCCCACAGGGCACCTGTTACATAAGGCCACCCGGTAAGACTGGGAGACTATGGCAGCCATAAATAACACATAGAAACAAATACAAGGAGGAAGTCAAAATGAGGAAACAAAGAAATACATCCCAAGTGAAAGAACAGGAGACAATTCCAGAAAAAGAACTAAACAAAATGGAAGCAAGTAACCTACTAGATACAAAGTTCAAAACAATGGTTATAAGGATGCTCAAGGAACTTAGTGAGAACTTCGACAGAGAGATAGCAAGCACAAAGAAGGACATAGAAACCATAAAAAAGAACCAGTCAGAAGTGAAGGATACAATAACTGAAATGAAGAACGCACTAGAAGAAATTACCAGCAGGCTAGATGAAGCAGAGGATTGAATCATTGATTTGGAAGACAAAGTAGCAGAAAATACCCAATCAGAACAGCAAAAAAAAAAAAAGGATCGTTTAAGGGACCTCTGGGACAACATCAAGTGTAATAACATTCTCATTATAGAAGTACCAGGAGAAGAGAGAAAGCAAGGAATTGAGAATCTGTTAGAAGAAATAATGACTGAGAACTTTCCCAACTAGGCAAAGGAAATAAACATACAAGCCTAGGAAGTGCAGAGAGCCCCCAAAAAGATGACCCCAAACAGGCCCACACCAAGACACATTATAATTAAAATGGCAAAGTTTAAAGACAAAGAGAGAATCCTAAAAGCAGCAAGAGAAAGGCAACTAGTAACTTATAAGGGAACTCCAGTAAGATTGTCAGCTGATTTCTCAACAGAAACTTTGCAGGCCAGAGGGATTGGCACAAAATATTCACATGATGAAAAGCCAGGATCTACAACCAAGGGTGCTCTACTCAGCAAGGCTATCATTTAAAATTGAAGGACAGATACAGAGCTTTCCAGACAAGAAAAAGCTAAAGGAGTTCATCACCCCCAAACCAATAAGGAATGTTAGAGGGACACCTTTAAGATGAAAAAAAAAGAAAACATGAATAATAAAATAGCAATGGCTGCATATCTATCAACAATTACTTTCAATGTAAATGGATTAAATGTTCCAATTAAAAACATAGGGTGGCTCAATGGATAAGAAAACAAAACCATTACATATGCTGCCTACAAGAGAATCGCTTCAGACTGAAAGACACACACAGACAGAAAGGGATGGAAAAAGCTATTTCATGGACACAAAAAAGCTGGGGTAGCAATACTTGTACCAGACAAAATAGGCTTTAAAACAAAGGCTATAAGAAGAGACCATGAAGGACCCAGTAATCCCACTTCTGGGTATTTATCTGAAGAAACCCAAAACGCTACTTCGAGGGGACGTTTGCAACCATATGCTCATTGCAGCATTGTTTACAACGGCCAAGATGAGGGGGCAGCCTGGGTATCCATCAATGAATGAATGAATAAAGAGGAGGTGGTACATATATACGGTGGAATATTGCTCGGCCAGGGAAGGGAATGGGTTCTTGCCACCTACAGTGGCATGGATGGACCTGGAGGGCATTGTGCTGAGCGGAGTGTCAGACAGAGAATGACAGATGCAATATGCTTTCGCTTATATGTGGAATCTAAAGAACAAAGTAAACAAACAAAACAGAAACCGATTCATAGATACAGAGAACATTTCGGTGATTGCAGATGGGTGGGGTGTTGGGGCGGTGAGTGAAAAAGGGGAAAGGGATTAAGAAGTACAAATTTGTTGTTACACAGTAATTATGGGGATGTAGGGTATAACATAAGGAATATAGTCAATAATACTGTCATAAATACATATGGTGTCAGATGGGTACTAGATTTATCGGGGTGATAGATGAGAGGGGGGTGGAGGCAGGGTGAAAAAGGTGAAGGGATTAAATAGTACAAGTTGGTAGTTACAAAATAATCATGGGCTTGTGAAATAAAGCATAGGGAATATAGTCAATAACAGGGTAATAACTATGTATAGTTCCAGGTGGGTACTAGACTAATGGGGGTATCACTTCTAAAATTACATAAATATCTAACCATATGCTGTACACCTGAAATTAAAATAATACTGAATGTCAACTGTAACTGAAAAATTAAAAAGGGGAGGAAAAAGTAAAGGGCAGTAAGTGGTCCAAATTTCCAGGTATGCAACAAATAAGTCATGGGGATGTAATGTACAAAATAGGGAATGTAGTCAATTATATTGTGACACCGTGGGACGGTGTCAGATGGTTGCTGGACTTATCTTGGTGATCACTTCTTTAGGTATATAAATGTTGAATAACTACTGTGTCCACCTGAAACTAATATAACCTTGTATGCTAACTATATTTTTAATAAAAATCTTTAAAATAAATAAATTAAAAAAAATTAAACCAATCAGTCTGGAATTTCCTGATCAACACTAGTTGGGTAGCTAGGGTTGGTTAGGTAACATATCTGCCTGATAAGACCTCCTCCCTTGTCCTCAAGGAAGGTGACCTGCAGGAAATAATCAACTCTTTTAAGTTCTGAGTCCCTCTTCCTGCCTTTAAAAACCTTCCATTTTGTACAGCTTCTCGGAGAGCCCTTCCAGGTGCTAGGTGGGACACTGCCCGATTCATGAATCACTTACCACAGCCAATCGACCTTCCAGTTTACTCGGCTGAATTTTGTTCTCTAACAGCTGAAACACCTCTCCTCCTGACTCCTTGTTCCACCACGTACCCCTAGCAAAGTGATCAGGTTTTCTCCCCCTGTGTTCTGCCTGCTTCTGTGTTTACAGACCTGTCTTCCAGACTCTGAGGCCCTCAGACAAGGAGTCTCTGGTTTGTCGGTGTCCTCAAAATCTGGAACAGGGCCTGGCATGAGGACGGCTAATAAAGACTTGAGGAACTGAAACAATGCAGGACTGAATTTCATCAAAGAGGAGAAGAGGCTGTTCACAGTTGGAAGAGGTTGTCCTTGGGTCTTTTGAGAATGCATGTCCTGTTTGATACAAACAAGGACTCTTCTTCAAGGAGACGATCATGGGCCTCCCTCCACCCTTGTCATCTATCTGTCTATTTGACCATCCACCTGACCATCCACTCATCCACCCATCCATCCATCTGACTATCCATCCATCCATCCATCCATCCATCCATCATCCATCCATCCATCCATCCATCCATCCATCCATCCATCCATCATCCATCCATCCATCCATCCATCATCCATCCATCCATCCATCTATCCATCCACCTTCCATCCATCCATCCATCCATCCACCCATCCACCTATCCATCCATCCATCCATCCACCCATCCGCCTATCCATCCACGCATTCATCCACAATCAAGCATCTACATCATACCACACCCTCCAATGGGTGCTGGGGATACAATGGAAAGCAAAGTCAGATGGGACCTCTGCCCTCACTGCAGCTAACAGTGCAGTCTCGTGGAGAAGACATGTAAACAGACAATTATAAATAAATGTAAAGTGTGACAAGAACCTTGAAGGAGAAACCAGCAGTGCTACGAAGGCTTATCACAGGTAGATCGATCCTGGTGTGAGGGACAGGAAAAGCCCAGTGCAGTGGCCACAGTGAGACCATGGGGGAGGGGGTACAGGTGAGCAGGCCCTGCAGAGCTGCCTGTGTCCAGGAGCCCTTTCTTTGTGTATTAGCAACATAAGACATTGGCCTGTGTTGAGGTAGCATTATGCCTCGGAGCCGGCATCTTCAGTGTTTCTTTGTTCATTCATTTACACAAACATGCCCAATAATATATATGCATTTTCCCTGTGATGTCATTTTCTCTTACAGAATACAAAGTGTATATTTCTATACCACAGATGTCTTTCTACGTATAAATACACAGACATGCACACACATGCACAAGCGCAGGTGTACAAAGCTCCTGTCTTTTCCCTGACACTCAGTTCTACGTAAGGTAGCCAGTCCACTAAAATGCAGCCGGCATTATCATCCTCTGCGTAGTGATATAACTATCCCACCTTATATTTTTGTATCATGCATTGATAATTATACAGCCCTTTAGTGAGTGCACTTCACCAGGAAAATCATATCTATTTTCTCTACTCCTCACAACAGCCCCTCTACATATAGGTTTTATTTCCCCATTTCACACATGTGGAGACTGAGGCTCAGAGATAAGAAGTCAGTGCCCAGCGGCACACAGCCAGAAGTGTGGGGAGGCAGCACTGGAGCCCAGGCCTGTGTGATTCTACTTCCGTCCCACCTCCTTTCTAGAATTTTAGCATTCAAAGAGGCATGAGAGAGTGGTCAGACAGCTGTCTGAGTTAGGAACCACCTGTGCCTGCCGAAGCATTTGCCTCTATTTAAAACTAGAGCCATCAGGGAATGGGACCGTGACCGTGGCTGCACAGGACAGCTGGGCTCCCGGGACTCATGGAGCTGTCCAGCCATCAGCAGCCCCTGCACAATAGATCCTCTGACCCAGGGGTCAGAGGTGATCCCCAGGGGTCACTGGCTCCTGGCTGAGGAGCAGCAGCACAGATCTTTGGTCCCTTTTCCTGGGGACCACACACAGAGGATGAGAAAGGCTCTGAGCTCAGATGGACAACCCAAGGCCCACTGGGAATTTGTCCCAGGGCTTTGGGGTCAGACGTAGATGCATGTGCCACCAGCTTGGGCTGCGTGCCTGACATTTGCTAGGCACTTTCCCAAACATCTTTTCACTAATCCGCATAGGGACCCTTTGAAAATGGTACTCTTAACATCCCCATTTAGAGGGGAAAAAAGGGAGACTCAGAGAGGTGAAGTTATGACCCAAGCTCACACAGCTAAGTAGTAGAATTCTACTTAGTAAACATCCATTCACGCATTGATTCATGCATCCAATAAACATGTACGGCATGTACCAGGCACTGTTCTATGCACTTGGGATGCACAGATAAACAAAACAGACAGAATCCCCACCCTCAGGGAGCTGACATTGAGTGTCACCATGCCAGACACTGCAGTCAGTCCCTACTGAAACAAAGGAAACCAAGACCCAGTTCTTGCCTTCGGGATACTTGTAGTCTAGTGGAGGAGACACGTATACAGAAAACATAAAAGCACTAAGGAAAGTTTAGGGTCCTTTGATAGGGGTAAGCAGAAAGGCTGTGAGAACAAAAGGCGGGCATCAAGGAAGGCTTCCTGGAGGAGATGTCACCTGAAATGAGCCCTCTAGGGTCAGCCAGGGTCAGTAAAGTCATTCCAGGTGAAATTCACAGCAAAGGGTGGAGCCCAAAGCTGGTCTCTTAGGGCTGCTGCACTCGAGACCCAGACAAAGCTGCCCAGATTTGACTTGTTCGCCCAAGTACAGCTTGAGCAAAGGCCCAGAGGCAGGAGGCAGGTCTTTGGTTGGGGAGACTGCACCTCTGGCTATGGAAGTTAGCAATTGTAATGGCTGAAGAAGAGAATGGGCTTGGTGGCCTCGGGAAGCACTGAGGAGTTTGAAGCAGAAGAATGGCCCAATGTCATTGAAGGTTTCAAGGATGCTTCAGCGGCTGAGTACTGGCTGAAGTGGAGGGGGCAAGGGTGGAGGCAGGGAGGCAACCAGGCAACCACAGCGGGATTGGGAGGGGCTACTCCAGTGCTTTGGCCTCCAAGCCCAGTGCTCTCAAAACTGTTTTTTCAATCTATCTTTTCAGAGGCAAAATTATCCTTGCTCATTAAAAACCAAGAAAAGAACAAAATGAAGAAAGGAAAAGAGGGAGGGAGGGAGGGAGCAAGGGAAGGAGGAAGGGAAGAAGGTAGAGGAAGGAGGAAATAGAAGGTGGAGAGAAACATCTAACAGCAAAGTCAAACCTAGTATTCTCTTTTTAAAACAGTCTATTACGAAATATTTCATGCAGTTTATATTACATTATAAAGCATGGTAATAAAACAAACACCTGTGACCCCACCATTCAATGGAAGAACTAGACCTTGCCAAGGCAATCGAAGCTGAGGTGGGGTCCAGTCTGATGCCCTCTCAGGCCCTGCTACGTGCCCACTCACCATGAGTTGACCACTCCTTGAATTTCATTGTGGTCTCTTTTCCTTCCTTTATTGTTTTGTAACTACCAAATATGAACGTGTCTCTAAACAACACAGGGCTTGATGTGCTTGTTTTCAGATTTATTAACAATGTATCTCAGATCCTACCGCCACTTGCATTTTTAAGTTCAGTACCCTGTGTCTCAGATTCACCCCGTTGACACACGTGGGCATGATTTATTTGCAATCACATTACGTGGTGTCTGCCACTGTGCGCATATAACCCAACTTCCTATCCGTCGTCCTGCTGGTGGGCCTTCGGGTAGTACGAACGGTACTGAATGGGCACTCGTATGGGTGTCTCCTGGAGCACACGGGTATGAGTTTCTCCAGGAAACCTTGGGGTGGAGCTGCTGGAACAATACCAGGGGCCGGGGAAGGGGGGATCCTGGCATGGGCGCATGAAGGACCAGGGGTCTCAGCCTACAGCCACAAAGGGAGCGTCTGTTCCCGGGAGGGGCACAGCACAGACGGAATCCCTGAGTCCGAGTGGGGGTGAATGATGGTGAGCAGGGCAACCGGCCCACGGGGGTGGTTCCAGGTAGCAACAGGGCCCTGTCTGCGCCAAGAACAGAAGAGGCCGCGGGGCCCCTGCAGTGCTTCCATCTGGAGTGAGGCCTGGGTCTTCACCTAGGCTGAAAAGAATTTCCTCTTTCAATAGCTTTCTATTTGGCGTTCAGGGCAAAGGGTATTTTGCTGGTATTTTTAACCAACGAAACCTCCTTCCGTACATCTCACCCGTGGAGGGCATGGGACCAGCAGGAGTGTGGACGTTAACGCCCACCGGCTCAGGGGAGCAGCAGAGCCCGGGGACGAGGGTCCTCTCTGGGCCTGCGGGTGACAAGCGCTGCAGCCCAGAAGCCATTCCCCCAGGCCACCCTGAGGCAGCCCCGGAAGTGGTGTCCTCCCTGTCAAGTGGAATTGGCTCAGGGCACAGGGAAGGGAAACAGAAAGCAGGGCAGGACACTGATTTGACATGAGAAAGTCCTGCGTGCACTGGCCTGGCTCCTCGCTACCCATCGGCCCCCTGAAGCCCACCAACCCTCACCCAGCTCTGCACTCTGGCCACCCCTATGGACCCCGGCCAAGGCCCTGTGTCCTCAGGGAAACCAGGTCGCAGAGATTTCCAGAAACATCTCAGAAAGCCAAGCGGACACAAATCTGAACAGCAGAACAAAGCCAACATGTGGGCCAAGGAAATTCAATCCAATTATGCTCCAGAGCCCCCGTGGCCGAGCAGCCTTGTGACAGAAAAGAAAGGACGCTTTCATGGGTCCAGCCCTGCCTGCTGGCCCAACGGGCCCTGCGAAGCACCCTGCCTCTCTCCCAGCGGCCCCACAGGACTACTGGCCCCTCGTCCAGCCTGGGGATGGGGTGGGGGCAGGACTCCTTCATCGGGCCCTAGAGGAGACGGAGGTGGGAGAGCCACCTCAGGAAAAGCCATGGGCAGTGAATGGCTTCAAGGTTAAGGCTCTGGAGATAAAAAAGACAGTGTGTATTTGTCCTGGAAATTGGCTCATGGACAGATTAACTTTAGGAGTAACCAGGCCAGATACGCAGGGAAGCATGTTTCCTTAATGAGCCCGTCTTTATTTAACTGCTTAATCACTTACTGGGCCAAAAAATCTGGAGGTGACTCCAAAAGTCATGGCGAAGACAACAGTGACGGATTGAGCCCTGTGGAGCCGTGTCAGGGCCGGGCTCCTGGGACATCAAGTCCCTGTACCGGTCGTCTTTGTCGTCTTAATGGGGCGAGGAAGGGCTGCACTGAGCGCCAGGACAGCCCCCGACGTGGCACCGTGGCTTTGCAGGGACGGTGCTTCTTTGCCATTTCATTTCCTAACAGGGAGGTAAGTGGCATGGGCCAAATTGATTGGGGCCGTGCTTCCGTCTGCCGCCCTGACACCACTGCCCTCCAGCCAGGTCCAGGAGCCCTCCAGCCTCCTTCCTTTCTTCCCTCCATATTCTCACCTAGCCACCCATTCATTTCATTCAACAAAGTGTTTTTGAGCAACCAATGTCTGTCCTGCGCAGAGTCGACGCGCGACGTGAAAAAAGTCCAATGTAGTGATTGCTTTCATGAAGCTTCTTACAGCCCCGAGGGGAAGGCAGACTTTCATCAAATAACACCCCCCCCCCCATTAAATCATTACAAACTGCAATAAGCAGGAAAAGTGAAGAAAACTGGGTTCAGGGAGAAGGGGAGGGAAGCATGGGTGGAATGCAGGGCATTTTAGGGCAGTGGAACTATTCTGTGCGATACTGGATTCATGGAAGAGACATTATGCATTGTTCAAACTCATAGAACTGAAATGTAAACTGTGGCCTCCATATGTGCGGGATCCAAGCGGGTTTAGCAACTGTAACAAGTGGACGCCCGTGAGGGAGACCTGGGAGTGAGCAGAGGGCTACGTGCAAGCTCTCTGTACTTTCTGTGCCGTTTCCCTATAAACCTAAAACTGCTCTGAAAAATAAAAGTCTATTAAAAAAACAAAAAGTGAAGACAGTTATGAGAGACTATACCAGAGTATCTGATCCACGCTTAGGCTCTGCAGGGCTGCTGCCTGAAACCACACTTTGGTTGACCATCCGACGTTGGTTACGTTCCTCCCTACAGGGCACATACTCCTGCGTGGAGGCAAAGGAACGACTGTTCAGCGAGTTCCTGTTATGTGCAGCTCGTCACCAGGTACCACCCCCTGTTCCACTTGCTATGGGAGTGGGGAAGGGGGTTCATTCTTCTGGGGAGACATATCAGAACCAAGATGGGAAGAGGCGAGGAAGGGGACCGTGCACAGTTCAAAACAAGACAGCCAGCGTAATGATTCTGTATTTGGTGGGGGGAGATCTTTCGTGTCATAATACAAATTGTGGGAAAGCTGGACAAAGTGTTCCTGGCTGGTGGATGTGTATGAAATGCTTTCCGTGGGACCACGGAGGGGTGGGGCCCTTGCGGGGGACACACAGATTTTTGTGTTTAGCAAAAGAGAGCACAGACTGGAGAAACGCTGTCCTATGGCATGGGAACTGACCGCACACGCGAGCAAGATGACATGACTCCCACTTGCCAGAGGAGGCAACTGAGGCTCAACAAGATTATATCACATGCCTGTGTCACAACAGCTAAGAAGTTGCAGAAGTAGAAGCTGAACCCCCACTAGACCCACCAATGCAGTAGTCATCATTGCTAACAGGGGGCTTTAGTGGACAACAATGGTTGTCAGGGAGACTGGAACACACGGGATGCAAGTCTGCAGGTCACCCTCTGCTTGCATGGTGATCCCTGTGGAGCTGTGCAGGGACAGAGAGGGAGAGAGAGGGAGAGGGAGGGAGAGGGAGAGAGAGGGAGAGGGAGAGGGAGAGAGAGAGAGAGAGAGAGAGGAGGGAGGAGAGACCTGCCATCTTGACGCTGTCCAGAAGCCAGAGGTGTAAGCCCAGGAAATAGAGTCAAAGCCTCGTCCATCTGGACATCCCTCATATGGGGCACTGTTAACCCAACCTGGCCTGAGCCGAGGTCCAGGCTGCCCTAGGTGTTAAGGGTTCACAGGCTACGATGGAGGGAGACCACTTTACCTTGCAGGAGCTAATTAAATCATGTAGGTGGTGATTTCAAATCTGTTTCCCCCTTCCTCGTAAAAGCGGGTCCCAGAGAACTTCCAAAAAGTGAAGTGTCATTCGCCACGTTAGAACATGAAAACAATAAATGTCTGGGGATGTCAAGATGCAGCCGGACCTTCTCAGTGCTGTCCAGTTGGACCACCTGCCATGGTGGACATGGCCCCTGCCTGTGCTGTCCAAGATGGAAGCCACGGGCCACACGTGGCTGTCAAGCACTTGAAATGTGGCTGCCGCACAGGAGGACTACACATTCCATTTTATTTACATTCATCAACTTAAAGGAAAACGCCACTTGTGGTGCGTGGCTGGGCAGACTTCGAAGGCTTCCTGATGTGCTGTGACTTCTCTCTCCTTTGAGTCCAAATTCCTTCTCTCACCAGTGCAGCCGTGACAGCAACTCACGCCGCTAGCATGGTCCACTGTCCCAGAAGCCTGTCACGCCTGCTGAATTAGACACGCCTTCCTTGGGAGGAAGGAGGGAGAGGAGGAGAGAAAGAGGGAGGGAGGAGGGAAAAAGGGAAGGAGGGAGAGAGGGAAGGAAGAATGGAGTGAGGGAGGGAGGGAGGGAAAGAGGAAGGGAGGGAAGGAGTGAGAGAGCACGTCATGGGCACCAGCTATCTGGCTGGAAGGCTGTGCTTTGGAGTCAAGGGGACGAGTCAAGAGAGCTCGATCCCCTAGTACCTGATTTTCAAAAGGTGCTTCGCATTAGTGGGGGTAAAAAGAAGAAAAGAAAAATTTTCAACTGACAAATACACTTGGGGATCACAGAAAACATTTCTCTTCCAGGGGACTGACAGATGCTCATCAACATTTTAATAAGAAGGATGGGGTGGGGGGTGGGCAGAGGCCTGGGCTTCGGGTTGGCCTGCCTCTACATCTTCGCTCTGTCCCACTGACCAGCTGGGTGAGTTGTGGCTGGAGCATCTCCAAGCCTCAGTTTCTGCATCTGTAAAATGGGAGTGATGGGAACACTACATCTCATATACGACAGCACATGGGATGCTCTGTGGTCTATGGCTTCCTTTTCCTTCAGCTGGTGGGACTATGGGGGGGGCAGGGAGGGAGGTTGCTCAGGGATGATTATTACCTGGGCAGACCTGGATCACAGAGAAGGAAGAAGGTGCCTCTAACACCCTGGACAGCGGGACTGAGCGAGGCACAGGTATTCTGCCTTGAGCCTCCCAGCCCCTCACCTGCCCCAGGTTCTGGGCCCTGAGGCTCTGTCTCCCACCTTGGGGTGTCTCCATACAAGTACAAGTCAGCTGCCAGGGGAGACCCGAGCCAGCGCTCAGAAAAGACAGGCTGGCCTGTGCACATGTCCACTCATCAGGAGCCCACTGTGACCCAACCCAAGGTCTGCAGGACAATGTGAGCGACCTCTGCGGCTGTAACAGAGACAACCCGTTAGGATCAAGCATGGATACTGCTTCCTGTGTGCTTTCTGGCGGAGGCAAAATCAAAATGTAACACCCGCCTTCTTGAAGCCACATCTTTGGATGGCAAATCAAAGACCCGGGCTGAGTCCTGCCTCTGTCACCTTCCAGCCGTGGACAAGTCACCTCCTTTCAAATCCCACATACTAGCTAAGAAAAACCAATTCAGCTATCCAAGCCTCAGTTTCCCCTTCAGAAATATGGAGGTGAGAATACCCACCTCTTATACCTGGGCAGTACTGGGCTTAGAGCAGGTATTTCCCAGGACAGTGGTTCTCAAAGTGGGGTCCCTGGACCAGCCGAGTCAGTATCACCGCGGAACTTGCTAGAAACGCAAATTGTCAGGTTCCCCCCCAGGTCTACTGAATCATAACTCTGGGAGTGGGGCACAGCAATTTGTTTCAATGAGACCTCCAGAGATTTCTGACACTTGCTGAGGTTTGCAAGGTACTACACTAAGTGGTAGCTGTCTGGGGGTTACTGAAATTCTCAGCAACCCCTTCCAGCTCCCAGTCAGACTGTAGCTGGCTCGGGGCAGGGCTTGGGGTCAGGCAGACCCGGCAGAAATCCTAGAGCCTCCACTTCTGGCCAGCAGCCTTGGGCAAGCTGGTTGTAATCTCTGAGCCTCAGCTTTCTCATCTTTGAAATAGGAGCAACACTTGACTTGCAGTTTGCAGTAGATTCCCCCCCCCACCGCCATCATCCCCCAGATAATGTTCCCACGAGGACGGCTGAGTAAACTGCCAAAGGGCCCTCTGCCACCCATCCAAGGGGAGGCTTTCTGCGTTTGACTGAGGCGGAGGATTTCAATTACCCAGGATTACAAAGCACCATATGGCCTGGGCCTGGCCGCTCTGTCCTCCTGCAGGATCGGAGGCTCTCGTGTGAGATATTAACATAATATTCCTCCCAAAAGCGATTACAGAGTCGTAGGCAGCAGAATGTCATTTGGTGGCCGCAGCCGCTTCCATCAGCAGCGATGACTAAACAAGCTAATCAAATCAGCACAAATTTGCACATGGGCCTGGCAGCTGGGCCTGAAAATCACCGTGGTGACGATGTGATCCTGCTGTAGGATGACTTAACTAGTGGGCCCTGCTGGGCAGCCTGGCAACTGTGTACCGCAGGGGCGGCTCTACCCACAAGCAGCCACAGCAAGGGTCCCAGAAGGGGCAGAGGCCACGTCCGCAGAGGTGGGGGGTGCAGGGAGATCAGGCACCTGTGCAGCAGCCTCACCGTGTGTGTGTGTGTGTGTGTGTGTGTAGAGAGTGGCCACCACACGTACCCTCCCATAACTTCCTGAGAATGTGGGCACTGGAGGCTCCCTTGGTTCAAGTTACAGTTCTGTCATTTGCTGTGTGTCCTTGAGCAAGACACTTAACGTCTCTGAGCTCAGTGCCCTCATTCATAAAATGGGGATGAGGAGTGTTCTTAACTTTTGAGGTTGTTGTGAATATTAAATGAAATAATATCATAAAGTTTATCACTTACTATCTGACACAGTGTTCAATAAGCAGCAGCTGTATCATTATTACTACTATTATTATTATTATTATTATTATTATTATTATTGATTAACGAACTTCACTGTGGGCCTTCTATGTGCCAGGCCCCAGATTCTGGGAATGACATCTGACAGGTGACACTGTCCTTGCCTTCAAGGAGCACATAGCGTAATGGGGGTGACGGAGAAATGCAAGAATGACAATATCCCGTGATGAGTGCCATGAGAGCAGGGAGGAGCAGGGGCTGAGAGCACAGAGTGGGGGCACCCCAGCCTGGGGGACCCAGGGAACCATCTGAGAGGAGGTGACCCCACAGCTGAGTTCGTACAGGGATTTGGAATTACTATGCAGGAGAGCGAGAGCCGAGGCAGAGCCTGAAGTCAGAACCACAGGTGCCTGGCTGGGCAGTGGAAGTGCCCTGAGGGGCAGACAGGCCCCTGCTGCCTGGACCAGTGGGGCAATCTGCCCAGAGGCTGGGGCTTCTCAAGTCCGAGACAAGATGAGAAGGCAGAGCCATGTCCGAGGAGACTGGGACAAGGGCCTGTCCTACGAGCTTCAGCCACCAGAGCTCGGCTCCCAGACGGATACTGAAAGGAAGCCAGGAAGCCGTTGTGGGGCAGCGGGAGAGGGTGCCTGCTTGCCTGGCCTCGCTGCCCACCTGTGCGCAAGGTCCTTGCCAGGCTACGATTCCATCTGCAGAGTGGGAGGGTCGCTGGCTCAGTGTCTCCCAAATTCAGTCACCTCCTTTCCATGTCACAAGTTGCCACAGCCACAGAAACCTAAACGATTATTAACTTAACACACTTGTCTCTAAAACAGCCCCCTTTAAAAACTTAAGTCACAAGTTAAAACAAAATCTTTACAACAGCCATAACAGAAGAGCCACTGATAGAAGATGGTTGTACAAACAACATGAAAATAAGCAAAGTTATACATCGCTAGTTAGATGCTGTCACTTCCTGAAGACTGGGCTTGAGGTGGGGTGGGTAGGGATTAGCAACTGTTCTGGGAGGTGACACTCCAGCGCCTAGAGGACATCTCACGGAGGTGAGACTCTCCTACAGAATCACAAGAATTGGCGGAGAATCAAAAGGGAAGCCATTGTTGCTGGTTAACTGGCTGTTATTCAGTGCCAGGTCTGAGGACCCCTCTCTGCTCTCGTGGACCACAGGTAATCATGTCCTCTACCTGCCCTGCACTTGGGCAGCAAACTCAAATGCTGCTTCCAGCTATAAAACTCTTCAATGCTACGCACTTATCAACTCTTTAGAATAGGTAAAAGTGACCAGACATGAACCACCGGGCCACTCCACCTGTCCTGAGTTCCTCCTGACTCCCACTCAGTGACACAGATCTGGACGACACTCCCGAGAGGGGCTGTGCCCAGTCGTGTGGCCCCTGGTGTGGTCCAGGCAGCAAGAACATCTGGGTCTTGGCCAAAGACCTCTCAGGGAAGACCACCCCATGACCCCCGCCACGGCCCCACCTCAGGAACAGCTGTTTCCATGTTCTCCCTTCACCTACCAGCCCAATTCCACGCCCACCTCTGCCTCTTTGCATGGTGCCCCCGTTGACACCGGCATCACCTCGCTCCTGGACCGCTGCCCAAGCACCCCCTGACCGCTCTCTGAACTCGGGATATTTTCCCAACTCTCCACTCATTAAATCCATCCTCGTCTCAGCAGCTAATGTGAATTTTGGACAACTGAATTCCAGCCACATCATTTCTCTACTTATGACCCATCAGGGTCCAAGTTCAAGATCCTTAATTGTATGTAAAGTATAGCCCACTGTCATCTGGCCTCACTTCACACCCCTCCCTCAATCACACACTCAGCTCCCCTAACCCTGATCTGTTGTAGCTCCCCACCTACAGCATGTTTGCACCTCAGGACTTTTGCACATGCAACTCTCCCAACCTAGAACACCATTTCTAATGTCTAGCCTCTCTGTCCCACTTTCTAGCCTGCATCCTTTTTAAAGGCAGGGACTGTGTCCTGCTCACTGTTTTATCCATAGTTTCAATTTAAAGGCTGGCCCATAGTAGGGGATCAATAGACCCTTCTGAATGACAAATGGACAATTTGAATGAAGAAACCCTTAGAACTCAGTGCCCTTTTGGGGGCTCTGTACCATATGCTCTCTTGCAGTGTTTTACTGAAATTCCCATCTCTTCCACCAATCTGAGAGCTCATCCAGGGTAGAGAGGCTCGATGGAGGTTGCAGACCCAGGGACCCAAGGTGCTCCACGACATGCTTGGTTAGGTGTATCCCAGGTTTTCCTTCTTTAAAAAAATTGTTTTAAAAAGTTTTAATTAATTGCCAATATTGGGTGATTTCCGAAAAAAAAAAAATTCAGTTTTCTCTTGAAAAATATCATGATCTGCCCACACTGGGCAGGGTCCCCGCATGACAAGGACAGGCCAGGGTTGAGAAGCAGCTGCCCCTTCAGCCAGGACACCGGCTGTCCAGTCCCCACAGGCCCACCCAGCCCCCTTCATGCATCACTGTCCCCTGCCTGCCTGGCGACCTGGTATTTGAATTTTCACACCTCAGGACACATTGTTTTCATTTGAGAAACTCTTCTTTTAAATGTGTACTTATTAGGCCTCCGATATGGGGCATGCCTTATACACGAAGCCAAGTAAGCCGACACTTCAGATGAAGTAAACCTGCTTTTCTTAGCAAAGAGAGAAACAAGATCAATTGCAAGAGTCCAGTGCCCATGAGATTTTTTAAAAGCACACATTGTCCAAAGTCAGCACAGGCGTCCTCATTACGAGAACACAGAGCTGGCTCCTCTGAGGCTGTGCTCCTCCAGGTTCGATGTGTACAGGAGTCGTCTGGGTCTGGGCAGGGCCTGAGACTCTGCATTCTAACAAGCACCAGGGGAGGACGAAGCTGCTGGTCCCCGCACACTCTTTCATCAGCAGTCTCTGTCACATCCCCACAACAAGCAGGAGCGGCCCTAAAGTCATGTGTCACCACCACCCCTCCCACCACCCCCACCACCCCATTGCCCCACCCCCTCCACCCACCCCTGCCGGGAGGGAACATCTTCAAGGTCATACAGGTGTTCTTGGGATGACCACCTGCCTGGTGTCAGCATGAGAAAGGTAGGAAGTCCTTTGAGAATGCCTAACTGCTACGTTTCAGTTCCAGAGAAGGAATTGTGTAAGCAAGGGACACACAGGGGACAGGGTGGGGTGGGGTGGGGTGGGGTGGGGTGGGGTGGGGGGTGGGGTGGGGGGAGGGGTGGGGGTGGGGCTTAGACAACTTTCCCCTCCCATGGCTGAGCCCCTTACATCCCTGAGTGGGTTATCTCACCAGGTCTTGGACTGTGACCCCACATTGGAATGTGGGATGCTCCCCAAATCTCAGGCTGCAAGAGACTGAGGCTCAGGTCAACCTTAGTCACCAACCCCAACTTGCACGTTGTTTTGTTGTTGTTTTTGTTTGAGCAGCCTTCACATTCAAACTCCTGTTCTCTGTGTATTATTTTTCCAGGCGGCAGGAGGGAAACACGTCAGGGATCTCAGAGGAAGCAGAAAGAAAACTGACACACGCAGAGCAGAACTAGTCCCAGGGGCTTCTCACACTGGGCTTGTAAACAGGAAGTTGCAGGTACACTCTGCAGGAACACCCTGGAGTGTGCTGGTTTGTTTTGCAGCCTTTTGGCTCATTCAGATAAACTGAGGAGAGGATTATCAGAAACTCACTGAGCCTGTTCACAGCCCACTCCCCACGCTGGCAAGGTTTGGTGATAGCAAGTCTGCTGGGCCAAGATCTGTATCCTGGGAGGGGGCAGGTGGGTGAGGGGTGCTCTAAGCTGCAGGAATGTGGCCTCAGATTATTCTAGCCCACTTTCCCCAAATCCCATCGTGCTACCCCAAAAAACAAACCTTCCTCGGGGCCATGAAGGGCAGAGAAGCCAACCCCTGGATGGTGGCTGCAGCTGGCATAGCTTTGGCGCCTGCTCTTGGCTTTCTTTACTGTCCTGTGTTTTCAAAGTGCCAGCTCCGGAGGGACCAGGGAGTGAAGTGTTTGGGGATTTGTTCAGCCTAGGTATACACAAATAGCAGCAGACAAAATATCCTTTATCAGCTATTTCCCAGGAAACAGGGAGAAAACTCTTCTTGTGGCCAGATTATAAAAGAAGGGCTTGACAGTTCTGGGAGACAGCCCTCTCTTCTTCCCTGGCCCCTGTGTGGAACACTAAGTCACTGTTTCTGACGCCACCGGGAAGGTCCCTGGTGGAGAGAAGGCCTGGCCGGCAGGATGAGTGGGGCAGCTGCTAAGAAGACGCGTTTACTGCCAGCCAGAGCACAGCAATTCCTTCCCAGGAAAGGGAGGCTGCAGAGCCTGCTGGGGAAACTGGAAATGATGAAGCATTGGACGAGTAGCATCAAAGAGTTGAAAACTGGTGGCTGGCTTTTCCAGGAGTCGGAAGCCTGCTGGGGAAAAAAATGACACCTAGATTTGAAATACTTTTTTCCGAAACCAGGAAGAGGTATTTCCAATCACTCTGTCAAGTAAAGCGCTCTAGTATCCTCTCCTGCTGGTATTTCAAGGATGGTTTTATTATTCCGTCACACAGATGGCCTAGGAAATACTCAATAGTTATTTTTCTTTTCTTCCTTCCTTTTGTATTTTTGTTTGTTTTTGCCCCAAAGAATTTGAGTCTTCCTAACCTGTCCATTTTTTATTTTATTTCTATTTCTGATTTAGATGAAAGTAACTTTAGAGGGCCTTGCAGGCTACATACATCACAGAAGAATTTGAGATTCTCATCTTTCTTATAAAAATAACAAAGTCTATCCTCCTGCCATCATTAGTTACCATTTTATCGAGTACTCAGTGTGCCTGGATCGGTATGGGTGCCTCACACCAGGGCTGTCAAAGGCTGATGCATGGTGGTTCTGTTTATTTAATCAGGTTGTTTTTGTTGATGGTGGTGATGTCTTGTAATTACATTGTATGAGTTCTTTATATATTTTGAATATTAACCCCTTATCAGATACGAGGTCGGACAATGAACTTCTCGAACTCATCCTAGAAAAAGTGCTACATACTTCACTCCTGAATATCACTACAGTCACCTTCGAAGCACTCCCCTTAGGAAGCTATGCACCGACGCCAGCACCTAGTCCACCCTTCAAAGCAATTTTGGAACTCTTTTTCTGGAATGGCCATCCGAGCCATTCTCCCTTGATGTCCTGAATGTCATCAAAATGTCTTCTTTTCAATATTTCCTTTATCTTTGGGTAAAGAAAGAAGTCATTGGGGGCCAGATCAGGTGAGTAGGGACGGTGTTTCAATACAGTTATTTGTTTATTGGCTAAAAACTCCCTCACAGACAGTGCCGTGTGAGCTGGTGCACTGTCGTGATGCAAGAGCCATGAATTGTTGGTGAAAAATTCAGGTCATCTTAACTTTTTCACGCAGCCTTTTCAGCACTTCCAAATAGTAAACTTGGTTAACTGTCCAGTTGGTACAATTCATAATGAATAATCCCTCTGATATCAAAAAAAGGTTAGCAACATCATTGCAACAAGTTTGCGAACTTAATTGTCAGACTTCGCATATGGTTTGCAGACATTTTCTCCCGTTCTGTCTGTTGGGAGATGGTTTTCATTTTGTCGATGGTTTCCTGCTGTGTGAAGGTTCAGTTTGCTATAGTGCCACTTATTGATTTTTTGCTTGTCTAGCAATCCAACTCCCAGGTATTTATCCAAAGGAAATGTAAATGGGACGTTGAAGAGCTATCTGCACTCCCATGTTTATTGCGGGATTATTCACAATAGCCAAGAGAGTTTGGGAAACAGCCTAAGTGTCCATCAGTGAATGGAGGGATAAAGAAGATAGGGGAATACCTGCAATGGAATATTACTCAGCCATGAGAAGAAGGAATTCTGCCACTTGCGACAACATGGATAGACCTTGAGGGCATTATGCGAAGTGAGATACGTCAGACAGAGAAGTCAGACAGAGAAGGACAAATGCTACACAATCTCACTCATATGTGGAATCTAAACAAGCTGAACTCATAAAAACAGAGTAGAACAGTGATTGCCAGGGGCTAGGGGTGGGGAAATTGGGAAGATGTCGGTTAAAGGGCACAAAATGCAGTAAGAAGATGAATGAATCCTGCAGATCTAATGTACGGCATGGTGATTACACTCAACAACACTGTGTTATATATATTTTAAAGTTGCTAAGAGACTAGATCTTAAATGTTCTCACCACAGAAAAGAAATGATAATTATGTGATGAGACGCACGCATTAGCTGACATGCTATGGTGGTAAACAGATGGCATTAAACGTGTCAAGTTGACATGTTGTACACTGTAAACTTATCTGATGTTACATGCCAATCATAGCTCCATGTTTTAAAGTAAGTTTTTATTTTTCAGTTACAGCTGACATACAATGTTATATTAGTTTCAGGTGTACAGCACGGTGATTAGACATTTATATAACTTACGAAGTGATCACCCCCATAAATCTAGCACCCATCTACGCCATGCATAGTTCTTTATATCTTTTTTTTTTTTAAAGACTGATGTGTGAACACAGCCCTTGAAAGCCTGTCAAACAGAATGTGATTCAGTAGCTCGGGGCCCTGGGAATCTGCATTCTAACAGCTCTTGGCGATGCCAATGCCACTGGCTCCTGGACCACATATTGAGTGGCGAAGCTGACACTCCCAAGTCATCTGATCCTTACATCAGGTTGGCGGAATTGATTAAAGGAAGCTAGGGGGTTCTCCCTACCCAAGGGAGGAAGACAGGCCTTAGGCGATCTTCCGCTTTGGAACAGGCAGTGCTGATATGGGAAGGTGAGCAGAGGCAGGTAAGATACCTGTGAGCAGGGACACACTAAGGCTTGAGACATCCTCCTTGACCTAGGACACACAGGAGTGTACACCTTGGGTTTTGGAGACAGAAAGACACAGATTCGAGTTCTACCTCTACCCCTTCCCAACTGGATGGCCCTGGGCAAGTCATGTCACTTCTCTGAGCCTCAGTTTCCCAATCTGTAAAATGGAGCCAAAAAACCTGCCATCCAGAGTAGTTGTAAAGAGTAAATGAGAAAACACTCATCAAGCACGTCTCATCGGCCCACCACCTGGTGCCTGCCTACCTGATAAATGATGGCAAATGTAATAATTTAAATTATTCTTTTTTAAGGCTGAATAATTTCCAGATCTGCTCCCCACACTTCAGAAATAAAGGGAATAGACTGCCGTGGTCGCTACAATAACGACCCAGTGACCTCTGACACCTATGTCCTAATCCCTGGAACTTGTGACTGTGTCACCTCATGTGGCAAAAGGGAGTTTGCAGACGTGACTAAGGGTAAGGGCCTTGATATGGGCAGTGGAACCCGGATTACCCAGACGGGTCCAATCTAATCAAATAGATATGAAAGCAGAGAACCTTTCTTGGTGTCAGAGAGAAGTCGGGCCCTCGTTTCCAGGGCCCAGTCACCTGGAGACCAGACGCTCCCTGGCTGCCACGGCCAAGTCCACGGTGAAATCTAACCCTTCGTGAGAATTCAGATCCACTCGCTCACAAAGTGCTTTTCACGGTTCATCTACGTAGCGAGTATCTAGCTATCAGCTATTCACCCCTTGCTAGAGGATATCAGATGCCACCCAGTATAAAAACCCAGGACAAAGAAGAAAGACTCTTGGCCAGGGCCCGAACAAAATGGTCAGATTCATCGGAATTTCATTCAGGGAAAGCACTGTAGGAGTTGAAACAAATGTTTAGGGAGCAGTGGGAGAGGGGTACAGATGACAATGGCTGCTATTACATGACACCAGGGGACCTTTCCTGGAGCACAACTCCAGAATACATCGTGAGTACCATCCCCTGGAGTTGTGCAACATGGAGGCACTGGGGAGAACCTCCCCCAGATGGCATATTCTGGGAACAGGTGTGGCCCCTGAACTACCTTCAAGAGTGGGTTTCCTGGAAACCCTGGATTTAGATCGCTTAAAATGTGTATACATGTTTTTGGCACCCTCTGTATATGCACACACACATATCTATATACATGTATATATCTATATCCCCATATATATATACACATATATACACATACACACATTTTGTTTATCCATTCATCCATCAGTGGACACTGGGTTGCTGTCACCCTTTGACTACTGTGAATAATATTGCTATGAAGATGTATAAATATCTGTTTCAGTCCCTGCTTTCAATTTTTTGAGGTATAAACCAGACGTGGGCTTGCTGGATCATATGGCAATTCTATGTTTAATTTTTTGAGGGACCACCATATCGTTTCCCATAGCACCTGCACCATTTTGCATTCCCACCAGTGATGTACCCAAAGGGTTCCGATTTCTCTACACCTGCCTTAGCACCCATTGTTTTAATGCAGTAGCCACCCTAAAGGGTGTGAAGTGGTATCTCACTGAGGTTTTGATTTGCATTTCCCTAGTGACAAGTGATGCTGAATATCTTTCCATGTGCTTATTGGTCATTTGTACATCATCTTTGGAGACATGTCTAGGCAAGCCCTTTGCCCATTTTTAAATTGGGCTGTCTAGTTTCTTGTTATTGAGTTGGCAAGTCTGAATTTCTAAGTCCTTATAAGACCGGCCTAATCTTTCTGTCCTTCGATTACCAAGTCCCCAAGACACCTCCCATTAACAAAATAAATGGCTCATGACCGGCAAAGCCTTCCCACGTGTCAAAAAAGGAGGAGAGTTTCTAAACCATGATCACTTAGCTCCCTCCCAGAGCAACCTCCCGCTTCTGAGAGGCACGTGGGACTAAGACCCAAGTGAAGGCTTATATTCCTCTTGCCTTGCAGTTCTCATCTGGGCAGCCTTCTCTCTGCAGGGGGTGGAAAGCCCCTGCACCCAGTTTCAAAACTGCAGCTGCCCATGCCTGAAAACCCCAAAGTCACAGACACGTGCTCCATGAACAGCTGTTCTTTGATTTGAGTGGTTCCACTACAGGCAGCTGGTTTTCCATAGAAATCAAAGGAGATAGTGGGATAAGTACTGAGAAAAACCGACCTCTCCTTGGTATCTCAAAGCAAGATAGATCGCCCTGGTGTGGGTCTGAGGCATTTACCCTCAAGCATATCTTTTTCTTGCTTTAATACCTGCAGGTTGGAGCCCAGAGGAGTTTGGTCTGAAAAGCTGCACAATAATATACCGAAAATGTGCATTTTCAGCCTCAAGACATTTATATGTTCCTGGTCGTTGCACAGGTGTGGACCTCGTGTGTCACTGTACTGCACCACGTATTGTAGAATGTATGTTGCGTGTACCTCAGGCAGTGCATCAAACAGCCGATCATGGTGACCACGCTGGGGAGGTTGACTCTGGGCCAGTCACTCTGCTAAGCATTCCCTGTGCTTCAGGAGCCGAAACAAGGAAAGGTCAAGAGCAGGAATCCCAGCTCTGCCAATTACTAGCTCTGAGACCCTGAGCCAGCTACTTAAGTCTCAGTCTCTTCATCTGAAAAATGGGAACAATATGAGTATATTTCTTCAATTCTAAGATGCACAGTGTTTTACAGTCTATCAGATCTGAAATCAGGGCATACCATACAACCGACAGAGTTTTAGGCGCATAAAAAAATGGTATTACCTGTCTGACAACATTGTCACAAGGATTAAAGATCATCACGTGTGTGCCAAGCCTGGGCTCTGACACACAGTCCAAAAATACATATTAGCAAATAATAGTTAATCCCTCACTGCAGCTCTGGGCTCCCTGCAGCTGCCTACTGGGTACCTTAACATGTCCAAGCGGGACCCTGATTTCCTCACCCCACACCTGCTCCTTCCCAGTCTCTCCCTCCAGAGTAAATGGCACCACCTTTCACCAGCTGCTCAAGGCCAAAAATCTACGAGTCGTCTCTGAGTCCTGTTTCCCTCACCCCAGAGACAAAACCCATCCCCAGATCCTGTTGGCTCCATCTACAAAATACATCGGGAATGTGACCACGTGTTCTCGCCATCCCCACTTCTACGACCCCAGCCGGAGGCACCATTCCCGTTGCCTCTGCTGCTACCACAGCCTCTTGACTCAGCTGCTGGCATCCGTGCTGTGTCCCCTCCTGCCCCCAAGCACCCCCCAGCCACACAGCAGCCAGAGGATCCTTTAAAGCCTAACTGCCTCCCGTGCTCAGAACCCACTAGCCCCCATCCCACTCAGAGCACAGTCCGCACCTTCACCTGCTACAAAGCCCTGCAGAGCCTGGCCTTTCTCACCGCTCACCCTCCCTCCCCATGTTGCTTCCCCTTGTGCTATGTGTCCCTTCCATGCTGGCCTCCTTGCTGTTCCCGAACCTGCAAGTTCATTCCTGCCTCAGAGCATTTGTAGTTTCTGTTCCCTCTGCCTGAAATGCCCTTCCCTCACCTCCTTCAGGTTTCTACTTTTTTGTACAGGGAACAATTATGTCCTCATTTGTTTTATTGTCTCTCTCCTCCTAGAAAGAAACTCCTTCAGGAGATCAGAGACCAACCATTTTGTTCCCTGCTGTGTCCCCAGTACCCAACCGTGCCTGGGGCACATAGTTGGCTCTCTGTATCTGAGGGTTTTGCATCTGTGGATCCAACCATGGATGGAACACATTCACCCCCCCCCCCCCCGCCACCAAAAAAAAAATCCCACAAAGTTTCAAAAAGCAAAACTTGAATTTACCACATGCCGAGTCTACACTGAATCCATGAATGAAGTGACGTGTAGGCAGACCCTGCTGTAACCTCTACACAAATATAGGTTCTATGCAAATTCTATGCCATTTTATATAAGGGACTTGAGCATCCATGGAGTTTGGTCTCCACGGGGGGTCCTGGGCTACCCCACAGACCAAGAGACAACCGTACAAGTGTTTGCATACACACACTATTCAAATCTATATGTCTGTATCTAGATCCATATCCATAATCTATATTTATCTGTAATACACAAAGCAGACATACTCATTTACAAAAGGACACAGACCAAGATTTTATTTCTGGCTCTGTATCCATGGAAGAATCCTAGTGACAAAACAATATCATGTTTGAAGAAACACAGGCCGGCGATCACGTAGCTCCCGGGGCCATCAGAGGCCAATTTCCTGACTGCACTAGACAGCCTCTTAACAACCTCAGCATAAACTATGGGGAAGAAGCAAATAAGAACCAAAGGGTATTTGAGCTAGAAGGCTCTTCAAGGTTTCCCAGCCCAGCGTCAACAAGAAGAATCCTACAACTTTTCCCTTTCACGCCCTTGGAAGACATCACCAATGGATCACGGGACTTTCCTCCGCTGAACTTCTGAGTCTTTCCTGACAGAGCACTCCACTCAGCCTCAGCCACTCACCTGAAATGATTTGCTACCCCACGTCTCACCCACTCCAATTGATTTTTGGATTGACACTCAGAAGCCCAGAGAGGAGCCCTTTTTATTTTATCCCAAATTGCATAGCATGGCAGAGGCAAAGCCCAGGCCACAGGGCTGGACACCTGGTTTGTGTTCCCAAGGTCAGACATTAAGCTGGAAGGGACCACAGAGATTATCTTTCATATGAAATCACATAGTCAGAAAGCCTTTTTCTTCTTTAAATAATCTTTCATTACTTCTAATTATTTCAAAAGATTTCAATCACTTGCAGCAAAAGGCAAGTCACTAACAAAACGAGCTCAGGAATCAGATCACTACTGGCTGCCAGCAAGATGCTAAATAGACACCGAGAGGAAATCCCTGCCTTTTGGGAGACCAAGAGACAGTTCGGCAAAAATAGAAAGGGACCAAGAAGGTTGAATAGTGGAGAGAGAGAGAGAAACATATTTTCCAACTAAAAAATGGAACCCCAATTTTATTCAGGTCTCTATTCCTTGCCCTATCCTCAGCTCAAGGCTAAATCTCCATTTGTCCAAGCAAACATGCAGTCACATTCCCTCTGGCAGTGATGAATACAAAACTGTATGTGACACAATTCTGCTTCAGGACCCTGGGGAAAGTTTGCTCACTCCTAAAATGAGAAACAGAGAAAGCCGGTCTCTTTTGGTCTCGCAAAAATGTATTGCACTTGAATGTGATGCCTGGGCTGTGGCAGCCACCTTGGCACCATGAGGAAAGCAGCCTAAGGCAGGACTGGAAGGCCTGGGATGCCAGAGCAGTGGGATAGAAGGAAACCAGATGCTTGATAATATGAAGAACCATGGAATTAACCAGCCCTGAAGACATTCTACCTTAGATCAGAGATCTTCCTTTGTGTTAAACCCATTTGGAGTTAGGGTTTGTGTTACCTGCCACCCAAGGCATCCTAAGTGGTACATGAGACCACCACCTATTTCTTCCTAGAGATTGAAACAGGCCTAGTCAAATCTCTAGGCCTTTCCCAACTCCCAAGGATTGCACACCCACTCTCTCAGTTGTGTAAAGACAGAGCATATCCTTGTAATTGAGGGCAGCTGGGAGGGCCCCACCAGTACTAAAGCACACTTTGCCCCTTGGCACACAGTGCATGCTCAAATATGTTTGCTGAGCATTTGTGAGTAGATCCACTGAAACATTCAGGATTCAATTGCATTGCGGCACAGGCTTACATTCATTCCATCCACACCCTTCCCAACCCTCACCCCCAAGAATCTATATTTAATTGTCTTTGCAAAATTGGAGCCTCCAAGCAATTTCACACTGGAGATCCTTTCTGAACGTCAGAAAGGCAGCAGCTTGGCTGGCCACGTGCTCCAGCCTATTAATAGCCGGGCGGCCTCTGGTACTGTTGCCTGGGCAGCTGCATTGTTCCGAGTGGCAGAGAAGCAAAGGTGACCTTCTACATCAGACCTGCCCCCCTGCCTGGCCCAAGCCTCCCTGGCGCTCTTCCACACACCCCTTTCTCTGCTCAGCATGCCCGCTGTCTATTCTGCAGGATGGTTATACGTTTTTGTGTCAGCACTAATCATAGTGCCGGGGATGGGAAATAAAGGCCCTGACCCATGGGAAAGCGCTTTACCAGGGTCTCCAGGGAGAATCCCGTGCCACATGCAGCGCCAGAGGTCATTGTCACCTTGGTCTTGAGGCGGCCTGTTTACCAAAGTGAAATGAACATATCAGTCAGATGTCAGGGAAATGCTAATGGTGGGCGCCTGGGCCAAGAGCCCAGCGCTGGATTGGCTGGGCTGGCCGGGCCTTCCTTCCCAATTCTGCAGCACAAAGGCCCCAGTGAGGACAGCTCTGATAAGAGGTCAATAGGCAAATGTCAGCTCTCTGATCCAATGCTCCTCTCGGCCTAGTTGCAGGGGCTTCCAGGCTGCCTCTCCCCCTTTTTCAAGTCCCTCCCCACGTCTATTCAACCGGAGGCAGAGGAAGCTTTTGTTTGAAAGCCCTCCCGGCCCACCCTTTCCCTATCTCTGGCAGGAAAGAAAGCCTTGTCTCTTGGGTCCAAGTCTGGAAGCACAATGAGAACCGGCGTCATTGTCCTCCAGCCATAGATGGGAAAAGCAGGGTGTTGACCAGGCTCCTCACTTAGGAGGATGGATGGGACTGGATTCTGCACAGGAAACAGTGGAGCCCTGTGTATCACCCTTGAAAGATAGCACTGCTGTGCGGCCCCTCCACACGGGCCTCACTAGGGACTCACTACCTGAAACATGGCCCCAGCGTCCTAAGGCCCAAGATGAACTGGGCCTGTTAGGTCTGTCTCCCAGGAAAGTGCTTCTTTAGCATTCCTTCTGTTGCTTTTCCAGCAGGGGGTTAACATCTCAGAGGAGGTCCCGCCCCTCCAGGGAGTCAGCTCCACCTCTGCTAGAGCTGGCTAGCAGGACAGGGTCCCACTCGTCCTCCTCAGGCAGCCCCTTCACCCTCCCAACTTCAGCTGGCTCCTGCTTTGGGCTCCTCTGCGAGAAGCTTACGAATTACTTTGTCTTGATTGATTGTCGTCCAGGTTTTTCTGCAAACTCTCCTGCTCCTCCATCAATCTGCTTCAGCCCTTCTCTGAGCTTCTTTCCCCTTGACTTGCTAGCAGGTTTTGTTTGCAGAGTCACACTTACATCCCTGTGCACCAACAACGGTGGCATTTTATGTGCCACGCGGTCCTCCACCAACGGAGACAAGCTGTCAGGGAAAGTTGATGCTTTTCCAGTAGGTCCCATGCCCCAAACACTGTCCGAGAAGCCTGTGTATTCAAGATCTGATTTGAGGCTCACATCAGCCCTGAGAAGGAGACACCATATTATTCCCATGTCGCAGAGGAACAAACCAAGGCACTGAGAGTTTGATTAATTTGCTCAAAGTCACACAGCAATTAGGAGAATTACTATTAAAATCTTGCCAAAGAAATTTTTCTGACTTTTTGACATTGATGGTATTTTTTTCAGCTTGTGAAAAGTCAGAAATTACGAAGCATGTAAGAAGTGTGAACGCTATACAACATCACACACAATAAAATGGGCCTGATTTGCTCTCTTTGGTATGGTATAATTGATAACCACTTTGCAATGCTATGAAAATGGGTAGGGCAAAAGTACATAATGTGTTAGCTGTATCTGTTTATGATTTCTATAGAAAGCTAGGCATCCATCCTGTGGCCTGGAACACACCCCTGAAAATCAGACACAGAGGATATTATCTTGCCTGGCCTCACAGCTATACAACAGAAACCATCATAGGTGCCCCACGTGGCCTTTTTGGTACTCCTTGGAGGTTTGCTTTGACTATACACTGTGCTCATATACATTCTCATGGAATCAGACCCTTGCACACCAGTGAGTTTCTGGGGCCTGGTTGGTAAGACGCACTTTAGAGAGCGCCCATAACCCCCAGCTCTTTGCTGGACTGATGCTTTCAATGTCCAAAATAAGCAAAAACCCTAAAAATATTTTCTTGAAGAAGGGTACCCTATTTGTTTTGTGGAAGGTGCCTCTGTCACTGGAAAATAAAATGGTTTCATTCTCCCCCCTGGAGCACCGCAGTAGCTTTCTGACTGGTGACCCTGCTTCCCGCCTGTGACCTTCCAATCGACTTTCCATCCAGAAAGCAGAGTTATCCTCTTAAAACACAAATCAGGTCGTTTGTCTCTCCCCTACCTCCAAAACTATGACAAAATATTCAGCTTCTCCCTCACACTCCTGCCTACGATTGTGCCCACCTGTCTGACTGCATCTCATGCCATCTATCCCTCGTTCACCAGGCTCCAGACACACTTGCTTCTTCATTACTTCACCGATGTAGCAAGGTCAAGCCCTGCTCAGGGGCTTTGTACTTGCTGTTCCCTCTTCCTAGGATGGTGTTCCCTCAGATCTCTGCATGGCTGGCTCCTTCTCATCAGGCCTCACCTTGAATGTCACCTCCACAGAGAAGCCCTCCGGTCTTGCTTAGTCACGTCACTTTGGTTTCACTTTGATCACAGCACTTAACCAGTCTCCAATATCTTTTTGGTTATTGAGTTGTGTGCTTTCCTTCCCTTGTGAGAAGATAAGCCCCCTGAGGGCAGCAGCACTGTCTGAGGTCACAGACGCGACCTGCCAATTCTGGGTGCATCTCCAGGCAGCACTCTATCCAGAGTTCTAGCTACAGGATCGGCCTGCTCCTTGAACAGTGTTGGCATTTTGTTCTCAGCAGTGTCGGTAATCAGATCTTATTCCCAAACCCCGTGACTCAGCCAGCACCCAGAGAGAGGGCTGGGTTGGGACACAAGGGTGTCTGGGGTCTTCAGAGCGACAGCAGCACTCCAAGGAACAGAGTGAGAGAGGAAGGCTGAGAAGCAAGCCTGAGGGCTGAGCTGCTCCCTGGAACCTGACCCTCCCCTGGACCCTCCCCTAGCCAACTCTCAGCGTTTCACAAACTAGGCAATCTCTCAGCCTTTGGAATGCCAGTATGGCTTGCTACAGAATCACCAGAGATAGGGCTGGGGGGATGAAATTAGATTTCCCTTTGCAGAACAAAGACAAACACCCCTCTAGCCCATCCTGGGAGAGCTGCACCCCGAGGGCCTGCTTCCGGGCCAGGCGTTCAAAGCCCGTGGGCTATCTTGCTTGCTTCAGCAGTTCCTGGAGAAGTGCGGCTGCAGTCTTCCAACTTTGAAATCTAATTGCCTGCCCAGGGCTCTGAATCCCAACTCCAAAGGCAAAAAAAAAAAAAAAAAAAATCAAGTGGGGGTAAGGGGTGGGTACAGTGCTCATAGAACCAGCCAAGAGGAGCCCATTTAAGTTTTGAAATTCTACCTTTTGGGGAGACCAGTTTTTTCAAAACACTAGTCTGAGATGCTCCTGTTTAAAAGAGAAAGATGCATAAAAGCAGCTTCTGTTGGTAATGAGAAAATGGAAATCACAGCAAAAGCAGAAAACTCATCCCACCAGAATCTTAATGCTCTCCAGAATAATGGTGTTGGTCTCTCACATCAAGGAAGGGCTGGTGACAGCTCCGGGTTTTCCTATGAGGGTCAGATGGGTTCATGTTTTTTTAATTGGACTCATTTCTAAGCCATGTGCTTGTCATGATGCCTTAATCCCTTCCCTGTTGCCCAGCAAAAAAAAGAAAAAGGAAAAAAAGCTTTCTCTCTCCATGTCTCCCTCACGCAAATGCAGCTTCTCGAAGGGGAAATAAGCTCCCCTTTCCTGAAAAACAGATTTCTTATCATATGACTGCCCCGCTGTGGGTGAACTTGTGTTTCTCTTGCATAAGAGAGCAATTTCCTGAAGAAGAAGAAAAAAAAGACGGGGGGGGGGGGGGGAATCAAACTGCTTGCTGTTCCTTGTTTTTCATATTACTATCTTCAGCCTCAGCTCCCGAAGCTGACGGGAAAGCAGCAGCTTTATTTCGGGAGGATGAGCATTAGTCTTCAAGGCGGCAGTGGAACGTTTTCTTGCATGGGACCCGCCAGAAGAAACAAATTTGTTGACAACTGTAAAGGTTCTCCAGGCAAATACCTTTTGGTAAAATCTCCTAACAGGTTAGAGCTCAACAAATTAGAAAACGCTGCCATAATGGCTGAATATAAATTCATGGCCTTCGTTTCGGATGCTTAAGACAAGGGATGAGACCTTAAAAGTAATAAAAATCATAATAAGCCTTGGGATAAAACAAGAAAAAAGGAAAGTGTCATTTCTGAAGTGGACTAAGCGGTGGGAAAGGGGACAGCGGCCATCCGTTAAATAAAGAAGTGCTGGTACTTTGACAGATATTGGCCATACCAGGCGGTCTCAGGGGGCTTCAGGTCTGTCTTGGCCATTTCACTTCCCTTCTAGGTTCTGGCTGCCAGCTTTGTCCCATCCTGAGAGGGCAGCACAGGCAGGCCCAGGTCCAGCGTGAGGGTCAGCTCAGTGGGGACAGGGTTGGAGGGGAGAATGTCAAGGAAACAGGAAAAAGGGAGGGACGAGATGACCATTCTACATTCATTCATTGATTTGATAAATGCTTGTTGCACGTCCACCATGTGCCAGCTCATGCTCGGTGCCAGGGAGACAATGATGAGCAAAGCAAGACCCCACCCCAGCCCTCTTGGAGCTTGCAAGAAGATGATTTCAATCACATAAATGCACAAATGAATGCCAGATTATCGCTTTGCTGAGTCCTACCAGGAGTGCATGGGTCCACACTCCAGTGCAGGAATAACCAGGAGATGAGAACTGTGTGGTGGGTCAAGAAAGCATCCCCGGGGCCTGGGGGAGGTCCTTTATGTTTGCGTGCTTTTCATATGCCAGGTCCTGGCTGAGTGTTTCTACACGCGTCATCTCACTCATTCCGCACACCGTCCCAATGGAGTGAATGCTGTTATAATCCTATTACAGACGCATACCCTTAGGCTCAGGGAGGTAATATTGGTCACCCAAGGAGCTTATTACGGAGAAGCGCTCAGACTCAGAGCCAGGCGGACCTGTCTGCAGAGCCCATGGCCCTGAGCCGCACAGCACATACAGCTCCCAGGAGGGGTGGAGATAGGCAAGGCTGGCCCTCCCCTCCTCACCTCCCCGCACCTGCCTCCTCTCTCAGGCAAGCACACACACACACACATGCATTCTCTCCCATACACACACGCACACACATACTCTCACACAGTCTCCTTTACACACACACCACCACCACCACCATTCTCCTCAATCAAAATGTTCCGGAAGCTGCTGCGTGTGGAAAAGCACGGGGGTGTGAGAAAGAAGCAGGGTACATTTGGGAAAAGCGAACGATGTCCAGCGGCTGTCACCCTGCTCCCCACTGTGCCCCTCCCCCCAGCCTGCTTCTCCTCCAGGATTGCCCATCTCAGCAGAGGCACCGCCAGCCACCCAGGTGCAGAAGCCACAAATACAGGCAGCACACTGGCACCTGCCCACTC
The DNA here is from genome assembly GCF_036562045.2 of Rhinolophus sinicus. Lineage (NCBI taxonomy): Eukaryota > Metazoa > Chordata > Mammalia > Chiroptera > Rhinolophidae > Rhinolophus > Rhinolophus sinicus. Next base: position 105,772,714 of record NC_133759.1, on the reverse strand, counting down.
ATTCGTCCAAACTGTCACCAGAGCCTCCTAAATATAGCCCGAATCTGCCCACGACCCCGCCTCCTCTTTGCTGCTGCCACCCTCCTCCCAGCACCCACCATCTCCTCGTGGACTGTGTCACAGCCTCCTGACAGCTCCGCTGCGCCCACCAGGCTGCTCTGCCACCCACCAGCCTGCCTCTCGCAGCCACCGGCAGAGCCTTCATTTCTGCACGTCGGACTCCCTGCTTACAACCACTGTCCAGGCCTCGGCTCAGTCTGTCCTGACAAAGACTGCCACCCCCAGACGAGTCAGGTCCCGGCTTTACGCTTCGCGACACGCTGTGCTTTCATCCCCAACACGCAGCAATGTTTGCACTTGCACGCGTATGTCTGTGACTACTTGGTCTGACACTTGGGGCTACAGCACGGGGGTATTGCCACCGGCCCTCCCCATCCCGCACATAGCAGGCCTGCGGTCAGTCTTTGTTGAGGGCATGTGTAGAAGACGCTAAAGCACTCGGAGGTGTGTCAGAGATGGCGCCTGTGGGGGAGGGGTAAAGGACAGATTCCTGGAGCATCTCAGCTACCTCACAGGGTGCTACAAGGGACAGCACTGGCAGGCTCCCTGGTGTGCTTGGGGTGCCGTGGCTTTGGAAAATGGCCAGCTGGCTTTGAGTTCACTGAAGGGCCTCTCACCACCAGCGGGTCTGAGCTGCTGATGAAATAAGCTGGCCGAAGGAAAGTAAGGAGTTTGGGAGGTGCTGACGCCTGCCACCCACAGCTAGACATTACCCCTGTCCCGCCCACGTGCTTTGCTGTGCCCAAGGATGCCCACAGCCCAGTGGGGCCCTGGGAGCTGGCAATGTGACCAGCACCTTCCCTGGGCTCTAGAAATCCCAGCGAGGCAGCTGGGGAAGGTTGCAAGGGGTGCGGGGGGCAGGGGGAGTGACAGGGGAGGAAGCTCCTTCTTGGCAGGGAAAGTCGGGGGACAGCACTCACCCGTGCAACACCCACAGCGTTTCTGCAGCTGCCCAAGATGCAGAGATAGATGTTCTTGCTCATAGGCCACCAGGCCAGCCAGAGACCCAGGGCAGGTGTGACAAATCACTGAAGAAAAGTGGGGACAATGGTGGCCAGGACAAGCTGGTCCCATCCTTCCAGCCCTTAGAGTCTGTACAGGGTAAACAGGCCCCTGGGCATGTTGTTTTTAATCTCAAAAGAAAATGAGCTCCCTCATTTAAAAATCAGGCCATTTCACGACCAAGTCTAGGTTTCTGGCTTCTCTGGAGAAGACCAGAAGATTCCGTGCCCACTTGGCATCAATTACCTACAGTGGCTGCTGCTGCCCCCTGTGGGTGGGCACGGGCTGTGCCGCCACCTCAGGGCCCGCCGCCCTCTGTGGACTCACACTCCTTTCTGCTCGCTCCCTGGCCCAGGCACTGCTCTAGTCAGCATCTGAGGGGTCCAGTCATCAGACGATCCTCCAGCCGGGTGAGCTCATGTGTGATGGGGGAGGAAGAAGAAAAGCACAGAGAGTTCTGGAATTGGAGGGCTCCTGGCCCTCTGGCCTGACAGGGTTGAGTTCCCTCCTGCGACAGAATGCACGGGGCCTTCTGCTGGCCCTGGTTCCTCTGGGTCCCCCAACCCGGATGTGAAGAGTGTGACATCCCTCCAGACTGCCTGGGGACCCAGCTCCACATGGGATAAGGACCAACCAGGCCTAGGAAAATGGAAGCTGCCTGCGTCTCACCCCTGGCTGGCCTCCCCTGGGAAACAATAGCCTATCACAGGAGGATGAGAGCTCAGAGAAGCGACAGCCATTTGGGAGGAGGAAGAAAGGTCAGGAGTCCCCAGTGAATTCTCTTAACTATGGAAAAATTTTGGAACATTTTAGAACCCTTTCTGGAACTTATAGTTTTTTTAAAAAGGCGTTTTCTCTGTCGGAACACAGACAATGGGTATGTTTTCCTTTCTACAGCCTGGGCTGGGATGGTTCTTTAGAAAGAAAGTCAAAAGCTGAGATTCTGTGGGTCAGATCTGGCATGCAGATGTCTTCTCCAACCCCCTTCCTTTCGACTCGGACAAAATTGAGACCTTTGATACTTAGTGCTTTTGAAGTATTGAAGGATCTGGTGACCTTGGGCCAACCTACACGCCCGGCAGCAAGAGGCATGGTCTTCACGGTGGCTGTCTCTTTGAGACAGGGCATGCTCTCCTCTGTGTGCCACAGTCGCCACCACCCCCTGTCACATCACAGCAGCCTGTGTCCCTTACATTATGCCACTGTCACAGCCCTATCTCGCTACCATGCTAAAGTTCTCGAAAAGTGTCAACCCAAATGCAGTACCTGGCCCTGGAATGCATCTCTGTGACTTTGCCAAATGGCTTGCCTTCCTATTCCTGATTCCAGCATTAACTGTTGGCAAAATGAGCTTCCCTGGGCACTTCCTGGCTGTCAGTCTGATGCCCTCCTACTCAAGCACTGTGTGATTTAAGGAAAGCTACTTAATGTCTCTGAGCCTCTGCTTCCATAGGGCTGATGTGAGGATGAAATTGTATTATCATTAATATTATGTTACCGTGTTTCACAAGGTTGTGGGTTCACTGAGTGGTTCTTTGGCTTCACGTGGTGCCAGGTCCCAAAGAGGGCTGAAAGGACCAAAATGGCCTCGCTCACATGACTGGCAGCTGGTTCTGACCACCAGCTGAGAACTCAGCTGGAGCTATCGGCCAGGAACCTTGCTTCCCCTCCAACTACTTCTCAGTGTGGCTGCTGGGGCTTCCTCATAGCTCGGCAGCAAGGGCCATTCCAATAGGAGAAGAGGGAAGCTACAGCTCTCTAGAGGCCCAGAAGGTACCCAGACTCACCTCCGTCACATTCTAATGACCCTAACAGCTGTGGGGTTGGCCCCGACGATTCAAGGCCAGGCCAAAAGGACTCTGCCTCTGGCTGTGGACACAGAAATCCTCCTCACAGAAAAGCATGGTTGGGAGGGGAGATTTCTGCAGCCACTTTAGAAACACAGTTTCCACTGATGGACTTTCCCAGCGACTAATACACAGAAGACCTTCAGTGATGTGTTTCATTCATTCATTCATTCATTCATTCATTCATTCATTCATGCATGCATGCACTCATGCATTCATTCATTCCACACACACTTAGTAAGCACTCACTGTATGCCAGGCCTTAAACTACACACTGGGCAGGTGGAGTTGGTTCCAACCATCAGGGAACTCACAGTTCTGGGTGGAAGTAGGCAAGCAAAGTGGTAATCACAGCACAGCATGGTGACTGCTTTGCTAACAGAATACATGAGGATTGGCGAGTGGACTCCCGCTGGGCCAACAGGAATGAGCCTGGAGACAGGCTGGCTCTACTGAGAAAGAAAAGCTTTTGCATGGGAAAGTCAGGCTGGCAGCAGGACGCCTGAAACTGCTGGAGGCAGGCTCTCCATCACAGGGGCTCTGCCCACGCACATCTTGCCACCTGTGGGGGGAGGTGCAATAGATGTGTCAACCAAATTTCCTTTTTTTGGCTAAAGTAATTTGGGTTCAGGTTTCCCTCACTTCTTATCAAGGAGAATCCCTGCAAACACGCCATTCTTGTGGTTTTCACAGTCTAACAATGGAGGGATCCACATGCTGCCAAGAATTATGTCTCCACATCGTCAGGTATAGAACAGAGCTGTACGTGGGGGCCTGTGGAGGGAGGGACTGGGTTAATTATTTGGAGGCAGGTAAAAAAGTTCAGGCGTGTTTCCTGGAGGAGGCCCCCACCCACATTCTGACCACAGGGCTTGGCTGTAAGGCTGATGCTTACTGTATAAGGACCATGTGACATTATGTCACATTGACAGACCTTCTGCATGTACCAGTGGAAGAAATGGCCGAGTCTCAGAACAAAACTAGCACAGACCAAGTGATCCCATTTTAAACCTGCCCCTTCCTAACGTCCTCAATTCAGGGGGTTTAGGGTTGGCCACCCCGGCATCTGCATGACAGCAACAGAATCTCCTTAGCAAGAGCAGAGTCTGTTAATAAACCTCCAGAAGAGGTTAATGGGCCTGACAGGTCTTTGTCATTTATTGGATTTTTACGAGCTAGTGGATCCGACTCAGAAAGCTGATCAGATGTTGCAAATCGATGGGCCCTTTGGGGTGTGTCTCCACACAGAGCCATAATGAGGTGACCTTGGATGCCTGAATTCTGAAAGAACAGAGAGAGGATGTCAGAATTGTAAAAACGGCCAAACTGACCAAAGCCTACCCAGTGCTCTCGGGGGCCCTCTGGCCGAGGTGTTTTGCCCACAGACTCTGAAATTGCACATTTCCTCCACCTCGCCCTGCCTGACCAGCTACCAGCACCAGCCTCCTTTTAAAAAATCCTTTCACTCATTCCACAAACATTTGTGGAAAAACTTCGTTAAAATGTCACTTAGTAAACGAACATTTCCTGGGACACAGCTCTGCGCCAGGCACAGTTCAGACACAGGAGACCCAGAAAAGTTTGTGACATGCTCTATGTCCTCCAGCAGCTTAGAGTCCAGAGACCCAAATCCTATCTGTGCGCGGTGTTGGGGCTGGCAGAGGGGACCACAGAGAGAGCAAACATGGTAGGGAGGAAGGCTTGCTGACTCTGGGCGATTAGGGAATCCTCCCAAGTAAAGGGCATTTTGGCTGGGCTCTGTGGGCCATGTAGGAGCCCACCAGGCAGGGGAAAAGGAAAAGGGCATCCAGGTGGGAAACGGGCTATAAAACAAAAGTGCAGAGAAACAAAGATGCTGTCACCGAGGCATGCAGAGTACAGCAAAGACATCACTTTTCTCCCTTGGCAAAAAAAAAAAAAAAGTCCTCTCCCTCACTTTTCCCACATTTCTTAGCTTGGCAAAAAGAACAACTTGAAAAGCTGAGAAGAGGAAAAAGATCGTCTCTTATATTGCTTCCATTGCTGGAACGGATGAGAATTACTATGGAGTTTTTTGGAAAGTAATTTGCCAATATCTGCTCAAATTCAAAATATACATATTTTAAAAATATAGATATGACATTTGAACCAGAAATTCCACTTTTGGGACTTAAGTCTATAGATATATTTTTAAACACACACACACACACACACACACACACACACACACACACACCCCACAAAAATAAAACACTAGTATCAAAAGATATACTTACAGTGATATCTATTATACCATTGCTCATTGTGGGGAGATAAAAAGGAAACCATCTGAACATCTGTTGATGAGATACTAGTTAAATAAAATGTGCCATATCCATGAAATTCCATGGAGCTATTAAAAAGGCTGACAGACAGCCCTGTTTCTATCCACTGGTCTAGAAGAATGAGCCTGGAATACTACAGAAGCCCTCCTCTCCAACATAATTATGTTAGGAGTTAGTCAATGAAAAATCATGAAAAAAACACTTTTAATTTTTAAAGTGTGAAAACTATGAATGCATACTTCTAGGTTTTTAAGATTTTTTCCCCCTCGTGTTGCACTGCAAAAGGTTGTATGACTTCCTCCCAAGAAGCATGCACATTCTCCTGTGATGTGACTTTGCTGCTCCTTCCATCCAGAGGTGATGTCTGCTCCCCGCCCCTTGAAGCTGGGATCACCATGTGACCGTGATTTGGCCAACAGAATGCAGCAGACGCAATGCTGTGAGACTTCCTAGGCTAGGCCTCAAAAGACATTGCAGCTTTCATTTTCTGGCCCTCTTGGAACGCTGCCCTGAGGTCACCATGTGAGGAAGCTGATCTGGCCTACTGAAGGTTAAAAGGCAGCCAGGAGTCAAACTGAAGCACCCCAGCTGCGAGCCAGCACCAACTACCAGACAGATGAGTGGGGCCGTCTTGCATCTTCCAGCCTAGTCCACTCTCCAGCTAAATGCAGTCCTATGAAAGAGGGCAGGCAAAACCAGCAACCCATGAAATCGTAAGACATAAGTGATGTCTCAGCTGGCTCGGCTGCTATAACATAGGTGGGGTAGCGTAAACAACAGACATTTGTTTCTCATAGTTCTGGAGGCTGGAAGGCTGAGACCAGGGGACTAGTATGGTCAGCTGTAGTGAGAGCGTTCCCGCTGGCCTGAAGATGGTGGCCTTTTGCTATATCGTCACATAGTGGAAAGACAGAGGGCTCTGGTCTCTTCTGCTTTTCATAAGGACACCAATTCCATTATGACCTCATGTAAACCTAATTACCTCCCAAAGACCCCACCTAAAAATACCAACATATTGGGGGTTAAAGCTTCAACAGATGAATTTGAGGGGGGCACAAACATGCAATCCATAGTAATAGATTATTATTGTCTCAAGCCACTACGTTTTTGGGTAGTTTGTTACAAAGGAAAAGATAACTGATATACCCCTGATCTTTACCATTGTCTTGATAGCACATGTTTTTAGTAAGTTCTATTTGACAAATCTTTTCTAAACATTTAACTTAATTTTCATAGAAATGAATGCTTTTTCTTTTATATTCTCAGTGCACTGTCTTATGAGATAATTGTAGAGTTACAGTCACAAATACAATGTTATAGACAGATTTAAGGACCAGCGCACCCTGACCCCTGCAAGTCCAGAAGTCAGCAGAGGGAGCAGAAGGAAGGGTGCAGCACACGAGAAGGAAGTCTGCTGGCCAAGAGCCTGTCCGCACACTATGGAGCCGGAAGTGGGGAGCCCTGGGGAACCCAGCAACTCTCTGTAACAGAGGTTGGTAGGAGCGTTTTTACCTTATTGTTAAATAAGAAAAGCAACTACAGAGAAATTTAAATGGCGTGACCCAATTTCAGAAAAACAAAAAGTCGTCATGCATATTAGCATAAGCATGAGCATGGAGAAAGGTCTGGAAGGATACACACCAGACTGTTATTATTGTTACCTCACTACCGTGGGAGAAGAGGGAAGACCGATCTGGGGGCCATGGCTGTCCCTCTCCAAACCCCAGGGCACAGAGGGACAAGTCAGAAAGGGGCAAATTTACCCAGAAGCCATGGTAGCTGCTTGGATGTTTGGGTTGCTCATTTTGGGGAGAATTCTGTACCTCATGAGTCTACCTGAAGGGCAGAGACCACCCCTCCACCTCCACCCTCCCACCCCACACACACACTACAAAAGCTGAAATTCGTTCCCCAGCCTTCCTCAAAGCAAGGCAGATGGCACATGAGCGCGACGTCACCCATCAGACATGCCCTCTCAGGACATCCACGTGGGCACTAGTGACACCGTCAGCCCCTGGGTCCAGGGCCCAGCCCTGCTAGTGGTGATGGTGCTGGTGGCAGTGTCTGTGCCCAGAGAGGGACAGACATGTGGACATTATTCCTGGCTGAGCGACCTCCATGCCTGGGTGTCTGCCCTGCCTCCCACCCCCGCCCCCTGCTCACCCAAAGATTCTGAAAAGGACCCAACAAACAACATTTAAGAAATTCTTTTCTGCTTCAACTGGCCAGGTTTGTTCCCGACTCTGAGCCAGGCAAGAGAAGTCCAAGCTGGCCATAGGCAATGGATGCAGAAAGTAACGAGGTTCCTCAGAGCTCACCTGCCTATCGGCAACTGCAGCCAGACCCCTGCAGACAGATGAAGAATTCGAATTTCTTGCACGATTCCCAGAGAAGATGGGGTGGGGCCCGGAGAGAGATGCTGAACGCTCTGTTAAATTGGGCAACTGGGGTTTCAGGGTGTCAGGTAAGAAGACAAGTGACCTCTTTTTGTGCACCAGCCTGGGGAAAAATTGATACCATTCCCCTTCGATACTTTAGTAAATACCTTCGGAGGTGAAATGCACGTACTCGTGGGTACTTGAAGGGGGAGTGGGCAAAGAATGTGAAAATGGGAAACAATGGAGCCTCTCCTGGAACTAAGAAGAGGTCACCTACTCCACTCACTGGCTCTGGGGCTGAGTGAACTGGACATATGGGTTTCACTGAACACCAAGGGCCCTTCATGAAAGGGAGAGCAGAGTGGTCCTGGGGTTCAGAATCCCAGGTCCCCCTGGCTGCAGCCCCCTCTACACCAGGACATGCCACAAAGTCCGGATTCCAGAAAGCCCCAGGCAGCCTTGGAAAACAGAGGGCCTGGTGCATTCCATACATTCTGAATGGCTGTGTGGACAGGAGGCCCGTGATCCAGCCAGGAAAGCCCTCTGAAGGCTCTCCTGGAATTCAACTTATTTGTCCGTAGGTTGTTTTGAAATTTCCAGCAGAGAATCTCTTAATTCAGAGAAGCCAAGCATATACACTTAACATGCCAATGAGCAAAAGCTCATTATTGATATGCCAAGAGAAAGGCAGCCATCCCACACAACTCCTCAGCCCCAAACGTACAACTGCAGCCAACTGCCAAACTTCACGGCCTCCTACGAGGCTGAAGGCCTTGGGGCCCCATAGCTGGAGGATGCTGGGTTGTGACGAAAATGTTCTAAACTCGACTGTTCTGATGTTTGCACAACCCTGTTAATAAAGTAAAAAACCATTAACTTGTACACTGGACAAGGTAGCGTGTACGGTACGTGAACTACATCTCCATAAAGCTGTGACCACATTCCATGCAAGAAGCACAGGGAGGGCAAACTGGGTTCACATGTCAGCCCTACTGTGCGCACTGGCTGCGGGACTTGAAGCCAGTCACCTAACCTGGCCGAGCTAGGTTCATTCTCTAAAGTGATCAAACATGATCAAATCCTATTTATGTCACGGACTCAGTATAGCAGGGAAATGAGAGGCTACCTGTGACACTGCCTGGCCCCTGGAACACAGTCGGGAAATGTGTGTGTCTTATCCAGTCCGTGTTATGTACTAGACGCAGGGGCCACAGAGATAAATGAGACTGTGGTCTGCCTTAGCAGTTTAAGGTGGGAGACAGGCAGTGACATTATATGGTCATCAGTGCTGCAATTCAGGGACCAGACTATGCAGGTGAGGAAGGCCAGAAGGCTCCAAGGGACAGGTGTCACGCCTCAGACACACCTCCACAGGCCCCTAGTCCCCACCGCCCCAGTACGGTCTGCCCTGCCACCTCCTTTGTTTTCCCCACGGCACCGTCCGAATGTATTCTGGTTCATTCACTTGGCTGCTTCCTTCATGCCCGTCTCTCCACCAAGACTGGCAGCTCCGTGAGAACAGGGCTCCTGTCTGTCTTGGTCCCCAGTGGCCAGAACAGTGTCCTGTACTTGGTGGACACTCAGTAAGTTTTTCCTGAAAGTATCACGATGAGGCTGGGAATATAAGTAGAAATTCGCCGAGTGAAGAAGCCAGAACAAGTATTCCAGACTGAGAACACAGCAGCCAAAGCCACCCACCTAGACTATAACCGTAAGGAAGGTTAGTGGCCGGAGAGGAAGCTGGGGACTCAGGTAGGACAGCCCCAAGACAAGACCTGGCTCTCACTGGAGAGGGGCGGGGCTCTAACCACTACCCAGTTCCCCTTCTCTGTGGGCTCCATTCTATGAAAACCCCTGCAGATCCCAGTAAACGTGCTAAGCTGCGTCTCTATAGTAACCATCACCATGGCACCAGAGGCCTGGTTCCAACTTCCGGCTTTGCTGAGGCCCTGAGCTCCTGTCCCCCTCCCCCAGCGTCCATCCTACAGCATAGAAAAGACATAGCTGGGCATCTGCACTGGGGCCATGCAAAGAGGTGCAGGGCAGGGCACAGGTGCAGGGCACAGGACACAGGACTAAACATCAGAGTATGTCACAACAGATGTACCTGCCAAAGCAGGATGCAAACTGAACATTTACTAGCAATTTCGATTTGCATTGCTTTGCTTAGAGAGGGAACAGGGAGGTAGGTTTGAATATGCAGCAAGCGCTGAAGCAGACAGATCTCTGTGAGGGCTGGCAGGTGGGCCATGGAGTTCAGGGCCGGAGGCCTGGAAACACCCAAGCTCCCGTGGCTTCCAGACCAGCAGCCTTACTCTTCCATTCTGTAAAATGGGAAGGGTAACCAATGACACTATCGGCAGTTTCAGATACCAGAGAAGCAAGCACAGTGCCCTGCCCCTGGAAGATATTTGATAAATATCTAGTATGTCAATTAACAAATAATATGAAAATTAAAGTCATCTCTCAGTCAACAAAGCTCCAACTCCGAAACCCATTCTCTCTTCACTTTCTTCCCTGCTCCACCCTCCTTTCAAACCCAACTGTGTCACATGAGCTTCCAACCCATTTCCTCTTCTCTGCTATTCCACAGCCACTCCCCTGGGAGGAGTCACAGGTTCCTGAATCACGGACCTGAGTTCTAATCCAGCTGCGGGGACCCCGGGCAAGTTGAGTCACTTCTCAACTGTCTGCTTCCATTGAGATCCCTTTAGTCGTGACACCTAAGAAAGCTGGCTTAAGCCCAAAGAAGGGGTTAGGATAGGGCTTCAGATTTAGCAAATAAAAATTCAGGATGCCCAGTTGAATCTGAATTTCAGATGAGTAATTTTTTAGTATAGAATATTGCATGGTACATACTTAAACTAAAAATATTCATTGTTTATCAGAAGTTCAAATTTTACTGGCCAATCTATATTGTATCTTGTAAAACCTGTGGGAGGGATACTTACTAACTCAGGAAAGGAGCTGGATCCAGGAGCTCAAGTTACACCGGGAGGCCTCTTCCTCTCCTCCCATTCCCGTCTCTGGGCTTTGCTTTCTGCAGCCTCAGGGAGGCTCACTCCACAGCCCCTGGCTATGGTTTCCATCTCTGGCTAATTTTACCTGGATCCATACACATGCTTACCATGTGGCCATGGCTTAGTGAGGTTCACTTGGTAGGTTCAGGGTGAAATGTGTTGAGTACGTCCTGTATGCTCTGTGCTGTGCTAGGCATACATGCCTGCAATTTGGTGTACACCGCTCTAATAGACCAGAAAAGGCTTACTGCCCCCGGAGTGCTGTGGGAACAGAGCAGGTACACAGGTGACTCACCTGGGGAGGCATCAGGCCAATCTCCCAGAAGGAAGTAGCCCTGGAGCTGGGATGGGAAAGGGGTGTCGGCTTGGAGCCCTGCAGAGAAGACGCCTGGACATGCTCTGTGGCGGGATGAAGGCAGTTTCCCACCTGCCGGCTCTGTCTCCTTTGTGCTTCCGGTCTGTTAGCTTAAACCCAGTGCTTCCCAACTTGAGTCATTCACATAGACCCTGACATGTGTGCCGGATCTATGCAGAACCTGTGCTCATTTAGTTCACATGTTTCTTAACATCAACACACCGAGTTTTATTTTGTAAAATTTATGTTTAGAAGAATCTTTCTCTTACAGCAGTGATTGGAAAACAGCTTTTTGCTATAAATAGATGGTCACCAGAAAAATAAGAACACTGAAAGCAAAATAATGCTACTGAAATCCAGCCAGGTTCTGCTGCCAGGGAGGTGCTGAGTCATCAGCTGATGTTTGTTAGAAAGAGAGGAAAGGGAGGCATTGGGGACACCCCAGCACCAGCCTGAAACTTTCTCCTTGATAACTGGTTGACTCTCGAACAACGTGCATTTGAACTGAAACAACCACGTTCTCAGTGGACCTGTGCGATTCAGAACCGTGTTGTTCAAGGAGCCACGGGATTTTCAATCCACAGTAGGAAATCCTGGGACTCGCAGAGGACTCCAGTTCTACGCGGATTTTCGCATGTACAGGTATTGGGGCCCCTAACCCCTGACTCATTCAAGGGTCAACTGCACTCAGGATTGAGAGAGGTCTGAAACAAGAGAAACGCTTTCTTGAATGCTTTACCTCTGCCCCCCACGAAGGAAATCCTACATACAACTGGCGGCCCCCACACTTTGGGGAATGGTCCCAGCCCAAACCTGACCATACCCCCAACCACATGTGTCAAATACCTGCCCAAGAGCAATTCTATCCTTTTTATATATTGAATTCCCATACGCAATCTCGTTTGTTTATTCATTCATCCATCCATTCATTCAACAGATAGGCATGCTTGAAGCAATACTTATTGCATTTTAAAATGACACCTGCTAGTTCCAGTTGTCTGCACGCTTTGACTCGCTTCCCTCCACTCCCTGAATCCACAAGGGCGTCCAACTGCCTCTGGGAGCTGTGCCGGCCGCACTGCCCACCTCACATCGGGACCCAGGGAGTCGTGCCTCCGGCTTCTAGGAGGGTTGGGTGTCGACGGCGCTCACTGCGCCCTTCTCTGGGAGTTACAGAGGACTGAAGAGACCTGTGTGACCTTAGTTCTGGGCCCTTCCCAGGGGACAGCCGACCCCAGGGACTGACCATTGCAGGGAAACAAAACTGAGATTCCTTGCTTCAATGCAGGACAACTCTGCAGGGTGGCCCAGCCCTGAGCTCCTGGGGATCGGCTGAAGCCTCTGTGGCAGCAGCACCAAAGCCTACCTGCTCCTGCTGGTCCTGCTCCAATCACACCTTCACACAGGTGTGCCTCCCAGCCCGCTCCCAGGAACACCATCTGCCTCAGAGCCTGTCGCCTGGGAAGCCCCCCCTAAGGCCCCCTTTACAAAGGCACTCATTCCCAGCCAGAGCTGCAACCAGCTCTGTCTCCCCTATGGTCCCTTCCCAACTGAGTGAGACCCAAGCAAAGGGAGCGCAGGTGTGTGGGACCCTCACAAAGAGACTTGGTGACACCCCAGGGTCACCTTAACCTCCACAAGCCCCAAAAGCCTTGAGGTGGTTGGGTTTCTTTATTTATCTGTTTTAGTACATTAGCTAATTAGCTTTGTTCCTGGGCCCCATTACTGTTTCCTCAAGTGTATCGCGGTCTCGGCTCTAATGACAGGCAGCCACACAGGCCGGCCGGGGAAGATACTGTCTTTCAGGCCCACAGGGATTGGCCCGGGAAGGAGAGAGGAAGGAGAGGGAAGATTGGATTACGGGGTGTCAGGAAAGGGTCACCGCTCCCCCACCTCTTTCTGCCTTTGAGCAAGGAGAGAGCAGTCAGCACTTTCTCCTCCCCAGGAGGCATCTTTCCTGAGCCCGGCAGAGGAAGGCCCAGTGCAAGTGTCCACCTCTGCCCCTGCCCTTAAGTGGCCCGCCTTTAAAAATAGCCTAGATCTGCCCCAGGCTCGACCCCTCACATTTCTTAAGTTTAATTGCAAATTACTGTCTCAGCAATTCTGTAGGCTTCCCAGTCTGGCCTAACCCCAGTGATGAAGGCAGAGAACAAATGGAATTGAAGCAGTGGTGTGCAGAGGCGACGGGCAAGTGGACTTGAGGCCTCACGGGTGACGCTACTTAGCATAAACCAGGCAGCGAAGTTCAGTATGAAGGAGCCCCAAGGTCACCACTGTCAGTCCCTGCTCAGAGTCACAGGAGAGAGGACCAAGCAGTCCAGACACCGTCCTTCAAAAAAAAAAAGAGAAACAGAGTGACATCAGGACCAGGCCTGTCGTCACCCCAACACCACACCTACATAGTGAGTCCATAGTATGTCCCAGGCCATGAGCCAGCGGCTCTCAAAATCTCAGGACGTGTTTACACAATTAAAAATTATTGGGGATCCCAAAGCACTTTTGCTTCTATTTACCATATAAGCAACTAGAACTGAAGAATTATACAAATATTCATTCATTCAGAAATAACAATAACAAACCCATTACTGTGAACATCTGACGGAGTTTATGAAATTCAACTATATTTTACTGAATGAAGCCATTTAATGGGAAAAGCGACATCATTTTACAAATTGGCAGATCTCTTTAAAGGCCGGCTTCACCGAAGACAGCTGGAGTCTCAGAGCTGCCTCTGCAGTCAGTCTGATGCAGTATCTTGCTCTGGTTAAACTGTATAAAGAAAATCTGGCCTTGAACAGATATATAGGCAGAAAGGGGAAAAGTAGTTTCATCATTTTTTTTTCCAGATAATGACAGATACTCTTTGGCACTGCGCCCAAACTTGACAAGTAGTTACGGGGTTGTTGCAATGTGTTGCAACGTAAAATCTGAAACCATGTGCATGAACGTTTCCACCATCATATTAAAATCTACTGGTCTGTCATGCACTCTGAATGGATTTTTAACCCATGCGTGAGTTTAAAACATCCTGCCATGTTCATTTGAAAACGATTGCTTCGCTGACTCATGCAGACCTTCCAAATATTGACACATTGCATTATCCAGCATCAAAACTCCAGATGCATTTGGATCACCACCGTTCTAATCGGAGACGTTTCATGGGAAAGATGTCAGGCTCACCGTAATTACTGTTGATAAACATCATTAAGGGGAAGCGGGTGGGCACATTCCCGCCCGCTGTCAGTTTCGTGGCCTACTTTCTCATAATAAGGGCAGGCTCTGTTAACACCGTGCCTTTTAAGCCCGTCTGGAAGCGTGAAAATATGTTCAGATATTTATGACTTTGGTTTTCAGGCAAGGAGTTCTATTCCTGGGGGCTTATTCCTGTTGGATCCCTCTGTTCTGTTCCTCACGCCTGCCAAACCTCCTTGGACCTGAGAAGTCTGGAAATAACTGAACCAGGCCCCAGGGCTGAGCCCCGGGGAAGGCCCAGGGCACTCAGAGCCCTGATTAAAATTGCAGTGGGGTTGGCCTGCTGTCAGCTGAGCCTCCTTCCTTTTTCAGTTCCACCCAAGCAGCCCCTGTGGGATCCTTGGCTGACACAGCCCATTCAATCCTGCTGGGCACCTGAAAACAGAAAGATGATCGGCACATGAAACTTTGATCTCTGCTGCTGTCATTTTAGTAAGCAGGCGAGGAGAGCGCTGCTGTCCCCGGGCTCGGCCTGCCCGGAGCGGGCTGGCCAGTTGTCAGTGTGCTGCCATTGTTCCGAAGGTTAGTGAACAAAGCACCCAGAATGCCAGCTGCCCCGGGTTTGGTTACTCTGATCTCGATACATGACGAGCTCTTGGCATTGTGTAAATTCTGAGGGCAGGACGTTGTGTGTGAGCTCCAAAGGGCAACTCAAGAAAACAAGTCACGATGGGGCTTCAGCCCGCAGATATCTTTATCAGAGATGGTGAACCACTCCTTGTAAAGACTTGACAGAGATGCTTCATCACTTCCATCTTGTTTCATCATCTTTCTAAGGTTGGCACAAAGGTTCTGCACGAAGGAGAACCATTTCTGTGGCCTGGGCTCAGCCATGGTTGCCATGGCAGCAATGCTAGCACTTTCTACACACCAGCCACTGGGTGCAACACCTCCCATGAGGTGTCTTGGTCCATGCTGAGCACAGCCCTCTGGGGGGACTCTGAACATCTCTGTTTTAGAGATGAGGGAACTGCAGCTCTGAGGGGAGAAGTCACTTTGCAGACACCTGTCCTGGAATGGGGAACAGGAAGCAAGCCCAACAAGATCGGCAGTGGGAGCGTTGTCACTACTCCCCTTCCCCAGCGGGTCCCCTTTGCCATCATGCTTAGCTGAAATGAACTGGGAGAAAGCTGCAACTAGTGTTTTGGGGGTGTCTCCACCTGTGCCAGGCCTTTACCTGTGCATGATCTTATTTCACCCTGTAAACGGCCCTGGGAGGTAGGGACTGTCACCCCCAGTTTACAGAAGAGGATTGGGAGGCTCCAACTGTCGATTGATGGGCGCCCGTCCACAGCCTCGAGCAGAGCAGGACCCAGACTCCGGTCAGAACGAGCTCCAAGCCCACGGCCTCGCTGCCCCGCTCGCTTGTTGCTTCCATGCTGCTAGGACATCCAGCTCTCCTGGGAGTGCTGAGGGAGACTTCTGTACGACGAGCTCATTGGCAGGGCTGGTCACATTCAGTGAGAGGAAGCGGGAGAGAAAAGGTCTGATAACAAAAATGTGGGGGGCCTCAATGAGGGGAAGAAAGGCAGAAAAACAAGAAGGCAGGCCCCGGGCTACAGGAACATGGCATTTGGGGAGATGGGTTGGTCCGATGACCATGCCTATTCTCCTTCCATCAGAATCAGAAGTGCCGAGCCCCCAATTCCAGATCATTCCAAACTTCAGGTCCTAGTTTAATCACCGCCCCAGCCCACGGTGCCCCCGACATCTGCAAGCATTCAAGTCGGCGCCCCTCACTCCGGCCTTTGATTCTGTACAGTCTCCTACTGTGGGGTCTCAAGTGTCTTCAGACAGGCGGCTCCCCTTGAGACAGGAAGAGGGAGGCCATTGTCCTAGTCATTCCTTTTTTATTCTCCTAGAACCTAGAAAACTGGCAGAAACAAACACAGGCTCAAATAAATACATGTGGCATTGAACCGTTCCCATCTTATAAACAGAGGAGCTCCTATAAATTAAGTCAGCAGTTTCAGGGGTGTCTGATTTTCCTCTAACATGAAATCTCCTCACTGCTACTACACCCCGATTCAAAGGCAAAAAATGTGGATTGATTTAAGAAGGAGGAGAGGGAAGAGAGGGAAAGGCGGGAGAAGGGGGAGAAGATAAAGGAAGGGAAGGGAAGGGGAGGGAAGCAGGAGGGAGAGGAGGTGAGGACAGGGTGGGGGCAGGAAGGGAGGGAGATTTTGCTCCGGAATGGGACACAGAGCTTAAAACTGCAATGGATACAAAATCAGATTGGCGACAGAAATAGCATCTTTTCTCAAGCGTGAATTCTACTTTGCTTAATCTAAAAAGAGATTTTTCTGCCATGCAAACCACCGCTTGTGCGTCTGCTACAGCAAGATGTAGGCATAATTGACTTCATCGAGTGTGAAAACAGAACCCACCCTGGAATGAACTACATTCGGGACGCTGTCAGGTTCATCTCGACAGGAATCTGGCGACAAGGTCAAATCTTGACGCAGAATAAAACAGACAGGCGGGAATTTGCAGCCCGCCATCGCTCACGTGGCACAATACAGCCGGCACTGTGGGGGCTCCAAGCTAACAGTTAATATCCTGGGGAGCCACTTGCCCACCACAGTGCTTGGCACGGGGGAGGCTACACGAGCGCGTCACCTGTCACATCTCTAAGTTTACAAACACAGTCAACTATCGTCAAACGTAAGCACTTTCATGAACATCAGGAGTCCCCAGTTAATCTCAATCCTGGCCGATTTCAGACTTCGTTACGACACGGTGCTCATACTTACTTCATTCATACTTATGTAGTCTGGCATGTGTTATGAATAAGGAACCTCACCGATGACACAGGCATTCTGGGCATTTATACATGACCGGGACCTTCCCTGAGCATTCATACCTGTCTCATCAGAGCAGGTTTGCCCAAACACGGATCTGCACCATCGGCGGCATGTCTTGCTCTTGTCTCTTCTCTCAGTTACCGTGTACTAGTGAGTTGACTAATTTGGGGCCCATTCAACTAGAAAGACTGACGTCCGTGAAGACCAGAATCGTTTCTGTGTTGCTCACCACACAGCTCCCCATGTGTATTACAGAACCTGGCACTAATATAATACATGACCCATGGTAGGTACTCGTCAAACATTTATTGAATAAATGAATGAATGAATGAATGAATGAATGGGGCTGGATTACATGCCTCTTAGCTTCTTAGCTCCTTTCAACAGGAAGCGTCTCAGCCTCCATGTCACCAGAGCGCCCTTGGCTGCCTGACCCCACATGGGCAGCATTTTGTGAATTGGCTGCAGGTCCTTTGTTTGGCACAGCAGGGACCAGAGGAGGCTTGGTCATGGCGGGGAGCTCAGGCTGGGGGTCTGGGGCTTACTTGACCACTGCCCCGAGCAGGACCCCCACATAGGAAGGACATCTGTGACTCCGGCAGCCAGCATATCATGTGCCCCACACGTGGAGGGCAGCAGAGAGCCTGGAGGCAGGTAGGAGAGTACACCCCCCCCACCCAGGTGGGACCTTGAGGTCAGGGAGACACACACCGTTGAGATGATGGGCCGTATGAGTAATGCTGTGTCTGGTGGAGCTCCACCTCTATTCTAAAAGAGCTGTCCTGTAATGCAGAGTCACAGGTGCAGGGCAAAGTTGGGGCTGGAGCGGGCCCCTGGGGAGCCGCCCGGGAGGGCACTCCACCCTCCCTGACTTCCACCCAGCCCTAACCCTCCAGGCAGACTTCCGGTGAAGCGACTTCTCTAGGGGCCTCCCAGAGGGCCCCCCACATCCCTGCCCCACCTCCAAGCCTCTGTACCATCCTGGGACCCTTCTGCCCCAGGGCTGAGCGTGGCCGGGTCTTCTTGTTAGTCAGGCCTCAGCTCAGAAGCCACCTCCCAACAGAGGCCTTTCCTGACCACCTACATGTTTGGCTCCAACGTGATTCTGGTCTTGATTTTGCTGCTTTCTTGCTATTTTATGAACTCCAAGAACTGAGACCATGTGACCTTTGATTGAATCTTTCAACCCAAATATCAGCACAAGGCGGCACAGAGATGGCACTTTATGACTGTATATATGTAAGTGTGTATGTGTGTATGTATATGTGTATGTAAGTGTGTATGTACATGTGTAGCTATGTGTGTATGTGTGTATGTATATGTGTATGTAAGTGTGTATGTGTGTATGTATATGTGTATGTAAGTGTGTATGTGTGTATGTATATGTGTATGTAAGTGTGTATGTATATGTGTATGTAAGTGTGTATGTGTGTATGTACATGTGTGTATGTGTGTGTGTGTATGTATGTGTGAATGCACATGCTCAGTTAAGGAGCGAGCACCCACACAGCTTCCCAGGGTTCATTCAATGCCAGCCTGTCCAGAATTGAGACTAATCCCCAAATCCATGGGGATGAGGCTAATGCTTTCAAGAGGAGTGTCCCTGCGTCGGGCTGGGTACTGGTCCAGGGGAGGATGGTCACATATTGAGCACAGACAACATGGCAGGCACTTGACATGCTCGCCTTGGTTTATTTCACAGTCACGCGCTGAGTGTTCACCATGGTGATTCCCCTTCCACAGATAAGGAGACAGACTTGGGGAGGTGAAAGAACTTGCGTGAGATCCCTCAGCTCTGAAGTCGCGGGGCGTTAGGCGGAGACCCAGGGCTCGAAGCCACTGTGCCCGCTTCCCACACATCTGCAGGTCAGTAAATGAGTCCAAGCCCACAGGGGACCATGCAGGTCAAGGAGCTCTCTGAGTGCGGTTGTCCCATTCATTCGTCCAACAAGTGTCTACCAGGCCCTTGCTCCCTGTGGGTCCCAAGTCCAAGGGCTAGAGACACAGAGTGCGAGGCTGAGCCCCACCCTCTTGCAGCTCAGAGACACCCTGTACCACCATGGTCTTCTAGAAAGGCTTTTCTTAATTAAGGGTAATTAAAATTCCTTGGGTTTTGAGGATTTCTTAAAATTCCTTGGGGGTGGGCGGCAGTGATGGTATGCAGAGTTAGTGCTGGTATCTGAACTCAGGAGACACTTGACAGGGGACTGCTTGGCTCCTGGCAAGCTGGCTAGGTGGGCGGGCCTCCTGGGGCTTGCCCCAGTTTGGAGCCATTTCCTCCCAAATTCCATCTCCCCAGCTGCCAGCCCTGAGCTCTGGACCCAGGCCGAGGCCCACAGGGCACTAGTGTGGGGGAGTGCCCAGCTCAGCATTTTGTAGCAGGTCTTGGCGTCCAGGCATCAAGACCTCTGCTGAGACACTGGAATTTTTCAATTTGAAGCCCAAAGTTCACTCTCTTTCTCTCTGTCTCTTTCTTTCATTCATTCATTCCTGGCACACTGCACATTCTCTCCTCCACCCACTGCAAAGCCCATTGTCATTCCGGTGGCATTTCAGCCCACTGCAAGCCTAGCAGAGGCTCTCTCTTCCAGATTTCTCTGTCGGATCGCTGGCAAGGACAAAGCCATCAGGAGCAGGATTCGGTAACTAGCTTTTTAATTTCATGGCCGGAGGTTGTCAGGACAGTGCAGAGAAAATTGCCAACGATTCGGAGAGTGGCTCGTGAATCTGGGGCAGAGCAGATGAGAACAAGGGCGCACTTCAGCTGGGGGGAGGGGTGTTGGCAGCCACTTGGATGAGAAAGTTCTCTTCTTCCAAGTTTCTTTGATTTGGATCCCATGTTAATTTTAAAAGATCGATTCAGCAATTTTTCACCTTTCCTCAATGAAGAAGGAAAAGGAGGAGGGGTATCTAGGGATTGTTCTTTACAGGGGGACAGGATCAGTGGATCATAGGTGGCTATGAAATGGGGTCATAAAGTTGAGGACAGTTGTGGTATTTCCAAATCATTTTTGCAAACTTGGATTACAGCACCAGTGTACCTCAGATTCAGGCACACTGTCAAAGTGAGAAGATCTGCATCCCGACCCCAAACTCAGCCAGAGCTGCTGTGTGGCTATGGGTTAGTGGCTCTCCCTCTCTGATGTCTGCAAATTGAGAGGGTTGAATAAAATCATCTGCATGATCCTTTCTCACCTTTATGCTTCTCTGCTTTCACCAAACCCATCAGGAATTCTTTCATTACCTTAAGTCTGGGGTCTCTGGTCTCTTGGGCAGAACCTCAGATGGGTCTGGATTGAGAGGACTGGTCTCTGACCTCCCAGGAGCTGAGTGACAGAGCAGCATCAGGAAGAGCAGTTTCCACTTTACCCTGCCATGCCAACCAAGAGGCCCCAAGTGAATATACTTGGGCAAGCTAACACAGGAAGAATGTAGCAAACTTGCACTGAGCTTTTTGTTGTATAGTTTCCAGAACTCTCTCCAATACATTCCCTTACAAACACATTCCTTACAACCACCCTATAAGCAAGGTCCTATTACGTCTCCTATTTTACGGAGAAGGAAAGCGAGGTTCCGATGCCCAAAGGCGACCACGTCTGACCAGAACCACCCAGCCAGTAAGTACCCTTTGGCTTGCTCTGGACTAAGATAGACAAGGGTTGCTCCCAGAGAAGAAGACGGGGAAGAGAAGTCAGGTACCTCTCACCAGATCTTTCCTTTCTCTCTTGCAGCCTCACATTGCTGTATCAGCCCAAGCCTGTCAGCCTCAAGCAACATCAACCGTTTCTGGGTGGTTTAAGTTGAAAGGGAATTTATTGAAAGGATACTGGGAAACTCACGGGAGAGACAGGAGGGGATCTCAGGGTCCAAAGTCCTCAAATTTAGCTAATTGTCTCCAAATAAGGCTACACGTCCAGTCACAGAGAAACACTGCCAGGAACAAAGACATTTGTCACACGGCCTTCACCTTTGCCCCAGCCTCACACCACAAGGCATGCAGCACACTTGCAAACTTCTGTACAGCACATATACATTAAGCCTCGTACTGTCTTAGAAGCAGCACAGCCCCACATTACACTGCGTTCTGCATGTAGAAGTGGTCGGACTGCTCAGTGCTGACCCCTCTCACAGGCTGTCCTTCTGGCCACCCCGTTTCAAGTCCCTTCTGCTTACAGACAAGAGCTGCAAGGGCCAGAGAGGAGATGCCACCAGCATGTTCCAGGGAACTTTTAGCAAAAAGTAATCACTTTCACAAAGAAGAAGTGGCCACCTATAACTAGGGGCGGTGGGGGAGGAGGGGAGGGCTGAGGAAGGAATGAATGATTGACAGAAGCTGACGAATCCACATGCTGAAAATAATCACCCTTTCTGACCACCGATGGGGTCTGAAGTTTCTACCCAGGGAGGCAACTGTTCCCAGCCCTGGCCCGTTGTCAGAACCTCCTGGGCAATTGTCATAAATGCAGGCGGCCAGGACCCATCTCCAGGGGTGGGTTCTGTAGGTGTGGAGGGATGGCTGGGCATCTGTACTGGTAATGAGGTCCTCAGGGAATTTGGGTGAACACCAAAGTTGAAGAAGGACTGGCCAAATCTGCCTAAAAAGGGACACACCGTAAACTAGGCTGATTTATAGTTATTCTTAGACATGATCCGCAGGGATGGGGCCCGGGAGAAGGAAGCTGATTCATTCATGCAAATGGTCATTCATTCCTTCATTAGCTTTTACAGTCAGTCAGTCATTTCACAGATGATGGATTTAGTGGAGGAAGATGGTCAGGATTATATCAGTCAGCACGGTTACATCAGGTAAGTGATGCTACAGTAACATAAATCCAAAATCTCAGTGGCTTAAAACAACCAAGGTCTATTTCCCACTCTTGCTACGTGTCCTTTAGGGGCCCGCTGGGGCCTCTGTTCCATGTCTTCTCACTTTGGGGCCCAGGATGGTAATTCAGCCACTATCTTAAATTGTGCTGGTTATCACAGCAGATGGAGAGAGAGTTCTTGAAGGGTGTCATGTTGGTATTTAAATGTCCTGGCCCAGAAGTGACACAAGTCACTTCTGCTCACAATTCACTGGCTGGAAGTAGTTACCTGGCCCCAACTCACTCTTAGGATGTTGGTTCATGACGCTGCTTCTCCATGCTACAGCGGGAAGGGGCGGTGCTTCCACTAGCAAAGCTTTCCCAGAAACCTCAGCTTATGTCTCCTTGGCCAGAACTGGGATCTATGGTCACCCCAACAATGATAGACTCTAGGGAAGTATATACTTTAACAGGGCACACTGCAGCCCCAAGTAAAATTGGATTCTATTGATAAAAAGGGGGAATGGATACAAGGTAGGCAACTAGAAGGAAATAGGTGGATAGGGAGTGTCCCGGGAGAATGAGACAGTGTTGGAAGTGTGACAACAAAGGTGGAAGATGGATCCAGATGCCAGAAGCAATAGCAAGCCAAGCTGGACTGTGAACTTGGCTCCCCTTAGCCTACCAATTTAGGGATTGGCTGAGTGGGCCCCTAAGTCATCACAAGATTAAAACTAGCAAAGTAATAAAGTTATTTCGTGTGTGTCTGTTAACTCTGGATACATATTAATCAAGATTTCTGCCCAATAACAGACTATAGCTGAGTATATTAGGATCTTATATCAAGACCATGTTATTAGCTATTAGCTATCGAGGGCCTATTATGTGCCTGGTTCTGCATATATATTATCTCTAATTTTCATGACAACAAAAGATAAGTGCTAATATCTCCCCATTTTACAGCAAACCAAGGCTCAGATCGGTTCATGGATTGCCCTAGGTCACACAGCTAATAAGCAGAGGTGCTAGGTCCAAACCCAAACTACTCAGTGTGTTCTGTATATCAGGTTGCCTCTTTCACTGGACACCCCTTAAGTAATAATAATTCGAAATGACAATGTGTTAAAAACACCGCAGCCAGAAACGTTATCTAAGATGCATCTCTGGTGTGAGAGGCGGTGATGGTATTGATTGGTGCTGAGGACTCCTGCTTATGAAAGTCCTGATTTTCTTAGTGTGTATTTGGATCCAACCTGTCATTAGAGATGCTGAAAACATCAGAAAGAAACAAACAGAAAGAAGCAGTCCATACACTACAGGTAGGTCATCTCGAGAAGCTCTGGATGCTATTAATTAAGAAATGCACACCTGTCTAGCCAAAGAATTGCCCAGGCTCTTTGGATGAACATATGAAAGCAAGAAGAAAAAGGGCCATGCTGTGATCATGAATAAGGACCAACAACCTGTCTACCCCAAGTGGGTGTGGAGTCTAAATGCAGCCCTGGGTTCAGTCTTAGGGCTCTAGAATGCTTTTGCTTAAGACTCAGGATCCAAATATATGGTGACGGAAGGAGAATTGACTCTAGGTGGTGAACACACAATGGAATTTATAGATGATGTAATACAGAATTGTACACCTGAAATCTATGTAATTTTACTAACAATTGTCACCCCAATAAATTTAAAACAAAATAAAACAAAATAATTGCCTGTTTGTTCAAAAAAAAAGAATCAGGATCTTGGTCACAAGGTCAAAAGGTTGCCAAGGCAACCCACAGACTGAAGGCTGACCTTGGAGCCCACTCCCTGCCCCAGCCTCCTAGTCCACTTTAGTCATATATGACGGACAGCTCAGTACATTGTACCTGACCCCTCTGAATATTGGCTATAGTCTGACATTTGGTCTAGAGCAGTATCAAAAATCATAAATAGTCTTATTCTATACTTAGAAGAGCAAATTTCCTTTTCACTCATTCATTTTTTTCATCCATCCACAATATATTTACCAAGAGCCTGTATGTACCAGACACGTCTCCAGGTACTGGGGAAACAGTGAACAAAACAGACAATCTCTTCCCTCATGTAAACCTGTGACCACAATATGTGTTAAACACTTACTAAGGACCAGGAATTACACTAAATGAATTGCCAAAATGGTGCTTCATCCTCTCCAAGGTCCTGAAACTCAAGCTCAGAGAGCTTATGCAACTTTCCTAAAGCGACACCGCCCCAAAGTGACAGAGCTGGGATTCCAACCCAGCACCATCTGATGTACAAATCCCACGCACACCGTTTCTGGTTCATATCACCCATAGCAACCTATGAATTTAATTTCTTTCCAGTTCTTGTTCTTTCTCCTTCAAGATCCGGGTTTGGGCTGTGGCAGTTCCACCCTTTCATACTGTCTTGGACATAAAACATTCCAGCACCTAATATGTGTAATTCACTAGGATCGGGAAAACTTGTCACGGATTTTAAAACTGAGATCCAACAATGATTTTTCCCTGATGGATACCCGAAAACGAGATTACCACCTGGGCCAAAGTTAAAACAATATTCTGCATACAATTTCTAAAGGTCTTGGATTATTAATATAGCAATGGCGCCCCCTGGTGACCATTATTGTATATTACACATTCTTTGACGGGAGGAGCACATTTTGGATGTAGGGGGCGGTCCTAATGAAAATTTGGATGAATAAACCTCCCCTGGTCTTGATCACAAGTCTCATTCCCCACCCCACCCCATTTATATCAACCCCACAGGCGAGGTCATAGAGTGAGCATCTTCTCATGGTTCAGAGTTCCAACAACCAGCACCCAAGGTCCCCATGATCCACTGTGAGATTGCCAGAGGGTGAACCATCTGCTGCCAATCTCCAGGATCACTAACCCAGGAGGTCATGACAGATTAACCCATCTGCTGCTATAGCGTTTCTTTTCTAAAGGGTATGGGTCCAAATGACAACCTCCCCTTCCTCCAAACACCCACACACCACACAAACCCCACACACACCTGCACACATGAGCGCGTGCACGCGCGCACCCCCCCCACACACACACGCACCACTGACCCTATCCCATGATTATAGGAAACAGACTGGACCTTATGCATTCACTCTGAGGTAGGTATTGTACTACCGGCTAGGGACACAGTGATGGACAAGTCGTGGTCCCAGCTCTAAGGCTTACCCTCTAGCAGGGAACAGGGGGCCAATTCGCGTATAAATTATTCCACTTTCAATTATAATTGCTACAAGAATGAGGCTCTGAGAGTTTACATCAGTGAGACAAGACCCGATTAGGTCAGAAGGCCAGAAAAGTTTTCCCTAAGGAAAGAAGAAGGTATGATGTGCCCCAAATAGAAAAAAGACTGGTCCAAGTGATCAGGGGGGTTGGAAGAAAATGAACATGGGGCCTGGATAACCTGAACTGGGCTTCTTCTGGGGCTAAAGGTGAGCGTTAAGTGTGGGATCAATTAGCAGAATTAGACATTAAGTAATCTCAAAGAAGCAGTATTAAGAGAGAACGTTTGTCATCAATAACTGAGGAAGATTGAACTGATGTTAAGGGATGAGTATAAACTAACCTGAATATTTATTTTGAGGGTTCATTTAAACTCTCTTGAATAGGAAATGTTGGGGTGAAGAGCATCCCAGATCTCCCTCTATTCTGCCTCTTCCCAGGAGCCAAGCATATTGCAGAATTTATTTACATCCCCTCCACTGCTTATTTGGGGAAATAACAATAGCAGACAATTGCCAGAGTTGTGGGCTGGAGTTGAGCTAATAGGCAAAAGGCTGAAGGAAAGAGGGGATAGTGATGGCAGCCCTGGGGCGCCAATGGTGAGTTGTGGCCAAAAAAAAAAAAAAAAAAAAAAATTAAAAAAAAATCAAGATATAAAGCCTTACCTAGTGTATAACGCCAGCTAGCTCTCAGGATGTAGTGAAACTTAGGTTAAACATTGCAAGATTTGGATTTAGTAAACCTGTGTTCAAATCCTCCTTTTCTGCCTCTAACTATGTGATCAGGGCAACAAACTCTTTATGCCTCCATTTCCACATTTGTAAAATAGTATCTGCTTTTTCGATTGTTGTGAAGCAGTGTGTGTAAAGTGCTGAGCAGCCTGCCTAGCATATTCCAATTACTCATTACTAGTTTGCTTCTTCTTCTTCTTCTTCTTCTTCTTCTTCTTCTTCTTCTTATTCTTCTTATTCTTCTTCTTATTATTATTATTGACAGTCACCTGGGATAAAATCCACCCACGTAAGAAAGAATTCAGGAAGACAATTTGCCATTATTTTCCAAAAGAAGTATGCACTGCTATTAAAATCAGAAGGTGATAAAGAAGCCCACGCATTTCCGAAAAGAAAATTGACTAGTTCACTGTTTCCCAAATTCCCTGGACGACATTGTCCAAGGAGGCCGCGGGAGTGCACATTAAAAGCAGATTCCTAGTCCCCCACCCAGAAAAACTAAATTAGCGTCTCTGAGGGATAAAACTGACATGTGGGTCAGATAGCTTATATAGTAAGTGGTCGATACTGTTCATCTAAAACTTGAATCAGCCCCGCGGGTTATTCTTATAATCAGTCACTGCTGGGACCTGCTAATTTAGAGAAAGGTTCACACTGATGGAGAGGACAGCCAGCCCAGGTAGCAGAAATCACGCGGGCCGAGGCCCGCCGCAAACGGGCGACGAACGGACCCGACGCCTGCCGGGAGTTGTAGTTTCCGCGGCCAGACCTCTGCCTTATAAGAAAGCCGGAGAGGCCTGCGGAAAACCTCCCGCCCCACAATGCAAAGGCCGATGGTGACGTCATCGGCAGAGCGCCCGGGATGGAGCGAGCCGTTTCTGCCGCCTGTACCACCATCACCGCGGCTGCCGCAGAGCCGGCCTCCTCCCCCTCCTCCCCTCCCGCCGCCGCCGCCGCCGCCGCCGCCTCCTCTTTCTCCGTCCCCTGCGCCACCTCCACACGACCCAGGCCCTTTGTCCCTGAGGAGAAGCCGCATTAGGTCTCCTTCGCGGGCCCGGGGCGCCACCATGGCGGACGGCGGCGGCGGCGGCGGGGGTACGGGCGCGGTGGGCGGCGGCGGAGCCGGCCAGGCCTCGGCGGGGGCGGGCACGGGCGCGCCGGGGACGGGCGGGAGTGGAGGCCCCAACAACCCGGCCTCACTCCCTCCCGGCGACCCGCAGCTCATCGCTCTCATCGTGGAGCAGCTCAAGAGCCGGGGCCTGTTTGACAGCTTCCGCCGGGACTGCCTGGCCGACGTGGACACCAAGGTACTGAGGCCGCCCGGGCGGGAGAGGCTCGCGCTGGGCGTGAGGCCGCCGAGGTCGCCCCTTTGCTTTTCCAAAGCGGAGAGCAACACAAGAGCTGCCTTTAGAAATCTCGGCGGGGAGCTCGGACCGCTGGGGGCAGCACCGGGAGCCGCCTGAGTGACGCACGTGGGCTGCGCTTCCAGCCGCGGCGCCAGTCGCTGCACAGTCTGGCCCCGTCGCTTCTCCGAACTTGGGGTTTCAGTACTGGTTTTAGAGCCTGCACCCCATCTTTGCCAAGATGGGATTCCTGTAAGCCTCTCAATAGCAAACCTCCGTATGTTAATAGTGGAGAACGCCAGGTAAGTCGGCGCGAGGGGTCTGAATGCGATCATCAACACTAGCTATTCCTTCCTGTTTTTTTCTTCCCCCCTCTAGCGCCGTGATTTGCAGACTTGCAGATGCAGTTGAATGAAGGTACATTGGAGAGCCAGCACCCTTATTTTGTGCTCCGTTACTGATTAAAGGGGATTTGATGCTTTTGTCAGATCCTGATGCCGTCCACAGGTCAACCCCCCAGTAAAATGCTACTTCACGTTCCCTCGTTGCCAAGGTGGTTTGTATTCAGTGAAGTCTTGTGTGTGGCGTCAGACATACAGTAGTGCCTGGAACGTTCATTTCCAGAGCTTCTCTGACAAGACAGAGACGGAGGCTCTTCTAGGGACGGGATGTCTCCTCACTGAGCCTGCCTCACAACAGGGCTGTGAGCTTAAAAGAAGACCTTAAGGAAAGGGAAACCCAGTCTGTTTATTCATTGAACATGTATCGGCCTGTCTCGTGCCAGGCTATGGAGATGGAGGAACAAGTCAGGCACTTCCCAGCCCTCAAAGCTTGTACTCCGGGGCAGAACGCTGACACGTGGGCCAGATAGCTGACCTAGTAAGTGGTCAGTACTGTTACTCTCCTCCAAGGTTAAGCACCCGAGTAGAAGTGCTGTTCTGGAAACGAGGTGCTTAATTTTTCTTATGTAGGGGTCTGACATACGTCCCGGTAGCTCCCACCTTTCCCAGGAGTCTGAGTGGTCTCAACTTCCCATCACAAGTTCTTCGCTCCGCTCCTGTTTCTTATGTCCCATTACGTTTTGTGTGGCTTAATCAGTGTAGTATGCATGTTGTTATTATTTTTTAATTACTATTGAGGAGTTGTTAGAGAGGGAATTGGCGCCTCCCCCGCTTAACCCCTTCTTAGATGTTCCTTCTGGTCGTGATCAGGTTGTTTTCATTCTTGAAGACAGCGTATTTTCAAGCACCTCGTACTGAGTTCTTCGTTGCTTTGGCCCCATGGTTGTCAGTGTGGCCCTTGGATCAGCAGCATCCCCGGAGAACTGGCTAGAAATGCATATTCTGAGGCGCCACCCAGACTGCTGAAGTCTTCATGGGAAAGTGGACTGTAATTCACTTGGCAATGCATCCAGACTATATATAAACTGATGGGCGAGTGGCCAGAGGGCAAGATAATGCAATAAAATGTTAATGGGAGGCACATAAGGTCCTTTCAGTTCATGAATTGAGGGAATTAGTCTGTACTGGCAGGGTCTGTTCAGGTTTGGTGGTGACATTGGTGGTCCTTTTTCAGTAAACTGTCCTCAAAGTGAATGAGTTGTTTTTCATAGCAGAAGGTATAGTGTCTGGATGCCTGGTTACAAGTGACAAATCTCATTCTAGCTCCCGTAAGCAAAGGGGAGGGTCTGCTGACTGGAATCCCAGGAAGGATGGAAGGGACAAACTGTCGTGCAGAGCAGTCATCCACTTGGTGACTAGTATCTCTTGATCACATCTTACAGTTTCTTCCTCTAGAAAGGGACTCTCAGCTCCAGTTTGAAAAATCCCGGGGCTGGGGGATCAGCTACATGATGACAGAAGGGAACTGACTTTGGGTGGTAAACACACACTGCAATATGCTGATGATGCATTATAGAATTGTACACTGAAACCTGTATAATTTTACTAACCAATGTCACCCCAATAAATTTAATAAAAAAATAAACTATCCCAGGGAATGTCTGCACTGTCTTAGCATGGGTCAGTACCCACACCCCTGTCACAGGAGAACATGACACCCACTGCCCTCCCCATGAAGAAGGGATGGTGATTACCAGGAAGAAGGAGTCGCTAGGCAGATAGTACCCGGGTGTCTGTAAAACTGACTTCTCACTCTTCTCCCTGCCTTCCTCTTTCCGGGTTTAGTGGAGAGTCTTTATGCCTGTGAGTCAGTATTCTTGGCCTTTTGGGAGAGCCACTCATGGAGTTGAGGCCCACTGATTCTTTTGTCGGCTTCATTTATCTGACTTAGCAAACGTAGGCCACAGTAACAGTGCAGCGTAAGCCAAATCTCAGTGGCTTATAACGAGCACTGTTCTCATGCTGATAGGGCTGCAGGTCAGCTGATCTCTGGCCTTCAGCTGCGGCTCAGCTGTAGGCTGAAGGTTGCATGGGCTTGGGTCCGAGCTGTGGGTTGGGCTTAGGTCACTTGCACATGCAGTCATCCTAGGTCCCGGGCTGAAGGGGCAGGGGCTGGCTACCCAGGACGTTCCCTCGTAGGTCATCAGAGTACAAGAGCCCCACCAGACTGTACAACCACATTCACTAACATTCCATGGACCAGAGCACATCACTTGTTCAACTCGGCATCACGGGGGTAGAGAAGCATCCTCTGCCGGCAGGGGTGGGGTGGGGAGGGGAGGGAGGTGCTAAACAGCAGTGCGCACCATAAACCTGGTTTGGGGAGAGCAGCTGAGAGCACCAGAAGCTTCTGGAAGCTTAGAACACGCATTCCTGGTGTTTACCGAGTTCCCTCTAAATTTGTTCGCCTGACCCCAGTTGGGTCTAGAACCACAGAGACATTTGAGACCACTAAGTGTTCCCAGCTCCTTTGTCGACTTCAGTTTTCCTTCCCCTGCGCCTTTCCCAGTGTTCCGCAGGCCTTGGCTTTTGTCCACATTCTTGCGTCATACTGAGATTTGAGTGGCCCTTCATTCCAGGCAGAGGGCCCTCCTGAACCCTTGTTTGTTTCTGGGAAACCCTGCAAGGTAAGCAGGGCAGTACTATTACAGTTTTCCAGGTGGAAACAGCAGACTGAGGTGCTGGGGGGCTTGTTGAAAGTCGGAGAACTAGTAAGCAACGGAGCCGGTCTGGACCCCCGTCCCTTTGATTCGGAAACAGCCTGTGTCTGACCTTGGCTTTGCCATATGGGCACGTTTACTTTTTATGAGCCTAAATTTCTTATCTCTAAAAGGAGGGCAGGATTTGAGAGCCAACACGACCTCACTCATAGTTCCTTGAAAAGTAAATGGGATAATAACAAAGCATCTGGCATGGTGCCCACCCACCATAAACGGGGCACTGGTGTTAGCCATGAACTAACGCATGGTCTGCCGTGCTGCGTGCTGAGCTCCACAGTCGTGACCGCGTGGTCTGAGGACTTGAGAGTCTGCGTGTCTATGAAAAGCAGTGCTCTGAATGACTGATTACCACTTTGATGCATGTGACTTCTGACCTTGCCCCTTCTTTTTAATATTTTAGCCAGCTTACCAAAACCTGAGGCAGAAAGTGGATAATTTTGTGTCAACACATCTGGACAAGCAGGAATGGAATCCTACGATGAACAAAAACCAATTGCGAAATGGTCTGAGGCAGAGTGTGGTCCAGTAAGTAAGCGGAACTGAGAGCGGAAAGGCAGTTGTCACCAGGGTGACTGGTGAGCAGGCTGGTGCGAGTGTTCGGTCAGGGTGGACGGTGCTGCGTAGCTGAGGGCACGTGTGAGAGCAGCACACTGCTCCTCTGGGAAGGTTAGGTTCACGGGAGCAAAGGGCCCCGCTGCAGTCCTGGCTGCTGTCTCCAGCCTGGGTTGGCCTCCTGTGCACATCTCTGCCAGGCGCCGCGAGAGAGCTTCCACGTGGCGAGGCGTGGTCTCTGCTCTTTGACGTTTTCGCTGTAGTCTGAACGTCCGTGGGAGTTTTATACCCAGGTAGCAGTGTTTAGATCTTAGGCACGAGGAGCTGGGTCTTTATTCTCACAGGTGAAGGCTTAGTTTTAGCACCTGTGTAAAATTTCCTGCCTTTTGGTTGGATCTAGAATGTATTTAACCTGAAATAATGAATTTGGGCTTAATATTGGGACATTTCTCTGTGATGCCGGCTAACATTTTGAATCCGAGGCAAATTCCGATGCAGTTTTGAAGGGCAGATTTTCTGCTTAAGCCTGGAGTGCTCTCGCCTGCGGAGACCCTGTGGCCCCCAGCACGGGCTCACTGGCCCAGCCATCCAGGCCCAGAAGCCGTCCAGCTCCGTGGTGTGGAGGCTTCGCGGGAATCGGCTGTACTGTTGAACCTAATTGTGACCAGCAGTCTTTTAACTACAGGACATTTCCCTGGGTTCTAGGTGCCCGATAAGATTTCACATTTCCCTCCAACACCTTTACAATGTCCAGGAAAGTGAGCTGCGCTTTCTTCCTTTTTTGTTTTCCCTGATCAGCCTTTTACATCCCGTGAAGCCCCTGTGACTGACTGGGGAAACCGGTGTTGTAGCTGGAAAGCCATGGCTCATGCCTAAGGACGGGTGGCTTTGCTTCCTGACTGACCATGGCCTGATGCCGACCGCTGTGTGTCACATGCTCATCTCGGAGGGCGTACCGTGTGCTATGCATCTCCCCGAAAGTGCACCTGTACTCTGTAGCGCTGTGTTTACATTGAGGCTTCCTGTTGCTGCACTGGCAGTCGCCCCTGAATGCAGGGAGCACTTCGGTCACCGTCCAGCCAAAGTACCTCCGGGCCTGTTTCTCGTCTTACTGGGTGCTGTGTGCGTTCAGCTACCTGTATCCTTCGCTGTACCTGCCACCACCTGCCCACTTACTGCAGGGCCTATTTTTACCCAAGCAAAGGCTTGAATGGCCCAAGAACTCTCAAGTCTAAAAGAAAATGAGTAAAACCTACCCGTGTGCTTGTGATGGTACCTGAGCAGTTTCATCCTTCGAGAAGAGCACTTCCGTTTGAGCCTACACAACTCTCTTCCAGACTTTTCAAATGTAATGTGTTTCCCGTCACTGTACTTGTCCTCACTACTCTTCCCAAGTGTTTGACTGCAGACACTTGGCCTAATTTTTGCTCTACTTCAAAAAAGATTTGGGGTGTATTTTAGCCGCTTAGGAGCTTAGAACCAGTGTGTTTCTTGTCTGTGTACCTGTTTGCTTCCAAGTTACCTAGTACGTGTTAGCGGTCAGTCACACTGAAGGCCACGTGGCTTGCTGGTGACGGAAGCTCTCCCCTGCCCTGACAGGTTGGACTTGGCCAAGGGGACTCGAGGCCAGGTGGCTGCGGCAGGTCTCTTCTGCTCTGGCTAAGCAGAGAATGTTGTGGAAGGAAGTGGAGTCAAGTGTGAGGTTCGCTGGCTTTGACAGTGAGAGGAAGGTTTTCAGCTCGACCTGTCATCAGGTTCTTTCCTACCATGTTGTCACTCGTTCTTTGTCTTGGGACAGGCCACTTGTTCTGCTTGGCTCCTTTGTACCAGGTTGAGGTGGTAGCGGGTGAGATGATGACTTAGGAATAACAGGCAGTTGCTGGCTGTGGGTCGCCCCCTGAAGTAACAACATAACAGCTTGCACCCTGTGTGTGGTAAGAACTCTCTAGAGCGGCTGTAGCTTTGACCAGGTGAATCCTTACTGGGCTCGCACACAACATCTGTTGGGGACTAAAGAGTTTCAAAGGAACTAAATAACAGAATGATCTCTTTGTCTCCACAAGGTCGGGGATGTTGGAAGCAGGAGTGGACAGAATAATTTCTCAGGTGGTGGACCCCAAGCTAAACCACATCTTCAGACCCCAGATAGAACGAGCAATTCATGAGTTCCTGGCGGCCCAGAAAAAAGCAGCGGTGCCGGCACCCCCTGCAGAGCCAGAAGGCCAAGACCCTCCCGCCCCGTCCCAGGACGCTTCCTAAGGTCTGGTGTCCCGTCTTTTGTCCAGGAGCATTCACCTCTGACTGATAGATAAGTGACATGCATAGAAAAGGGGGAAGCCGTTATGGGGATAGTCCTATTCCTGTCTGTTCAGAAAAGTATTCGCGCAGATGGACTTCGCCTACTGTGTAAGAGTCGTATTTTACTACAAACTAATTAGTAGCATTTTCCTGTGTCAGTGAGTATGAGTTTCTGTTCCAGCAAAGCAAAAACGTTTAAGCTATGAATAGATGCTTCATTAGAAACCTGCTAAGATGGTTGGTGGCACAAGGGGAATTCAAATGAAACTCTTGTTTTTCTGAAACTGCTTAAATGAGTGTCGCCCCTAGACAGGAGTTAAACTTGGATTTGCAATTTGGATATAAAATCAAACACTGCATTCTAAAGCGGCATCGTCCTAAATGCGACTCGAAGTCTGCTTTAAGCCCTGCTGGGGTTCCTTGTATATAAAAGGTTTTGAGTTGACCACTGTCAGTTCCCGTGGGTCTTCTGTTATACATACTCCCTTGTTTTACATGTGGAATTTAATTTTAAAAATCAGCTGTCGATGAACAAAACAATGGTTTTGTAGGGCTTGGGCGACGTTAGTAACTGTAAGCAGTGATCAGCAGGTGAGCAGTGGACTCCCACTGGTCCAGGGTCAGTAACCACTGGGCTTGTCTTAGCCCCTCGTTCTGCTGTGGTGTCCTGTTTGTACGATTCTTCAGATGTCTGTTATTTTTGATAAGCATTAGCGAGTGAACAAAGCAGGAGCGTCAGGCTGACGTGGGCCTCACTCCAGAGAGGGATTGTCTTTTTATGCCTGTGCAGAAGACCTCGGTGCCTTTATGGAGGATAAAACATTCATTTCAAGTCTTTCGGGTTTAATTGTAAATTCCTTTAGCATCATAAAATTAAGTAAATGTAGCCTCTCACCAATAAGCATTTTGATATGATTCTCTTCCTTTTAGAATATGCCTGACATCTTTTGGAAGCTCCACTGAATCAGCGGTGAAGAAATGGATTCGGTTCATAATAATACAACTTCAGAATGAAGACAGGCCACGGTCGCCACTGATTGTAGCCTTGACTTTGGGGCAGGGTCCAGATTGAACAGGGAGCAAGTTTGACCCGTGTGCCCCTGCATTGCACTGCCACCTGGCTAGCTTGTCTGAAGGGATGACAGCCAGCAGACACTACAGAGATCTGAAGAAACACTACATCAACCTGGTGTTCTCCAGAAACAAACCTTGATACTTGAACTTAGAGGTGCATGTGGATTTTGGGGTTTGTGCTGGGGAATAAAAAAAGCTACAGTAAAGGAACATAACCAGTCTCAAAGGTACGATTTCTAAGAATGACAGTAAAGGTTAGCTGAGAGCGAGTTTTGACAGTGCTCATTTGATACCGTTTCTCAGTTACAAACTAGAATGCATAAGCCACTAGCATCAAATAGCTTTAAGGTGTTGTGATCCTGTTGTACGTGAATCTTGTAGCTCGTTTCCTTTCCCCTAAAAGGTGACAAAACACGGGACCCAGAATGCATGAGGAGGCTCAGACATTAGATAAAAGGAAACATTTGCAGGCTCTCTGTGCAGGGCTTCTTCCTGTCCTGCAGGGATAGGCAGTCTTGGGTGTGTTTATTTTATTCCCATGTTTGTGTTTTTTAGAAAAGTGAATGATTAATAAATAGCTTAAGTTTTATAATAAAATCATTTGAAAGTCTTACTCTGAAGCTTCAATCGAATAATAGACGCCGGGGTATGAAAGCAAAGCTTTTTCCTCTGCCTACATGCCTTTCCTGTGCACAACACATGACTTCCTGGTGGTGAAGGGCAGGAGACAGAACTTGGAACTGCCTTTGCCCTGACGCCAGTAGGCGAGGCCGGAAGTGGGCGGGCAGCTCCTCTCCTCTCCTCCCTGGACCACTGCTGAAGCAGGTCTTGAGTTAAGGTCGGTACATTATATTCGTGTTACTCAGACTTGAATGTGTGGGAGCACCACCTGGGGATCATGGGAAAACGCACGTTCTGACCGAAGATGTGGGGTGAGACCTAAGTGTACGTAACAAGTTCCAAGCTCCGGTGATGGCGCTGGTCCTCCAAACACTGTACCCCAAGCCTCGGGTAACGTCAGTCCCTTTAAACTAAGAGTCCTTGGTTCTTAGTTGAGTCTATTACTAGATATTGTTAATCTTATCAATTGTAACCTATAGGAAGTCCTCACTTAACATCGTTGATAGATTCTTGGAAACTGCGACTTAAGTGAAACAACATAGCGAAACCCATTTTACCATCGGCTAATAATTGAGATAAACAAGACTTAAGTTCCCATGGCATATTTCTGGTCACAAAAACATCACCACTACAAAAGACCCAAAACACTTCTAATATTAAACACTGAAATAAATGTGAGCCATACATATAAGAAAGATGAATAAAACCAAGATGATTATTTTCCAACCTGCTTATTCCAGTTCAGGGTCCAAGGTGGCCAGAGCCTGTCCTGGCAGCTCAGGGTGCAAAAGCAGGACCCACTCTGGACAGAGTGCCCTTCCGTGGCAGGGTCACTCACACACACCCACACACTCCAACTGGGACAGTTCAGACACGAGTGAACCTCACGTGCACGTCTTTGGGATGTGGGAGGGACCCAGAGAAAAGCCACGTGGACGTGGGGAGAACGTGCCAGTTCCACACAGTGGTCCTGGCCAGGAACTGGATTTCTTTTTCTTTTTTTTGCTTATCCACATGACGATAAAATGACATTCTTCGAGGACCTGCTGTATTTGGTTGGTTCCCTGCGAAACCACTTCCACCGTTACCATCAGTACCCCTATATTAGGACTGCACTGCCACATGCATTTCAAAGCAAGCTGGCCCCTTGTTTAGGGCAGGTGGCAGAGCCATCTGAAGTGTGTTCTGCTTCCCACCTCCTGATGGGTGCAGTTCCATTTCCAGCTGAAACCGGTTGCTGTCTTTTCCAGTTTCGGATTCAACAACCAGAGGTGAAGGGGCTCTCTAGTCCCCTTCACTCAACTAACAGACATACGTGACCGGTCTTACCAGTCTATACTTTGCAAAAAACTTTCTCAGACTAACTGGTGTACCCCCTTTAAGACTAAGGCCCTTCACAGGGAAGCCCCCTTCCAATGAGTTGTGTACTCCAGGGAAGAGCTCTGCACAGCCGCTGTCTGACGCACCCACCCCCCAACATCCTGCCCATCCAACACGGACCTCAATGCAGCCACCAACAGCAAAAGAGCAGCCCAGAGAAGCCATACTTTCTGCCCCCAAATGCCCAGTTGACTACATTTGGTGTATTTTTTTTGGCAGTCAAGAAAAACAGTACTGGGGGCGCTGGGAGCCAACAGCCAGCCTCTGGCCCCTCCTTGGGAACTGGTCACCTGCTGAGTCAGTGAAGCCCGCGTGCTTCAGGTATGAGTTAGGCGTGCACAGCCTAGAAGAGCCACGTGTGTTCTCAGCTAAAGAACAATGGCTCCCTGCAGAAGACAAGACCACCGGAAACCCTTTGCCCCACACACCCAAACACGCTTGCTGTATTCATTCCTAAACAGGAAACCAGCCACGGACGTCAAGGCTTCTCTCCCCAAAGCTGGAAAAACCACTGCCATTTGCAAAGGCCCAGTGAGGCACAGAAGTCACCTCTGAAAGACAACAAATAGCACCAACCTTTAAAAACCATCAAGGCCTTAGAGTCCTGAGGATACTAAGAGCCCCTGCTCATTTCTGAAGTCCGGTTCTTTTGCCTGGAGCCACATCTGCAGGAGACCATTGCCTCTGGCATGTTCCCAATAACCAGCCTAAACACTTGACAGGCAGTGTCAGCCCACCTTCCTCACCCCGTCAGGGCTGTCTTACCTCTTTGTTGCTCTGTAGAGAAGTTTGTGGAGCCGCCATCAGATTTTCAGGCTTGTTTCATCCTGTTTCTGCCTTTTAGCCTAAGCTTCTGTGTACTCATCAAAGTGTAGGGTTCCCAGTCATTCTGTGTTACTAGCACTAGGAACTGAATAAATACCACCAACCAGCAAAGCAGGGCTTCTGAAAGCATGACCCCCAGCCAGCAGCATCAGCATCACGGAACTTGCTAGAAATGCAGCCCCCGCCCCAGACCTGCTGATTCAGAGACTTGGGAAGGGGCCTACGAGCCCTCCAGGTGGTCCTGATACACACTGAAAATCCTTCTCCCAGCGCCATTATGGAGTGGTAATGACGGCCTCATTATAATTAGTGGATAAACGTGTCTCTTCTAACAGTTCCTGAGGGGCAATACTGTCACTTAGCATCATCGCCATCACTATTATTATTATTCTCCCATCAGTCCCTTGCAAGGACTGTGCTGATGGGCATTCTGACATAGAAATGTCTGCACGTAACACACCTAAGCTTCCAAAGCTATGAGCAGTCTTCTGAAGGCGAGTGCCCTGAGCAGCTCAGAGCACCACCGGGAACTCTGCAGAAGGCTTCCACTGCTGTTAAATTAAAGCTAGAGGAGAGATGCCTGTGGGGAGCCAGCAAAGTCAGGGTTGAGGTTAAACACTGTGCCTGGGTCAGCCTGGCAGGGGCCAGGCCCTGCGTCCCTTGGCTGCCCCGAGGATGGGGTGTGAAGCAGACAGGAGCGCTGGCACAGCGGAGCTTTTGCTGGCATTGTGCATGGCACCCGTCTATCACCTTACCCGTGGAGGAGCCAGGCGGTCCATTCTACAGCCTCGTCACCGGGGTGGGCTTGGCTCCAAGGCCACATGACCTCTCACATGGATCACATGACCTGAGACCTCGCCAGTCTGACAGCAACCTCCAAACGGCCACTTGGCCCTCCTTCCTGAAACAGTGCTGGCATGACACAGCGAGGCCCCACCAGGTGGCAGACATTTTCTTTTCTTTCTTTTTTTTTTTTTTTTTTTAATAAACCTTTATCGGGGAGCCTCACTGGACGCGATGGGAGGGGAGGCTGAGGCTGTGGACATCCACAGCGCTGTGCAAGGATTTACAATATATGTCCATTCCAAGTTGTAATAACAGTCTTTTCTCCCCAGTAAAAAGACCATCAGCTTCCCTGGGAGTGAGACCGGAGGTCGAGATGAGCCTCAGTCTATAAGGGCCCCTGGAAGCCAACAGGGACCCCACCCCACCTGTCTGCCTCAGTGTCCCCGTTGCGTGGAGGTGGCAGACATTTTCTTATGGACAAATGCACTTCATTCTCATGCCTTTTCGGCCAAGGAAACACCATGACTCAGGCAGAGCGCCTTGTTCCTTATGCAGCTGTGAAGAGAGGCAAGGTCTGAACCCAGGCCTCTCGGAATTCAAAGTCCATGATTTCTTTTCCCCCTTTGCTACGGTGCCTCCGTCTTCACAGAATAAGTTCAGTCCAAGTTTAGTCCTCTGGGGTCCGCCCGTCACTCCAAACACAGGCCACCATCAGATCAGCTTGGCCCCCTCACGCAGATGGTGTGAAGGGCAGGCTTGCAAGCTGACAGGCTGTCTGCTCTGCCCTCTATGGTCGTGGAGGTGTGATTGCTCTTGTTTTGTTTTCAGTTAATGACCAGTGTATTAAAATGGGGCGACTTCCTTATAGATCTGTAGTTCTGTCCCCTAATGAGGCCACTCCAAAATACACTGCTTCGGTACATGGACAATTTTGAGTTTCACGCACTTAAGAAACAGTAAATACACAGGAAGTCTTTCTCAGCTGCCTAAAGACAGATCTTCCAAAAGGAACTCGGTTGTCATCAGTCCCTTTTCTGGGAGTTTCATCACACACCACACCCAGACAAACTGTGTCACAAAGAGTCACACCACCCATCTATTCTTTTTTTTTTTTTAACGGATACCATCGTTTGTAAGATATTCGTGTTTTGGGGTTTTTTTTAAGATTTTATTGGGGAAGGGGAACAGGACTTTATTGGGGAGCAGTGTGTACTTCCAGGACCTTCTCCAAGTCAAGTTGTTGTCCCTTCAATCCCAGCTGTGGAGGGCGCAGCTCAGCAGTCGCCTGCTAGCCGCAGGGGGCACAGCCCACCATCCCCTGCGGGAGTCAAACTGGCAATCTTGTGGTTGAGAGGACACGATCCAACAAACTGAGCCATCCGGGAGCCCAGCGGCAGCCCAGCTCAAGGTGCCATGCTCAATCCCAGCCACAGAGGACGGAGCCCATCATCCCTTGCGGGAGTCGAGGAATCGAACCGGCAACCCCATGGTTGAGAGCCCACTGGCCCATGGGGGAACCGAACCGGCAGCCCCTGGAGTCAGGAGCACGGAGCTCCAACAGCCCGAGCCACAGGGCCAGTTTCCATCTATTCTTCAAGAGCCCATTCGTCTTTCCTAAAAATCATTTACTCTCCCGGAAGAGGCCTACGTCCCCCCTCCCTTCTTCCTATTAAGATGATATTTAAGCCAGAGTCTTAAGCCGTCTCAAAGAGTCACTCACTTTTCCCTGGGTCTCTCCTACCTGTACAGGAGGGTTACGTGTTAATAAACTTCTGTTTGTTTTTCTCTTGTTCATGTTTTTCTCTTGTTAATCTGTCTTTTATTACTGGAGTCTCAGGTAAGAACTCCAAACGGTAGAGGGAAAATTATATTTCCTCCCCTACAGAGCAACAGATTGGCTACGGTAGAAGTTAAACCAATGTCAGAGCGGCTGAATGTGGTAAAACTTATCCAGAACTCTTATTGGAGCAGCAATTGGGTTAAATCTCGAGTCTATGGGGCTTCTGTGCAAAATTTAAGTGTTATACTTCTTTTCCCCCCCCCAGGCTATTTTGTCCCACTGAAAAGTTTGCCTGGACATGACATCCTTAATCCGACCACGACACAGAAGCCTTTGTCACATTCGTTTCTTGCTGTCTGGGGCCCCAGATCAGTTGACTTAACCAGCATTACACGTCCTCCTGTAGCTGGGCTCACCTTCTCCTTTTCGTTTCTGCTTACACACTGGAATGCTTTCTCTGAGCTCCTCTCTTTCTTGTAAGGCCTTGCAAATATAGGCAATCTCACCATAATACACCGCCAATATTCCATTTCCAACCTCTCCCCTGAGAGCCACAAGTTCATGAGGTCCATCATTTGCCCCTGAGTTACTGCTGCCCACGACATACCACTTTTACTTGCCCAGCCCCACCTGCTGGCTGGGGGACAGTGTGTAACCTCTGACCTCCTCCCTACTTCAAGGTCCAACAGCATGAACTGACAGCTCCCTCCTGAGAAAGAAGGGCCAGGAGATGGTGACAATGAAGACAATAAATGGCTGAAGCACTGAGTCAACGGCATGTGACAGCCCCTGCCAGCTGGAGCAGGTCACTCTGCAGACTTCAGGCTTGGCTGAAAGAGGAAACAGGAGGGCCACCTCCCAGACTTGGGAGTCAGGCTAGCCTTTGTTTTCTCTTTGTTCACACTGTCTCATTGTCCCTACGCTGCCCCCATCTGCTTTTTGTGTCTCCTGCTGGGTTTCAGTGTCAGCCACCCTGGTGACAGCTGCCTGTCTTTCAATGACTGCTGGGCTTTCTCCTCGTTCATCAGACCGCCTCGAACATACCCTCCAAATTCGGTCAAAGTCCATGCAGCTGTCTTCATGAACTGTGGAAACTAACAGAAACGTACTTGTATTCCATAAGCTAGGATTTTAGTGGTTTCCATGCCAAGCACACATCTCTCCATAAACGTCTGGACAAAGGTGGATGAAAACACAGTGGACAGGACTGGATGAAATCGCCATCAAAAAGTATTGCTATGCCATTCCACTTTCCCCGTTAAGTCTATGCTGGGAATAGCTTGTGGTCTGCAGTTGTAAAACAGGTCCCCTTTGACCTGGATTCCCAGGACCACTTCCATCCAACCCCGGCCCAGCTTCCTGCCTCCCCCCACGTCCCTGAGGAAGTCGTTTGCACACTCGATGCTGGTAAAGTGGTCCTTTATTATCAGCGGAGCCTTTGGCCCCAAACCCTGACTCCAAGCTTTAGGGAGACAAGCTGGGCCACATGCCCAAGCCAGTTGTAGGATGGCGGGACCTGCTGTCCTTCTCAGATACACGGACGGAGAGCACTCGTGTCGTGTCGTCATGCCAGGAGAGGGAGCCAGCGAGGTGCTACCTGTAAGGCTGGTCAGGAAGAAAGCACCTTGCCTTTCCCTAAAGGGAAAGTTGCCGACAGAACACAGCTTCTTGGCATGATTAACAGGCTCCTTCCCTCACAATCTGGAGGAACTGGGGGATGTGCCCCTGCTCTGTCACTTCCTGCCTGTGACTACAGAAAGTCACTGGTCCCCTCTGAACCTCAGTCTCCTCATCTGTAAAATTGTTTTGAGGACTACAGATAATTTTTAAACAGCAATACTGGTATTAATTTTACCCTGGAAAGCAAAAAAACCA
This sequence comes from Rhinolophus sinicus, assembly GCF_036562045.2. Lineage (NCBI taxonomy): Eukaryota > Metazoa > Chordata > Mammalia > Chiroptera > Rhinolophidae > Rhinolophus > Rhinolophus sinicus. Next base: position 105,731,257 of record NC_133759.1, on the reverse strand, counting down.
AGGTGGAGAGAGTACAGTCTTCCACTTCAGAGAGCTCAGGGCTCAAATTGCAGCTCCACAAAGAAGTAGCTAACAGCCTCTCTGTTTCCATCCATATGGAGGAAATCCTGAGATAACGCATGTGAAGCCCTTAATGCAGTGTGGGAGGCAGTGAGAACTTCAGACACAGTAGCCGCCATTATTTCTGCCTGTCTGTTGCTCTCTGGGCCTGACCCAGACCCCAGCCTGGCTCTGCCTTCTATCTCACCCTGCTTTTGTCCCCAGCTTTCCAGCTGAGTGAGGCCTGAAAGCTTTCTTTGTGGGGCAGCCACCCAGGCCCAACCACAGCACTGGGCTCACCAGTGCCACTGCTATAAACGGACGAGGCAGGATAAGTAAACACCGCTCCCTGGTGGCCCTTGGAGGCTGCCCCCGTGCAGGTCGGTGGGAGTGTGGCAGCCTGGTGTAATGGAAATAACCACCGAGCCCAGGACAGGGCAGGGCCGAGCAGCAAGCAAAGTGCTGGAGCCAGAGGGCGCCTGCCTGGCTTCTGTCTCGCCCACCTCCAGCTGGGCCAGGCCATCACCTTGCAAAGCGCCAGAGAGGGACAGCCTGGTGGCAGGGTAACCAAAGGGAACATGGGGGAACACACTTTCTGAAAGGAGATCTTTAGGGTTTCTTGTTTGTTTTGTTTTTATTGTGGAGAGCGCAAAGTAACCGCAGGCCTCTGGCCAACTTGCTAACTCCTAGGAAAGGCTACACCGATCACCGCTTTATACGTGACTGGATGATTTTGAGAGCACATAGGGGCTGAGTTTTACACAAACAATAGCTACCACATGTCAGGCATGACGTCACACACTTCACATGGACGACTCATGTAATCCTCATGACAGTCCTGTAAGGCGACACAGGCAAGTGGTAGGTCCAGGTTCCAAGCCAGTTTACCTGACCGCAAAGCCCTGTGATGCCCTCGCCCCACTCTGCCTGTCTCTCTGGGAGAGCGGGGTGGAGGAGCCTGCAGCCAGTCTTGGGGACAGTCTGCAAGCTAATTTCAAAGAGCCTCTAGGGGAGCACTGACTCTAGACACCTCGTCTCCATTCAGGATGCAGGACTGCAGAAATCGCGTCCAGCCCCAAACCTGTGCATAGACAGCCATCAGAGACGATTTCCTGTCCAGTGGCAATGGACTTGTGCACAGGGCACATGACTTCAGCAAGAAACTTGCATCTCGGGCCTCGGAGTCTGCAGGTAGCTCAAGGACAGAAGAAGGCAGAATACAATGTCTCCTGCAGCCTGCGTGCTGGAGTGTGGGTAGAGCTCCCGGGGCAGACAGCACCCTGAGGAACAAGGAAGCGTGATGTGACTGTGACAAATGGGAACCCCAATCTTCCCTTCTGGAACAGCCCTTAGCCCTTAGGGGACACCAACTCTGTTGGCAGGGACTGCGTGACCTTGGCCAGGCTCTCACTGACCTTGAGTTATTCACAGCAAGTGATCTCCATAATCCAAAGGACAGACACTTAAGTGCTCATAAAGTCTCCCAGGGGCTGGCACATGTTGGCAACTGCAGCATTTCATTAGATGGCTGGCCCTCTGCAGTAAAAATAACCTTCGCACTTAGCAACCAGATCTTGTTTTTTCCAGACCGCTTTTGCCTTTTTATTAAACTGCCCAAGCTAGAAGAGTCTTTCCTTTCATCACTGAGTGGAAAACTTCCTGGTGGCACTCCCCTAGAGCTGGGACCTGCTCACGAGTCCCAAGGGCCCCATCTCCCCTGACCAGGTGACTCTGGGACATGCACGGACAGTATGTCATTTCAGGAGGTCTAGACATACAGCTCAGAGCTGGCCACCCATTCAAAGAGGGGAGGAAGGAGGAGAGACACTCTTGAGACAGATTATTTTGCTGTGGTTTTATAACTGTTTGACTCTTTTTTCTTTTTCTTTTTTTTTTCTTTTTTTTTTTCCAACAATCTGCTCAGAGCAAAAGAAAGAAAACGTTTCCACCATTGTTTGGGAAGCTCATGAGTATATTATGTCAAGACTTCGGGCACGTCCCAGCGTGAGTGGAACAGAGGAGACAGCCCCAGGCAGTGCAGCCGGGAGCACGCCAGCCCTGTCTCTGAGCCTGTGAGGAAGAGAGAAAGCCAGCCACGCTCTCCTTCCTCTCTCCCGTCTGCTTGTGTGGAATATCCCCCTTTTCTCCAAAAGGTTAGAAGAGTAATTCCAGGCCTGGAGATATTTCTCTCCCCCCCTCCCCCTTTGGTTGGTAACTGATTGTCAATGAATGGTCGCAAGCTCCCCTTCCTGCAGAAGAATTTCAAATAACTGATGGAGGTTCTCCACCCTCAAGGAGGGGGCAGAACTACCACTCTTCAGTGTGGGTTGCATATAGTGACTTCCTCCAAAGACAACATATGGAAACGGGGTGGGGGAAAGGCGAGGTGACAGTAGAGAAACTGGACAAACGTAGCCCAGCCGGGTGATCAAGGTCAACATCAGAATGGTAAGTCCTATTGATGGTATGTTCCCTTGACACATGGCCTCCAAACCCCAAATCTATGACCTCAGTCTGAACGTGACAAAAATAATGGACAAATTCCAACTGAGGGGCATCCTACAAAGCTCCTGGCCAGTACTTCTCAAGCTGTCAAGGTCAAAATCAAGAAAAGTCTGAGAAACCGTCACAGCCAAGAAAAGCCTAAGAAGACGTGGTCACTAATGCGGATGTGGGCTCCTGGCACAGAAAAAGAACATGAAGTGAGAACTAAGGAGATCTGAATTGATATTAGTTAATAATATAACATGTCGATATTGGGTCATTAATTGTGAAAGAAGGGCCATGCTAACGTAAGATATTAATACTAAAGGATTCTGAGTGTAGAATATACAGGACTCTGTATTCTCTTTGCAAGTTTTCTATAAATCTAACACTGTTTGAAAATTTAAAAGTTTGTTTTAAACAATGAATGGTTTTAGTTTCACCTTTTGCCTTCCTGCATCACCTTCTTGCAAGACTTGGTGGCTTAGCTGGTCTTAAGACAAGATGTTTTCTTCTATGTTTAGATATTGATTTGGCTCTCGCACTTTGGGGATATTTATCAAAGTTCCGGCAAGCCAGTAACTCATCCAAAAGTGGACACACAAGTATTCCTCCGTCCCCTCGGCCATTTTTAAGGGAGCTCCCAAGAGTTTGGGGCCAACATTTCATTCAAGTGTTTACTGCATAGCTATTTGACCTAGTCAGCTATTTCACAGAGTTGAGATTCTCCATGCATTCCTCCTGGAAGCTCTGAGTGGTAAATGAAGAATAATAAGCATTTTTAAAAAGAATGCTTGTGACTTGTGCACTGCTAACACCCTGTGGACGGTTTTGAAAGGCAGATGATACAGGAGCCCATCTCTGGATGAGAGCAGCTGAATGATTTGGAACCCCCCCGCCCCCACCCCGACTTCCCATCCACAATCCCTTCCCTCATAGGCAGCTTTTCTACGTGTTAACATGCACCCTTGAACCTGAGTCTGTTCCATAAATTTTGTCAGTCTCTGTATGTCACATCCCTTGCTCTGACTGATGGGTGCCTCCGGGGATGGCCACTTGAGTGGCCTGTAATTCCCCGCCAGAAACAATGCTGAATGAGCACCTTGTCACATGTTCTTCAGGACAGAGTGTCTCAGGGCCATGTACAAAGGGGTGGCACTGCTGGGTCAGCAGCAAAGGAGTCACAGTTAACTGACCAGTGCTGTCACAATGCTCTCCAGAAATGCAGCCCCTGCCTATCTCCCTTGCAGAGAACCACGTTCCCCTCCCCTCGTCCCCACTGAGATCCACACTTGGCATTGCCCCACTTTCTAATTTTCACTCATCTGATGGGTGTACAGAGTTTCACATTGAACTCTTAAAACCAAGCCTCCTCTCCTTTTGGGAAAACATGAGAGAAAGAGGGAAAGAAAGAAAGAGGCAGCTGGCAGGGTGGGAAGTTTTCTGGATAGCAGGACCCTGCACAAGCCTAGAGGCAAACAGAGCAGCCAGGGTCACCTCGTGGCAAAGGGCAAAATGCCGTCGGACATGGGAGACATGGCTTCCCAGGCAGCTTGGCGGGAAGGTGTCCACTCCATACGGCCAAGGCTGGCTGTGGCCGCCTCCCTGCAGATCGAGAGCTAAGGGAGGCGGACCACCGGGCCTCGTCCTCACCAGGACACTTCTTCCTGCGTCTCTCTCGGCTCTTTCCTGGGCACCAGAGGTGCTGTCTTTCGGCAGACCTACATAGTTATGTGTTCATCTTCAGCCTCCTTTGCTCTGTCTTCCGTTCTCTTCCTCCCTCTTTCCTTCCCTCCCCCCACTCTCCCCACACAACAGATGTGGCCACAACCCAGGTCTTTACAAACATCTGCTGAGACACAGCTGCCTCCCTCCAGGACCAGGGAGCCCCTGACCCCTCCAATTATTGGGTTTCCTCCAAGGACCTCGGTTTCCTGGCCAGAATATTTGCACCAAAGTCAGCAGGTCCTCTAGCTATTAAGATAACTTGCTAAAATCCCTGAAGATTTGCACACATAGAAGAAGAGGGCGATGCTATTTTTTAAATACTGGCCACAGTTGCAGCCTGCTTGCCTAGGAAGGGTGCAGAATCACTCGGTTATTCACAGGGAGAGTGCATCCCCTTGGGAAGGACCTGGACACAGGAAGATGTACAGGAAAAAGAGTTGGATTAAGAGCTCTGCTTAGGAAAGGAACAGCAGTTTGGAACTTGGCCAGCAGCTGCATGCCGGCGTCTGGAGGAAGCAGGGTCTGCAGGAGTCAGCCCGGGACTTGAGGGCAGAGTAATGTACTTTAGGGATGACACCCTTCATTAACTTCAGACCTTCAGGAAACATCTGCTAAACTTGACAGCTGTGTGCTGGTGGTCAGTGAAAACCAGCACTGAACTGACATGGACAAAAAGTAAGAGACGGCCTCAGGGGGAAGGCAGGAATGAGACGGTGTGCTCAGCGCGAACAGGAAATCAGAGGCAGGAAGTGACCAGTCAAGTATAAACCCTGGGGGCGCCTCTGGGAACATTTGAGAAAGAGCCCAGGCTTTACCATAATATGTGGGTATGGGTTTTGGGAAGGAGGACCCCAGACTGGTGAACTTGGGGATATACAAAGTGAAGGCATGTGGGACACACATGTGCATGCACGACCTCTGCAGGACCAGCCGTGAGCAGTGATTCTCAACCTCGGCTGCAAATTTGAATTGTCTGGGGACTTTAAAAACATGCCCCGCCTGCCCCTCCACCAAAACAATGACATCAGACTCTCTGGGGGTAAGACTGGGCATCAGGTTTTCAGAGCTTCCAGGAGATTTCAGGATAGACAAGGTCCAACAGCGCTGTCCTAGAGCAAGGAACGCTCACAACCCCAGCTGCCCGGAAAACTGATGTCACTTATGCCCTCCTGCAGCAGAAGACTCAGCTGAACCCCCAGCCCCTTCCATCCAGCACTTCCCTGCCCCCCCACTTCCTCTCCCTTCCTTTCTCACTCCCTCCTTCCCTCCCCTCCCACAGGACAAAAGGAATTCTTCCCATGGGTAGGACACATCAAATACAGGAATTTGAATTTCAGAGAAAGTGAGAATCATGTTTTAGAATAAGTATGTTCCATGTGATCACACAACGTATTCAGACTAAAAAATTATCTACGGCTAAATTCAAATTTCACTAGGTATCCAGTGCTTTCAGATGCTAAATCGGATAACCCTAGACAGAGAAAACTTAAAAACAATAAGCGGAAAGGCTTCTTCCCCCGCACGGAACAGAAATCTGACGAGACCACCAGCACCGACCCAGAGTGAATCCCCAGGGTTCCAAGACCCAGTCCCTTTGAGAAGCAGCAAAGCTTTTTGCTTTTCCTCGGAGTGTACCGTACGGGCCCTCGGCACTCCGCGTTACCACCACCAGAGGGCGCACTATGAGCGGGCAGGAGGCGGGAGCTCGGGAGAGCCGGCAAGGACGAGCCTTGCTTCTGCACTGCTAATGCTCAAGGACCAGGCGAGCGAGCGAGGAAGCAGTCCACAAATGAGCGTAACGCTCAAGCAGTGGGTTAGAGGGACTTGCTTCTTCTTTTCAACTAAATCCTCTTGACAACAGCCAAGATGAAATCAGAGAGTAGGATACATCCATGGTAGAAGGGAAAGACTTCACAAACTGGCCGGCGTTTGTTTTAGATCGGTTGTTTGCTTTAACTGCACAAATGAAAAGGTCAAAACACCCAGAGAAACGTGAAAGTCGTCCTCTAACACCTCCATGCCACCTGCCTCCCTGTAGTAACAAGGGTTATGTATTCGCTGTCGATCTTCCTAGAAGTTTTTCTATGCACGTGATTGTGTGTATGCATGCAAACGATTTGGGTTTGTTGGTAAAATTCTTTACACAAATGCCATCACAGGGTGTATGCGTATATATCTATATATAGTTTTGGAAATTACTTTTTTCCATTTAATAAATTTTGAGGATCATTTTATGATATACCTAATACTAATTTCATTATGTATTACGAGGGAGGGGCTACTATTATCCTCCATTTACGGATGGAGAAACTATAGCACAGAGAGGTTAACTGACTTGCCCGAGCTCACACAGCAAGTAAGTAGCCAAGCTGGGATTTAAACCAGCGTCATCTGTCTCTGGAGCAAAAATGGTTAATCACTCTTCTGTAAAGCTTCATTTTAACCAGGGGCATCACAGTCCAGGCAAGGGAGAGGCTGTAGTGTATTTGACCACTCCCCTACCCTTTTTTGGACTTTTTGCTGATTCTGCGTTTCCACTAGTACGAATGATGCTGAAGCGGGGATCCTTGTGCAGTGGTTGCAGTTTTGCAAGGCGCCCGAGGTGGAGTATGCACAGGTCACGTTTTCACAAATACTGCCACATTTCACCCCCCACTCACAGCAATTGTGCGTGAACACGCTCACCCCCTTTGCTGCCACCCAAAGGGTGCCAGGAAGAAGGAGCAGCCTGCAGAGAGGTCCAGGGATGTGTTCATGGGACTGGAAAGAAGTCACTGAGGCTGTGAGGCGGGGTTTGCATGTGGACTATGAATGTTATTTATCAACTGTATTCTCTGCAAATTTAACGGGCATTCCAACGAGACTTTATTGTGGTTTTAGTTTGCATTCCCCCATTACCAGGGAACACAAACATCTACTTGTAGGTTGATCAGCCTCTTGTATTTTTATGCTGCAAACTTTATGTTCGTATTCTTACTTCACTTTTCCCAGTGGGATGTTCATCTTTTTGATTTGTAGGCTCTCTAATATTATGGGATATTAGTCCTTCATCAGTTACATTTGCTGTAAATATTATCGCACAGTCCAGTTGCTCGTACAAACACAAATTATAATAATAGTAGTCAGGATTGTCAAAGGGACACTTTGGTGTGTTATAAATGAAAGGTTGAAGGACAAATTGTATGCCTGGCATTGTCACCTACCAGCTGAAACGCTACAAAGCAGGGACACTCATGACAGTCTTCAGGAATGCAATAAACTGCTCAGGGACCCATTAGACATCAACAGATTTTTTAAATGATGACACATATTTCAAAAGACAGAGAATGATAAGGAAATAGAGCAAAATATTACAAATTGATGAATAGAACAAAAGGTATATGGAAAGTCTGTGCTATTCCTGCCACTTTCCAGTAAGTTCAGAATTATTTCCAAACAAAAGTTGTCTAAAAGACCTTAAAAATGTTTGCAGTGTGTTCTTCCATGTTGTTTAAATCTTGCTCAATGAGAATATGTTTGTGTGTTACTAGAACATTAAGTGTTTTTCACGATGAAATAGACAGTAAATGAAACCTCTGGTGAACTTTAAATCATAAGCTGTTAAATATTAATTATTATATTTGGGTCATTCTATTTATTATTAATATATTATACTAATTATTATTGATATCCTTACTATTTCGAGTGGCTCTCAAACTGCAGAAGTTCAGCTACCTTCGTGTGTCCCTGGGGCCCAGGCCCGGTCATTTCGACCCCTGGGGTCCTCGCCAGGTCATTTTCCAGTTTCCCCACCTGGACCCCCGCCACAGGGAACAATCCAGGCCGCCAGCCAGCCAGTGGCTTGCGGTAGTGCCTCTGTCTGGCCACTGGAGGGAGCTCGCAGCTCCTCCTGTCAGCGCCCACTGGCCCCGCGGACCCTGAGATGCGGGCGCTCAGCCACAGGACTTCCGCCAGCGGTGGGCTGAAGGGCACCTGGATGCACATGGGGCCTGGGGTCCCTGGAATCCAACTCAATCCCCTGACCCTTCTTCCCCCGCCCCCTGCATAGTTGGCTGTTGGCTTGGGGGTGATACTGAAAATGCAAAAAATCCAATAATTAACTCTGGGGACTAGATCAGGGGTAACTACGAGTAAATCAACCAATGCAGCCCACCTACTCCACCACACTGAGGAGGGCTGCACAGAGTGGGCCACACAGAAGTGGCGATGGAACAGCCCGTGGGCCAGACGTGGCCCCCAGATGTCCTCTGTTCTGCCTTCATGCTAGCCGAAAAACTGAATTGAAGGTCAATAGTTTTTAATTGGGAGATGTCACATAAAATCCAGACTTCTGTCTTTGCGTATGAAACGGGGTGAAAGGCACCCACATCCCCACATGGAAACACCTCTCTGGAGCCGTTGCCTCCTCGTGCTGGCATATGATCCAGCTCACCACAGTCCCCACCAGGCCCTATTGCCTCACCCCACAGCCACCTCACTGCCTGTCACCTGCTATGTCTGCTGTCAGTGCCTGGTCTCGTGGGCATCTGGCTTTGCCACCGAGGCCTACAGGAGAGCCTAGAGTAGTCAGACACCCCGAGGATGGGCCGGTACCCACCAATCACATTTAAGAAAAACCCTTGAGATTGCAGGGTTTGCTGGGAACCTTTCAGTTTTTTAATTACATAACACGTGGCCACGTGTCATCATTACAACTACTGTGGAAACACAGGGGTGGACACTTGAGTTCAAATCTGGGCAACTTGAACAGTCACTTAATCTTTCTGTGCCTCAGTGTCCTTGTCTGTAAAATGGGGATATTAATGGCCTCACAGAATGCCTTGGGAATGAGGGAGACAATCTATGTCAAAGCACTCAGCCAGCGCCTGGCACACAGTAAGAGTCAAGTAGGTGTGAGCGATTATTATTATTAATCATGACACAGGACAGCTAAACCCACGGGGAAAAGTGGCCAAAAACACCCGAGCGCACATCAAAGTCACACCTGAAGGTCAGGGTAGCACACAGATGGCTGGCCCCACCCCAGAGTTTCTGACTCAGTAGGTATGGGCTGGGGCCTGGGACTGGACTTTTTAGGGAGTTCTTGGGCAATTGCTGATCAGCTGACCACACTTGGAAAACTGCTGCTCATGCGTTTAGAGGCAAACTTTGAAAGAGTCATGGCAAGTATGAAAAGAATTGACATGTAGAAAGTGCTTAAAAAGGGTCATGCTCAATAAGTTAGAAGTGTTCACTAAATAGAGAAAAACCAGGAAAATCTAAAACTAAAGAGAAGGATGTAGGGAGAAGGGAACTTTGGGCCTTTGGGCCAGGAGCTTTGCGCCCTGTGCTAGCCCCCTCAACAAGCTTATGAAAAAGGAACCTATAAGGAAAACACCTTAGAAATGAAGGGCCGTACACCACGCCGCCCAGGGACAAGGGGAGCTGACCTCCAAACCCCGGTCTGTCTGCCTCCATGGGGCCTGGGGTCATCTCACCTCCCCATGTTCCTCTGTGCTGCAGCAAATCCAAGTTTCCCCCCTTGATCTGGAAGTGGCCCTGTCTTGCCTTCTCTACAAAAGGACTGCACCTGTGGGGCCGAGGTCAGAACCCACTCACTACACAGGATACAGTGCAGGAAGGTCAGGCACGTGGGCCCTGTGGGAAGCGGGGAAGGACGTGTGCAGAGGGGATGTAGCTGGGCCGGAAGCCGTGCAATTGCAATTGAGTCTGGTTTAGGACAGACTACCGGACGGAGGCATGTCTGTCCATGACCGAATCCTGCCCTTCACCTCCCATATTACTGAAGGCAGAGGCTGAACGGGCTAATAGCCCCAAAGCAACCCCAAATCTAAATGGACCTTGGGCTTTGCATGGTGCCAATCCTAGACCCCCAAAAAGCTCAAGCCCATTTCCAGGGACTGCCAGGTGGGATGGTCCCCAGGGGTTGATGGTCCCCAGCAACCCCAAGGAGGGCTGCTCGCAGGAGGCAAGGGCAGAGCGTAGGTGTCACTCACTAGGCATGGAGTCCCTTGTAGTGTGCGATGGAGCAAGGCTGAGAAGAGAAGGGGACTGCCATTGTGGGCAGCTGGCTCTCCCCACAGGGGCGCATTCCAACTAGAGCTTCCAGAAGTCTGGGGACTCAGAATTTGATAGTTAGGCGGGCGCATTGTAAAGGAAAGCCGCTGAGCTGCTGTACTTAACAGCTTGTTACCTTGATTAGAACTCGTAACTGTGGGGCCATGCTATAGGTCCCCACCCCTTGGTACTCCTGCCTGGGCCCTGCATTTGCAGGGACAGACCTGACCAACAGCACCAGGCACACTGCTGGTGGGGGCAGTGAGGATGCAAAAGATCTTCGCTGCAACAATGAACTTGTGGGCTGGGCTGGGGCAAAGGAGGAGTAGGGTTGCAGCTATGAGGTGCAGATTTCTTGCACTTGCCCAGTAGTGGGGCTGGGTTTCAACTCAAGTGCGTGGAGCATCGGAATGGGGAGGCTGTCCCCATGCTCAGCCGTCACAAGAAGTGGATGACGGCCTTTCCTGAGGCTCCAGAGCGACTCAGCATCACAGAGGAAAGGCCATCGGCTTCACATCCCCACCACCGACGGAACGTAGTTTTGCGACAGTTAACATTAAAGATTTAATTCTGTGATGAGGCCACTGCCCTGAACCTGAGGGTCCCGGGTGTCTTGGGAAAGGGCTCAGGAAGGACCCAGGAAGCTGGTTCCCTGGGACGCCTGTGTGAGATGGCTCGGAGACAGGTGCACGTGTCACACAATGGGGCTACATCCAGGTCACGTTAGAGTAACACCCCCCTGAAGCTCCAACCCCTCCTTGTCTCTGGGGTTCCTCTGCAGACTTTCCTCCCATCTCCTCCTGGGAACAAGCCGATAAACCCTTCAACCCTTGGTACTGTCTTATGGAGAGAATTTCCCCATTTCTTTCTCTTAACTCCTTCTATTCGGGACAGTGGTTCTCACAGGGGGATCGTTGGGGACATTTGGGAAATCAGTGGAGCATTTGCAGCTGTCCCAATGATCGGCGGGGAGCCAGTGGCATTTGGTGGACAAGCATTGGGGTGTTTTTTCAATATTTACTGTAAACTTATTGAACTATGGCTTGCATAGAGAAAACTCCACGTAAGTGTGCACTCAATTAATTTTCACAACATGAACATATCCATGTAACCAGCACCCAGACCAAAACCAGAAGGTTATCAGGACCCCAAAGTCCCCTTAGACCCCTTTGCAGCCACTACCACTCACCACCAGGGGTAATCACCACCCTCACTTCTAACACCAGAGAGTCTTCTTTTTTTTTTCAATCTCTTAGAAATGGCACCATGCTGTGTGTACTCTTTTGTGCCTGCCTTCTTCCCCTCACTATCTCATTTATGAGATTTCTCCATGTTGCTGCATGCAGTTCTTGATGGACACATGGGTTTGTTCCAGTTTGGAGCTATGAGGAATAGTGCCCCCCACCCCAAACTCTCATGCACACGTTTCTCAATTCACAGATGTACGCATTGCTGCTGGGCATACATCTAGGAGTGAATGGTGGGATCACAGGACAGGTGTCTGTGCAGCCACTGCCAAAGAATATTCCAAAGTTGTTATAGAAGCTGACATTCCCATCCTCACTGTATGCGAGTTCCTGTTGCCCCACTTCCTCAGCAACACTTAGTGTTAGCGGTTGCGTGTTAGCCATTCTGAAGGGTGTGTTACGGTTACCACCTTGTGGTCCTTAGCCATTTGGATATCTTCTTTGGTCAAATGTCCACTCAAGTCTTCTGCCCAGTTTTCTGTTGAGTTATCTGCCTTTTCCCTTACTGATTTATAGCTCTTTATACATATATTCCAGACATCACTTCTTAGAGGAATACATGGATTGCAAATATCTTCTCTCATTCTGAGACTTGCCTTTTCACTCTCCTAAGCATGTCATTTGATGAAACAGAATCTTAAGATAGTACAATTCATCAACTTTTCCTTTAAGGTTAATAATTTTTGGTCCCAAGCAATCTTTGCCTCCCCCTTTGTTTCTTTCTAGAAGTTGTATAGTCTCACCTTTCACATTTTGATTTATAATCCCACACACCTTTTGAATGATCCATCAGACATCTATGGAGGTGAAAAACCTGTTTATAATGATCTGACCTAGAGCCTAGCTCAGCTTTACACAAAGCATTTTTTTGTACAGTTTACTATACACCGAGTTTCCCAGAATATAACTCCTGTGTAAATTTGGAGAAGATTGCATTTTGTTTTATTTGGAACTTTACCAAGATTTGAATCACCATTTCAGAAAAAATACATCCCTGGCAGCAAAGCAGCTCAAGGTACATGAGTAACCCTTAAACACACCCGGGTCTGTCTACATTTCTAGATGATTCTCTGTTATAAATAGACATGCACATTTGGTTGACTCATTTCAAACTATTAAACTATAAAGGAAGTTTCAACAATCTTCAATTGATTATTGTCTTCTCTTAAACCCAAACTTACTCATTATAGCTTGGAACATGTATCTGATCACTTCAAATGTATCCCAGTGTGGTCATGCTCAAGTGTCCAGGCACCGGCACACATATGATTTGATCACATTTATTTTTATTTCTCTTCTCTATTACAACTAGGACATTGTATTAATTTGGGGGAGGGAATTACGTGTGTAGATGCACTTTGTTTCATGGTAAAAGGGATCCTACAAAAGATGTCCCATAAGAAGGAGCCACTGGGTCTGAAAGGGTGAGGACCAGTGTACGTGGCTCTGCCAGGGGGCCTCACAGTTCAAACCAAATGGGAACATGAAGGTGATTTTCTAACCACAGGAGCGGTTGTCTCCTAAAATGGAATTCCTCTTAGGCCAACCGATTTTACGGTAACGATAATGTTCTTCTCATGACATTTGTGAAATAGAAACCCCACGCCAACCCCAGGAGAAACGATCCATGAGTGGCCCTACTGCTCAAAGCCACCTCACCTCCTGACACCTGCTGCCTGAAATCCCACACGCACCCCCCTGGTTCTTTGCTGGGTTAGTTCCACAGGTAGAAAGGTCTGAGTTGAAGCCCCAGCTCTGCTCCAAAGTTGCTGTGTGGCTTTGGGCCATGCGTTAACCCTCTGTGCGCCCATGGCATACATTCACCAGATGAGTAAAACAAAACTTACTGGCATATCTGGGAAACTCAAAAGGTAATAACTGCTAGTGTCTGCTGAGCTAACTAGCCATAGGCCGACACCTGTGCTAAATGCCTCATGAGGATAATCTCCCTTCACCCTCACAACCCTGCCAGGAGAATGGGACTACAATTATCCCCATTTTATAGATGAAGAAAGCCGAGGCACAGAGAGGGTAAGTAAATTGCCCTAGGTCACACAGCTGGTAATGGCAAAGCCGAGAGTAGAACCCAGGCAGTCTGACTGGTTCCCATTATATGATAACTTGTAGGGAAAACAGTGCCAGCCTAGAGAAGACACACAGAATGTGGCAGCTCTTGGTTATTATTATGTGCCCACTGCTCGCATAGGTCTGAACACCCACATTTACTGTTGCTTTATTCCCACTCCCCCCACGAGAACGGGGCACATGCCATTGGTTTAACTCCATTTAATATTTCACAGTGGCTTTTAAACAAATTCATTGCTAATATCCCAACTGCCTAAATCTGGCAGGGTTTGTCAACAGAACACTAGCAAAAGTGATGTTAATTTTAATTTACCTGTGAACACTACAGGGAAGTCTGTGTTTGCACTGGAATTCACGCTGATCTTTACCTTAAAAAAAAAATCCAATCCCGTAAACAACAAAAAGCACACTATGTCAAAAATATTTCCAAAACCCAACCACTTATGCCTGGAAATACTTGCCACGAGGAAGTACAGCTACCCCACTGAGGGCTGGTTGTAACAGGATTTGACCTGCTTGTCTCCAGAGCTTCGAGAATGCTCTCGGATACGGCCCAAGGGCAGGTATGGTAAATAAAGTGGCTTCCAGCGCAAAATAGCCTCCACTTCCCAGCAGGTGTGGCTGCTGAAATTTTCCATTTTTGAAAATGGTTGCGGGGTCGGGAGAATTTTAGGGAGCTTTGTCATGTAAGGTCGAGTCATGGCAGCTGTCCAACTGTCTGAAGTCGTGTGGTCCTAAGCAAGCAAAAGGACCCTGGGCTTTGGAGCCCAGTTTTGGGGTGAACCTCCGCTGTCACCCAGTGGTCAAGACGCCTCAGGGCTCTGGGCCTTTGCTTCCCTACCTGTCAAAGGAGGAGGTTGGACAAAGAGAATCCCTAAAGCTTCCCCAGGTCTAGACTTCTAGGCGCTCAGGAGGCAACACTTCCGGTGGTTTTGGACCAGTGGGTGCTGGGTCATGTCGTGAACAAGCCAGGACAAACTTCCTACGTAGCTGTGTGACTTATTCTCATCACTGCACTTCTCTGATCCTCAGTGTCCACCTCAGTAAAATTAGAAATAATAATACTGATCTCACAGCGTTGTTGCAGAGATAACATTTAAAAGGACTAAACATAGAATAGCTGCTCAACAAATAGTTTCTTGCTCCCCCCGTTTCCCCCCCACGTCGTTCCCACTCTTGGCGCCAGCCCCCCCCGTGCAGTCAGTCTGCCACTTCCCATGCCCCACCCAGCCCTTCCTGGCTCTGCCCGGCAGGACTGAGAGTCTAGGCATTCAACTCTTCTGCCCCAAACTAGCATCGACTCGGAACCACCTGATAAATGCATACATTTACGCCCGTCACTTCCCTGGAACACTTGCATTAACAATTCTAACGGTAGAATTTCAGTGCATAGAACAGAGAAGAATCAGCAATTTAAATATGCCGACATCTGAGGAAAGATTCCATTCCTTGATGATGCTGGAGAAAGAAGCATTTGGGATGGTTCCTCTGTTCAGTGTATATTATACATATAAGTAGTTGCTCCTGCCGTGTGATTGATTTGCTGCCATGATTTATTTATGATCTATTTGGTTTTCCTCTTGGCAAAATGTCCACTTTAGTGGATCCATCTCAGTAGTTTTGCTAGTGGGTCAAGTCTTAGAACTGGGGTCCTTGTTTGCGTTCTCCAGTTAGCCACCCCAAATTCTTTTTGGAAGTAGGTGGATCATAAATGAAAAGTTGGTAAACAAAATTCTTTCTTTGATCTCATATGGACAGGACTTGGTCTCTTCGGGCTGCTTCATGACTCCCAAACTGTAATTATTGGTTGCTTTTTAAAGTGTCCCTCTGAACTGAGAGTCTTTAGTTGTTCTAAATTCATTTGGGATCCTTCTGGACCCAGGAATTAACGGTGACTCTTCATTCCTGTGAGTCAGAGGCTGCCTCGTCTAAGGATGAATTCCAGGGCTGTCGGCATGTTGTGTGATGAGATGGGCCAATTACAGCTACTTCCCAGCATCCTCCAAGGGGGAGTTCAAGGTGACCTTGAGAAGCAGGAGGTCTGCTCTCTAGCCTGGAGGACACTTCCCTCCTGTAGCCCTGATCCCTGCGGTCCTGCATTATGGAAACTGAGACAGACACCACTGGGCCAGAAGAATTGTAGGTAGTTTTATTGGCCTCAAATAAAGTCTCCCCAACATCATGGGATTTGGGGAATGCCCTGAACTACTCCTGCCTTCTGAAAGAGAGAGAGCTGTTCCCAAAGAGTCTACAGACTCTACTGTATTATAACCCCAGCGCCCTCCAACCTCCCAACACCACACCTTACGGGGGATGGAGGGTGGGTAGGAGTTTGATCAGGAGTCTGTAGCTTTTGTCCTTTAATAACAATAACGATAACAAGTGACGTGTTTTGAGTACTTTACATGCATTGCTTCATTTCATCCTCACAGCAACCCTATGAAGGGGGTACCACTACGATTCCCATTTTACAGAGGGGAGTACTGAGGCTGAGAGGGGCAAATAAGGGCCTCAGGGCTAGTAAGTGACAGAGGGTCAAACCCAGGTCCAACTGGCACCACAAACCTCACTTTTCACAACGGCACGAACCTGCTTTGCCCTCAGCCTGAGAGCTCGGTACGTCCCTTTTCCACATGGGTTTCCTCATACGCCTACTGCCCCCACCAGCCCTGAAGAGAGCACAGTGGGTAAAAGAAGGGCAGGCGCTGGGGGCCACATGGCTCAGGTTGGAATCCAGCTCCCGTGTTTATTCATGGTGTGGCCGTGGGCAAGTTGCTTAACCTTTCTGTGCCTCTGTTTTCCCGTCCGTGTGTCCCTTTCTGAGCTGCAGTGGAGACTGGCTGAGCTGAAATGTGTACAGCACACAAATGGTGTTGGAAAAGCTGCACACCCACAGGTGCTCTGTCAGCCCTACCACCTTATTCGACTGCCCGCTCAGCACCGCCACCTGCATGTGGCACAGGCAACCCAAACTGGCACAGCCAAAGCTGAGCTCCTGCCCCTCCCTCCCAAACCTGCTCTACCCCACTCTCGCCCGCCCAGCGCCTGGCACCTTTGTCCCTCTAGGAGCCGAAGTCTAACATTCTGGAGTCATCCTGGACACCTCTCTCTCCTGCACACCTCGCTTCCAAATCACCTGCAAATCCTTATAGCTTCACTGTTAAACGTACCCAGAATCCAGCCCTATCTCACCACCTCCTGCTGCCTGGCCCTAGCCAACTCTCTCTCCCTGGGGGCCTCCAGCAGTCCCCTTACTGGGCTCTGCTTCTGCTCTTGCTATGACTGCCTTCGCCTCCTGGAGCAGGAGCAGCTCAGGTAACAGAGAAAATGTCAACAGTCTAACCGTGGGCCCACTGAGCTGTTCCCACTGCACCCCCGCTCGCTCACTGCTCTGCAGACTCGCTGGTCTCCTGCTTCTCCTACAGCCTTGGCCCTGTGGCTCCCCTTCCTGAAAACTCCCCCCCGGATATCTGCATGCCACATTCCTTTACCTCCCGTGGTCTCTGCTCACACACCACCTCATCAAAGCAGCTGTCCCTGACCACCCTAAATAAAACAAGTCCCAAGTTGCCTTCTGACTGCACATGTCACAGACCAATAAATCACCCCCCGCCCCCCCAAGCCTGCTGTCTTTATTTCCTCCCAGTCCTCCCTGTGGGGTGGGCTGTCCTCAGACCAGGTGCAAGACAGGGAAGACGGGGTGCTGGAGGAAAGCATCTGATGGAAATGTGACCCCTGTGGTCACACAGGGTACTATTACATAAATAAATGTATTTTATGCTTTTTGCTGGATAGCACGTGGTTGGTCTAAAATGCTGTTGTGGACCGAGTGATGCCGAGGAAGGTATTTCGGAACAGACCTGAAACATACTCAGCCTCCCTTCCAAAATAACACCCCAAATAAGGTTAGAAGCGCAGCTTGGCCTCCTGGGTAAAGAGCTCAGACTGGGCATCTGATCACAGCCCCCCATGAAGCCTCACTAAAGCCATCAGGAAGGGATTTTATTTTAAGACATAAGCATGCGAGGGAAAAGGAGAGAGGCAAAAGTAACAAAACTTTGGGAGCCAGAAAGCTTACGGATAGGAAGTAACTGGCTGAGCAGCCCTGACAGAGCTGAGTTCCAAGCTCACAGCGAGAAAACCCATGAACCAACTGGATTTATACAAGAGAATGCTCAGAAAAACTCAGGAACCTCGGACACGGCACTTCTGGAACTGAGAGCAAAGTTGTGGGGAGGGAGAGTGTAAAATAACAAAGGTTGGTTGAAATCTGTTTGGTAGTAGTTAGCTGCCTGGACCCCCTCCCCAAATCCACACAGCCTCTCCCCTCCCCCACCCTGGCCGAAGACTGACCATGTGCTTTTCATGAAATATAAAACAGGGATTCTGGACTGTGTGACATCAGACCCTGTTGATGGGGTCTGATACCCAGGGTATCACCCTAGAAACGAGGGTTCAGTGACTGTGGATGTGCTCTTCTCCCCTCCATCTTATCCTATTGCGCCTCCAGAATGCTGCCCACCAGGCTTTGCCCTCTAGATAGGAGGCTGGAAGAATCTTTCCTACGTCTCACAAGTCCAGGTGGAAAGACCTGAAGACACTGACACAGAGGCGCCCTCCACGATTGGCAGAGCACAGAACTCCGCAATAATGCTCAAGGTCAAGAAGCTCTCTCCACGAAGACAACCGAAAGGCGTCTGCAGGGCAAGTCAGAGACCCAAACAAACAAGGATAAGCAACTGGGAGGGGACAGAAATTAAGCAAGGAGAAGAAAACGCTCCAAAACTATCAGTGATAACGTTTGCAAGATAAGAAAAGACATTGCATCCATGAAACAAAAACAATGCTGTAAGAAAAAAGAAACACAAAACAAAAACTATTTCTTAAAAATGAAAAATGTGAAACTAGAAGTTAAAAACTTGTTAAGATGAAAAGATATGACCTCATCTTAACTAACTGCATCTACCTTGAGCCTATTTCCAAATACTGCCACCTTCCAAGGTCCTGGGACAGAGACGAGCTTGTGGGGCACACTATTTAAGCCAGTACAGTACACAGGAGCAGGACATGAGGGGGTTCTCCGGACGACAATGAAGGAGCAGCCCAGGCTGACAGCTGTGGACCGGGGCAGAGGGCAGCCAGCCCAGACTGGCAGGCCACATGCGTGTAGATTTTTATCAGGAAGGTGAGATGGAAA
This sequence comes from Rhinolophus sinicus, assembly GCF_036562045.2. Taxonomy (NCBI): domain Eukaryota; kingdom Metazoa; phylum Chordata; class Mammalia; order Chiroptera; family Rhinolophidae; genus Rhinolophus; species Rhinolophus sinicus. The sequence goes on along the minus strand of NC_133759.1, from coordinate 105,712,420 downwards.
TTTAGGGACTGAATTAATGATAAATACATAGAAAATGGAGCAAAACAAACAACATCCACAATAAAAGGTTAACTGCTAATTCCAGAAAAAAAACACAAAGATTAGTTCATAACCCCAGCTCTATAAGGCATATAGAAAAATATATAGAAGAAAGAATGAATGCTTATCAAGCCAAAATTACAGTATAAATATATGGGGAGGCCGGGGAGATGAGAAGTCATAGAAACGGAAGGAGGAAAGTGGTAAGTCCTTATCTTCCGTAGTTAATGGATAAGGCCAATAAAGCAATTCAGGTATATACAGAGATACGAAGTAAATATTAAAAGACTTTAGAATATTGTCCCTGGAGAAGGGGACATAGGAGGAGAAGAGAACTGAGGAATGTGCTTTGTCTTAGCAAACCTTGTAGAACTAGCTGAACTATGCATACGTATAACCTCAACTAGAACAAAGTCAAAACCAGACGGAGCAAAAGGCACCAAATGGGCTGCTCATCAACACGCCTGCGCAGTGCGCGCTACACCATTTACACATTTTATTCTAAAACTCTAGAGCCAGCTTAACGCAGGGGTTCTCAACCAAGGACAATTCTGCCCTCCCACATCCCCACCCCAGGGGACATCTGACAATGTCTGGAGGCAGTTTTGATTGTCACACCTCAGGTGAGAGGGGCATTACTGGCGGCTAGAAGGTAGAGACCAGGGTCACTGCTAAACATCCTGAAATACAGAGTTCAGGACATAACAACAAAGAATTTGTTTAACAACGAACAACAACAAATAATCTGGCCCAAAATATCACTAGTGCCAAGGCTGAGAAACCCTCACTCAACAGATGGTTGGAAAGAGGAAGCCAGTAAGGAATTCTGGGAAAATTCAGTTTTCCTCCACTCCTACAATACTTCTGACCCCAGATGTGTGGGTTTTCCCACACTGACCAATTGTCCAGTTCTCTGTGGACACCAACTAGGGGTCCTACAACTTACCTGAATTCTGACACTCTACCTGGTGTCAGCACCAGGTCCCACTGGCTAAGGGCTCAGTCCCACGGCAGATGCCAACCCCAAGTCCCAGGGCACCTTACTGAAGATGCAGGGTCAGCGGGCTATAGATCAGGGGTTCCCACGACATCATCCTCGGGCTCAAACTTTTGCTGCAATGCCTCTCAGAACTCACGAAGCCACGTGACTTACGTTTATCAGTTTGTTATCAAGGATACAACACTCAAGTGGAGGAGATGCATAGGGCAGGGTGGGGGTGTGTGTGGAGCTTCCGTGCCCTCTGCAGGCACCCCCCCTCCTGGCACCTCCACATGCTCACCAGCCTAGTAGCTCTCCGACCCCTGTCCTTTGGGGGTTTTATGGAGGCTTCATTACACAGGCATGACTGATTAAACCATGGGTCACTGGGGATTAACTCACCTGTAGTCCCTTTCACCTCCCTGCTCGGGGGTCATGAGTGGGACTGAACATTTTCAACCCTCTAATCACATGGTTGGTCCCCCAGTCAACAGCCTCCCATCCTTAGGGGCTTTCCAAAAGTCACCTCATTCACCTAAACTCAAGTGGTTTTGAAAGGGTCATGTTATGAATATTAAAAGACACTCTTCCTCTTCACAGCTCTTTTCACTTAGGAAATTCTAAGGGTTTTAGGAACTCTGTGCCAGGAACACGGATGGAGCCCAAATATGTATTTCTTGTTATGAATCATAATATCACTGGAAGTTGTTCAGGTCCTCTAGGTAAGAAATCACAAAAGGCTGAATTAAGAGAGCATCTGAGACTGGACAGAGGTGGTGACCATGCAGTGTCTCTCCCACTTGGGTATCTGGATGTTAACCACCAGGAAAAGGGTGTAGGTGGGGAGAGAAGAAAAGCAGTTTCATTGGGTAAGTTTAGCTTGAGTTACTCAGAGGCGATGGAGGTCAAGGTGAAGATGCTAGTAGGTAGGGTTTTGGGATTTAGGACAGAGTCTGGGTGTTGCATATATGTGGCAGTCACCTGTATTTACAAGTAGGGTTTCATGAGGGATTTTTTTTTTTAAGACATTTACCCCTGACCTAGCAGAGTGGCTAATACTTAATAGAAGATGCATGTTAAAGCTGCATTGGCTGAATGAAAAAAAACAAACAACTTATAACAGTTTCCTGTGGCTGCTATGACAAAATTCCACAAACTTGATGGCTTAAGAAAAGAAATTTGTTCTTTTGTAGTCCTGGAGGCCAGAAGTCTGAAATCAGTATCACTGGGCTGAAATCAAGGTGTCAAAAGGGCCACTGTCTCTCCAGAGGTTCCAGGAGGAGAATCATTTCTTGCCTCTTCCCGCTTCGGGTGGCCCCCAGCACTCCTTGGCTTGTGGCCCCATGACTCCATCTCTATCTCAGTCTTCACATCGCTGTCTCTCCTGGGTGTCTAATCTCCCTTTGCCTCTCTCTTCTAAGGACACTTGTGATGGCATATATGGCCTGCCCAGATAATCCAGGAAAATCTCCTTATCTCAAAATCCTCCAATCACTCACATCTGCAAAAACTTTACCAACTAAGGTAACATTCACAAGTTCCAAGAATATCCTGGAATCATCTGATATCCTTAGGGGCCACCCTTCAGCCCACTACACCATGGAAATAGGGATCTAGACTGCAGGCCCCTAGGAAGATAAGCCTTACAATCCTGAAACAGAGAACATGATGGGACGGCTGACGAACCTAGATGGGGTGGTGCCAGAGGGCCCACAGATTCTGTGATACTGGTCTCTTCAAGAGGTGGATGCTAATTTCCCTCCCCTTGAGTATGAGCTGGCCTTAGTAACTCACTTCTAACAAACAGAACAAAGTGGAGGTGACAACGTGTGACTTTGAAGACTAGGTCATAAAAGGCCCTGTGGCCTCCTGCCTGCTCATGTCTCGTCCATCACTTGCTGTTGGCACAGCCGGCTGCCAACACTGGGAGGACATTCAAGCAGCCAGGGGAGAGGTGCATGTAGGAAAGGACCAAGGCCTCCTGCCAACAGCCATGCGAGGGAGCCAAACTGGAAGTGGGTCCTCAGCCCCACACAAGCCTTCAGTTGCCTGAAACCTGGGCTGACATCTGCCTGCGGCCTTATAAGACACACTGAATTCAAACCACCCAGCTGCTCCAGAATTCCTGCCTCACAGAAACTGTGAGATAACACGTGCTTCTTGTTTTAAGTTGCTCAGTTTGGGTATAATTTGTTATGCAGCAATAGATAACCAATACAAATAGGCAGTGAGAAAAAGATGGAAACAACACTAGCAAAGCCAAACCAAGAGCATGTACTGGGAGGCAAGATGTTGGCTGGCAGGGCCGAGGGTAAAAATCCAAACAGTGGTGGCGTGGGTCCTGGAGGGCCTTTGAGTCTGAGTTCCTCTATTATCAAGTGGACTATGTTACGTAGTTCCAAAAATATGTGGCCTGAGGATGAAAGCAGAGAACTGAGTTGTATTAGAAAAGATGCAGATAAGAACCTAGCAGAGTGTCAAAAACATAATAAAGGGGAAAAAACAGCGACAACAACACAAAACCCAATAGCTCACATTCTAGCACGGCACTGTTTTCCTGGATGACTGTCGCCCTAGCATCCTAATTAATATGTATTGTGTTTGGTGCTGTACCCACCTGTAACGAGGTATTATTACCTCTATTTCTGATGAGGAAACTGAGGCTTCCAACATCGATGTGGCGTCTCTATGGTCCCACAGAGCCACACAATGAGTGCAGGTCAGGCTGATTCCAAAACCCACACTATTCCCACTGCACCGCCATCCAGATCTCTTTGGAGAACATTTATTTACATTCCTTGGGCTTGTTTGAATTCTCTTCCCTCTGCCTTCTCACTAAGAGCTCTGTCAGTGTTCCTCCTCCCTCCGCCCTTAAAAGAATCCTCTAATTATTATTCATTCCTGAAATTAAGTGCCTACACATTCTAGGGAGACTCAGAAAGCCCTTGGAGGGTAGACTGCAGGAACTATGAATGTAAAGCTTCTGCTTCCTCGTTCGTTGTCTTTCCTTGTTCTGGACGCGCAGCTTCCTGCCTGGCAACCTTCCTTCTCCGTCTGCATCCCCGACCCCATCTGGCGGGAGCGCAGCATTCTCTCAGCCCCATCCCCCTGGAAAATGTTGAATCTGCCTTGACATTGACACCCATTAGGGAGCTGTGCAGCTGTTCCCACACAGCCAGCGCAAAGGCCTTCCGGAAATGGTTTGCATTCACTTGTTTTCTGTCCGGCCTGACAGCTCTGCAAGGCCTGACACCTGAGAACTGTGGCTGGGGTAGGGGTACAAACTTGATTTTACTCTTCTTTCCTCCTCCCTGACTCCCTGAATACCTAGTACATGAGAGTTAATAGCTGAGAAAAACAGGTACTTCCCTCACGGTCCGTCTTCTTTGTGGTTACAAATAACTATCATCAGATTATTTAGATCCCATTTGGTTTAAGTGGCATAAATCCAATTCCAACTAGATTTAGCAAAAAAAGGGGAGTTTAATAACAGGGTATTGGCGTGTCTCCCAGTAAGCTGAAGAAAGGCTGCCAGATGGGGTCACCATGTCCAGTTGTGCAAGCTGCATACTACACAAGCCCAGATGCCACAGTCACATGTAGCCAGATGAAAGGCACTTCCTGGAGTTGTACAGGACACAACGACTTATCCAGCTCTTCTCGTTTCCCTCCTTCAGGCTTCAGGAACAAATGGAAGCAGGGTCTCAGATGCCACCAGGACTGTTTCTCCATCTCTGAAACAGGCTTCTCTCCGAATACTGACTAAATCTCACCCACTGGGGGCTGGTTTCGTCCATGTTGGTAGATGAACTGTCTGTGAATGGTCCCTTACTTCCAACACCAAGGAGGGACTGACTCATGCTATTATTGTTAGAAGGCTCAGCCTAAAAAGTTCCAGGGAAGGGCTCTGATTGGAGTATATTGAGCTTGTCGCCCATCCTTCCACCAATCAAGGAGCGAGATGGGTCGGAGGTGGGCACTAACTTTTCCTTAGACAGATTCCCACGTGGACCCAGCATGTCTTCCCCATAGGAGGCAGGCGGTGTAAGAGAATGGCCCTTGGGGATTTGAAGACTTTTAACCCCTGCCTGTTGGGCGTTTTTTCCTGTAACCTCCAGAGCCTTTCAGGAGCATTAATACCTAACAGTAGGTGGGACTATGTGGAAGTAAAATTGACTCAACTCAAAAGTGGATGTGAATTCAACTAACCTCCTCCAGGAGTTTCATTTGAGGAGGTCTTAAGAGTTTGGCCAAAATGGGAGATATATTTATATTTTGAATATTTGGGAGGACATTATGACTCCTGTACACAGGCGGCTCCCAAGCTCTCTGTCTTGAAGGCAGAAAGTACCAATTATGTTCCCGAATGAACTGCCCGTGGATGTTTGGGAACTGCCTCCTTGAAGGGACCAGAGAAAAGAAACAACAATCTCACAATTGTTCAGTTTATCTCCCTCTGCCTTCATCACCTCCCACCTCCAGCAGGAGTTTGGAGGATTACCCCCTCTTGCCTTTTGATATTACTACCCTGATAGCACTCTCTCCGTATCTTTTTTTAAATTAAAGTTTATTGGGGTGACAAATGTTAGCAAAGTTACATAGATTTCAAGTGTACAATTCTGTAATACATCATCTATAAATCCCATTGTGTGTTCACCACCCAGAGTCAGTTCTCCTTCCATCACCATATATTTGATCCCCTTGACCCTCATCTACCACCTCCCTTCCCCCTTAAGCCCGTATCTTTTTTGAACCCCCAGGTTTTCACCCAATTCTCATTAGTCACCGTAGTTTAGCAGTTTGAACATGAAAGCCAGAGAAGGATTCTCTAGGTGTCACGAAATCAAGGGGTTATCCTGAAAGGGACTGGGGGGACATGAGGAATGAAGAAAAACAAATACAGCTGCCATAGGCCGTCAGTATTCTCCAGCCATTTAATCCACATGTAACAGGGAATGCATGACTATTAATGACCAAAATAAATAGTGATCAATTACGATGATGGTAATTATGTTTTTGAAATTAGCCTGGGAAAGGATGACCCAGGCAATTTTTTATTCCAGCTCAGGAAAATGGGACGCCAGCTGGGGCTAATAAGAGCTTTCATAAAAGCGCTGAGTTTCATCCAGGGCTGCGAAGAAAGCCCTCTCTGTCCTGTGGCCCAGCCGGGCCCTGACATGCCTTCTGCTTTTTAACAAGAACTGAAAGGTGGCGAGACAGGCAGTTCTTGCCTTGGCACCGGGCGAAGTCGGCCTTTGAAAAGGCAGTGATTATTTTCAATGGCTCAGTGCAGGGGAGTTTCGTTCCCTTTGCGTCCCCGCCTCTCGTCTCCCGCGCCTGGGTTCCAGCACCCGCGCAGAGTACCTGACTCCGCTGGTTGAGGGGCGTGGGAGGGGGGAGGGGGTATGACCAGCAGCCTGGGGAGGGCGGACCAGGGCAGTTGCAGAGACTGGCCGAGTGGGGAGACAGAGGGAGGAAAATGTGGCTTCTGCACAAGGGGCTGTGTGTCCTTCCTGCAATTCAGTCGCCCCAGTAGACGCTGTGGAGATAGACGGTCACTAATATTTACCTGCCAGCCCTCCCACCCCGGACTGTGTATTTACCCAGCCCCGGCCACCCTCGCAGCCCCGCCCACTGGCTCCCCTGCTCCTGCACACCCAGCGCCCTTGGGAATTTCCTGCAAGTCACTTGCTGCTGGCTCCTGTCTGCGTTTCCCTCAGTTTCTGCCTCTCTCCTTCACTATTTCTTGCTCTGTTTCTCTCTTGCTATGAAGAAACTAAAGAAGGCCTCTCATTTAGCCAATCGTTGAAATGTTTAAGGTTAGAGGGAATAAAATTCCCTTCTCCCTCCTTTGAGTTCTGGTAGAGGCTCATTAGCAAAACGTGCACCAAAACCTCCGCCTAATTCAGTGGTTCTTAACCACTGGCTGATTTTGCCTCCCTCTGCGCCCCACACCCTCCGGCGACGTCCAATGTCTGGAGGCATTTTTGGCTGTCACAGCTGAGGTGGGGTGCTACTGGCATCTCATGGGTAGATGCCATGGGATGCTGCAAACATTCTACAATGTATGGAAGCAAGAATTATCCCACCCAAAATGTCAGTAGTGCTGAAGGTGAGAAACCCTGGCTTAATTATCCGCTAAGCAAGCATCTAATCACTCCCCCACCCCCCACTCCCCTACCCCCAAAACGCTGGCCTCCTTGGAGGTCTGTGTGTCAGGGATGTGGAACCTAAAGGAACCTTCTGTGACAGATCTCTGGCAAAAAACAGCCAACCAGAGGCCAAGCCACACCCCTGCGCAGTAAGTCAGTCGTGACCCGCCCCGGAGCCAGCACTGGCCAATCAGATTAGCTGGTCCAGGGAAATTAAGGCTAAGGAGGAAACTGCAGAAGCTCCCCTCTAACTCTTCTGCTGGAAGGGAGGACAGTCCTCCTGTGAGAACAGAGACAGGGTTGGAGAGAAGAGAAAAGAGGGCTCCTCCATAGGCCAGTTCAACTTGTCTGAGAAATCCGGAATTTGATAGACTCAGGATGTGCTCCCGAGAGGCCAGGTGTGGCGGACAGTTGGAAACAACACCCAAGACATGGCCCTAGCCTCAACATTCATTTGGCAGTTGCATACAAGGCCTTGTGCCAGGTGCTTTTTGCATACCCTATCTGATTCTATCCACACGACAGGGCCGCAAGATTTTCATTCCCACTTTACAGATGGGGAAACCGAGGCTAGGGAAGAGTGACTTGTCTGAAGTCACAGAGCAAGTCAGTGGAAGAGCTGGGATTGAAACCCAGCCTGACCTAAGATAATTTGTAGCATCCCTGGATTCTGTATCTGAGGACTAGCGATCCAGAAGGGACCAGACAACATTGGCTGGTTGGACTGAAGGGAGAGACAGACACAGGGAAGCTCTAACAGAACCTAGACACTTTGGTCTGGACAGATCTGAGCTGAGAGCAGAGAGACCCAAGGTCTGTAATTAATATATGAGGGCTGTGGAGAGAGTGAATACATACCTCTATCACCAAATTCCTATACCCCTTGTCAGGTGTGCCCCTTGACTCTTTGACTAGGTCTGACAGAGTAGAACTCATGAACTCCAAATCAAATAATTTTATTGTCCAAAAAAATGGACTTTATTTAGACTTTACACAAAGTCTAGATATCTGGGGAGTGGGAGCAGAAGCCTATCGTTTACTGAGTGCAGACTACCAGCCAGGCACTCTGCTAGACCACCACCCCATTGCCCCCTCCTATGATACACCCTTTGCTGCAGTTTCAGGGACCAGGAAACTTCCAGAGACAGAGCCAGGGACACGGAGCCCTGGCACGCAATTATGCATCACGCCCTGGTGTTTGGCAAGATCCGTCATTATTGAGGGGCACTGGGCTATAACAGGCACAGAGCTCCACTGGGGCTGCTGTCAGAGAAGATCCTCAAGCATTTCCCTCCAACCCTGAGTGCTTCTGGGGCCCACACCCTGAGGAGCACACCCAGTGAGTCCGATCAGTGAGACAATGTTGGCTTCTAAACAGCCCCACACCCCAAGCCGACTCTGTTCTCCATTTGTTGTCCTCAGAAAAAGGGACTGCTCTTTTATTTTCCTTTTCTCTGCACTGACCCATTCCAGGGTCAAGAAATTCTTCCATATAGACACCCTCAGGCTGCTGCTTCAGCCAATTTCTTCCTCTCCTGTCCAGAGTGGAGATGAAGAACAGCTGGCAGCCACCATCTCCCACAAACCTGGAGACCCATTACATAACCAGCTTTCTCCAAAGGAAATCACCCCAGTTCTTTTCGACGTTCCTCAGAGTTTATTTATCCTCCAAGTTTCCTTTGCAAATTAGTTGACCACTTTGGAAATTGTCTCTGTTCCTCTTAAGGATACGAATCAGACACAATGGTGAGTCCATCACTACAGGACAAGCATTCTCTCACAGATGTTGGCAGAGGATGATTTGCCCAGTAATGTCAATGGGGAAGAAATGGTGACAGAGAGAAAAGCTCACAACACCTGAGTGGAAATCCCTGCTTCTCCTCACACTCGCTATGGGACTTGAGCTGGGCTTGCAAGACCTCCATTTCTTTATCTCCAAAGTAGAAGGAATGGCTTTCTCTATGACACAAGACATAGGAATGACGTAAGCTCAAATGAGGTCATGTAAGTTCTTGGCACCACTAGGACACTGTGCCCAGTAGCTACTGTGACTTTGCTGATAGACCCTCCCCTCCCAACCATGGAGTGTGGCCATGTCCTATCTAAACTTCTGAATCAAACAAAGACAGCAAACCAAAGACAAGAAGTTCCTCAGTGGCCCTGTCTGCCTCCTGCAGAAGTGAACCCTGGATGTGTCTGAACCAGACTGCTCACACCTCCCAGGGTGTCAGGGAAGGGGCTTCTACTTTGGATAGGAATGGCCTTGGTGACCTCTTAAAATCCCTTCCAATTCCAAGAGTCTATTTAAGAAGCCAGGTGAACCCTAGTTCTCACCCCTTATCCATTTTCCACAAAGAAATCCAAGCAGATTTCCCATGCGGACATGCGGGAGAGATGGTACCCTGTATCGCTCACGACACACGTCCTCCATTCCTCATCAGACATGCCTGGCTCCCAGGTTCCCATCCTCTTGTGCTGCCTCTGGTCGACTTCCTCTTCTAAACGCCCCCAGAAATGCTCCATCTCCTTTCTATTGGGTCAAGCCATGCAGCTTTGCCCTAAAACCTGTCTGCCCCATCCAGATGCACTACGGCCAGCTAACAGAACCCGCCCTCCTTAGCAGGTGGTTTAGAGATCGTCTACTCTTCCTGTGGAGTGGCCTCTGGAGTCTTTCTCCACAACCAAAGAAACTTGGCAGAGAATTCCTTTCCTTTACACAAAGAATTTTCTTCAAAGAGGAATTCCTACAACATAGTTTTCTCAATCTTCTTGCATCCAATGTAATGATGTTTGTCTCCGCTTCCAAGAGCTTGTATTACCTCCTTGTAAAACAAACTATGCCAACAAGTATTTATATTTGTAGATGTTTAGAACTCCCTTGCACTTTGTAATCCTGTTACGGTGCTTTTTGTCTGGACAGGTTACAGCATCTAATAGAGCTAGGCTGCAGTATCACAACTTGCCAATAGGTGGCACCAGCTCACACACTTTTATAGGTCAGCATGAAAAACCACTGACTCTTGAACACAGAAAGGGGGTTAGAGGCACTCAGGCACCCACCACATGCGCTGTGGAATATCCACGTGTAACTTTTTACTCCCCCCAAACTTAACTACTAACAGCCTACTGTTGACTAGAAGCGTTACTGATAACAGAGTCAGTCAGTTAACACACATTTTGTATATGTATTATAGACTGTATTCTTACAATAAAGCTAGAGAAAATGTTATTAAGAAAATCATAAGGAAGAGACAATACATTTACGGTACTGTATGTATTTATTGAGAAAAAGCCACCTATACGTGGACCCACACAGTTCAAACCCATGTTCAAGGGTCAACTGCATATCTTGAGATTGAGGTTTCAGTTTACATAACATGAATTAGCTACATAGTTCCCTGCTCTGAGAAACTCAAAACTTACTATCCTTCCAGTAAAACGGGTAGCAGAACTGGACACGCTCTTTCCAAGACTGCAGCTGACAGAGCACTTTCAGTGGGCTCATTGAGGTCCCCTCCCCACAGCATGATTTAGCCTCTTTCCATTTCCCTGCCAAGCCATGGCTAGTGTTCCCAACATCGCTTAGGCCACAGGTCAGGGAAACCTCCAAGGGTGGCAAAACCCCAGCACACACTGAGTTCACTATGAAGACACAGGTGCCGTCCTCTTTTGAAAGGAGTTGGCCGCCCCAGGGCAATGTGATGCCTTCTCAGCCAGGAGCCCCTGCCTACGCCGGACACTGCCCACCCATGTCCAGGGAGGCACACTCCTGGCTCCTCATATGCCCTCCCTCACACTTAGAATTTTGAACAGTGATTACAAAGTGGCTTTGGGGCGAGAGGAAACGCATCAGACAGCATCTTAAAAACAGTATAGGCCAGCAGGCTGCCTCCATCCAGGAATGGGACTCAGATGAGTGCGGGCGTCACTAGGACCATGTTCTTCCCTAACCTCTGCATCTGGGTGGAGAAGCGGGGCTGTTAGGAGTCAGAGGAAAGTCAGCCAGGAGCCTTTTCAGTGCACTTTGGTCAGTGGCCTGCCTCTGAAAGATGCAGCGCAGGTCTTTGCTTGTTTGGGTAGAAAATGACATGCTGTGACACAGCTTGGTCAGTGGCATAATCCCCCGCCTACACAGTCGCTTTCTGCACACTCCTCCCCTCTCCCACGGGCACGCATGCAATTCTTATTCCTACCAAACCTGCCAATCAAAGAGAAAACGCAACTCATCAGAGAGGAAAGAATGTCGGAGTCTCTTGGAAAAAGAGGTGCCATTTCCTGGTTCTGGAGCACCCCATCACCACAAAAGCCTTGGGACTCTGTTCATATGAATACACGATTAAAAGAGGGAAGGGGGGCTCCAGAAAACAGACCCGCATGTGGGCAGAGCTGAGGCCCTAGAGATGGGGAACCTTCAGTCACTGTGTTTCAGTCAGTGCTTGCTGTGTAACAAACTCCCTGAAACTTAGCAGCTTCCGACAACCATTTAATTATGCCCCAGCATTCCCCAAATCAGGAGTTCAGTCAGGGTACTGCAGGGTTCGGTCCTTGATGTCTGGGACCTTGGCTGGGGATACATGAAGCCCAGAGGGGACCTGTAACTGGGGAATAGAATCGTCGAAAGGTCTGGATGGGCATGACTTGAAGACTACGCCTGCGACCAAAGCACCTCATGTGGCCACTCCATGTGGCTTGGCATTCTCACGGCATGGCAGCTTCAGAGCGGTCGTCCCCTTTACATGGTGGCATAAGGCTGAGTGCAGGTGTCCCAGACCCCAGGGAGGGGGCCACACTGCCTTTTAGAATGCAGCCTTGGAAGGTACATAGGATCAATTCACCCTATTCTGCTGGTCAGAGCCATCACTGCCCACCTATACGTAAGTGGAGGGGGCATAAACACCACCTCTCATGAGAGGACTGTCCAGTCCCATTGTCGGATAAACAGCACGTGTGGTGAAACAGTCTATTACAGCCACCTCTGGGAAATGAGATTTGCCGCCCACTGTTCACGGCGGGCACAGGAAGACGTGCTTCTGAACGTCACAACCCCAAGTGCACTCGTCATCGTCATTCACCCACTCACTCGCGTGTAACCCAGAAGGCAGCCGCAGCCTCATCAGCCTTGAGGTCCTGGTAGAATCACTTCTTACCCACAGTTCCACGGCTTTGGGAAGCCCAGGCCTCCCACCATTTCTGCAGTCTCCCTTCTCCCCTGTTGAGTCGAGAAGCTGTACAAATGCAGCTGTGAAACTCATCCATTTGGGGGGTGGGGGGTGGCGTGAAGAAGGTATTTGCATTTATGTCTTGTGCAAATAGTTTAAAACCTCATATTAGAAATGTCTATTCTCCACTGGCCTTTCCAACACCCCCCACATACACACACACATATGCACACATCACCTGGGATTTTCCCCTTCCCCCCGGCCAGCCCCGGCCTCTGTGGCTCCCCTTCCCATCCCCCAACCCGACACTCAGGGAGCCTCCCTTTCCTACCCTGTTTGCAGAGCTGGTAGCACTCTGCCTAGTCTCCCAGATTTGCTCCCAGAAGCTTACAGAGCAAAGGCCTTCTCAAGACTGCAGCCCACCTGCCCCTCAGGGTGGCCCAGAAATGATACCACGTCCTGCTCACCGATCACTCAACACACATTGGTCAGGCACCTACTGGGTGGCAGGCACGAGGCGGTATAGAGGACATAGCACCATATTCTGTGTCCCTCTGAATTATATTGTGTGACAGCTGCTTTCATCTTGTTAGAAGAAAGCCTGTAGTGATGCATTTGCTGTGGTGGTTAAACCTTTGCCACGACAGAGCCTTTCTCCTCTGTAAGAAGCGATGAGCTGTAGCCCTGACTTACTTCAGTCATTTGTAAGTCATCCTTATGATTCTCACCATGAGTGCACACCACCTGTGTTTTATTGGTTTTATACAAGTCTTCAGACTGACTCACTATCTCTACTTAACACTTTAAAATATTTTATATCACTACTGTAAATGGAAAACTATGATCCCTTGCCATAAATAGAAGGCAAGCCTAAAATTAAGCTCAATTTTAAAACGATGCTATAAAACATTAGCTAAATACAGAAACTTGAGGCTGTCCCCGGTCCCTGTTAAAAAGGGGGCATCAGATGCTTTGGGCAGGTGTGAGACACAGCCTGGTGCCCACGGAGACTTGCTTCTTGCTGTGGTGCAGGCAGTTAGCAAGGGAGCAGTGTTCTCACCGAGGGGTGTAGTACAACTTCAGGTCATCTCTGTACCACCTGAAACCATCTCGGGTACCAGCAGGGATGTCTGTCTAAGTCAGTCAGCAGGGCCATATTCTCCTGCAGTAACACACAGCCCTCAAGTCTCCTTGGCCTCAAACACAAAGGTTCTATCTTGCCCATAGTCACTGTGGGTTGGCTGCGTCCCCACTCATTCTTGTCGCTCCGGCTGATGAAGCAGCCACCACCTTGAACGTGGAGGGTCACTGTGCCAGAGGGACAGGAGAGGGTGGTACGAAGAAAGCACTGGTTTTTAGCACTTCCACCCAGCAGTGAATACTCTCCACGTCTGCCCACTATTCAGTAGCTAAATCAAGTCACGTGGCCAGCCCTGACGTCCCCTGAGCATGTCCTGGAAGGAGAGGGAGCTGGAAAATTTGTTAACAGCTGTACCGACTTCCATCCCACCCCTGCACCGAGGACACGGCCCCAAACAGCGTGGCTCTCTCTACATCACCAGTGACAATCAGGCATACCAGCACACTCATCTTTCCAGGAGCATGACACTCTCTGCACTCACCTCCCGGGCCTCACCTCATGGCTCCCACGAACTGGAACCCTCTCTCCCTGCCTCCCATCCTACTTGCCTTGCAAGATGATACCTGTCCCTGAGGCTCTGTTGGCCCCCCCAAACTGAAGGTCATATCTGTGGGTGGAGGGGGAATGTTAAAGATTTTCAGAAGTAGAAGGGATGAACCTCACATTTATAGCAGGGTTTCTCAACCCCAACACTGTTCACATTTGTATTATATTTGGACAAGGTAATTCTTGCTACATCCTAGATGCCAATGGTAACTCTTGCCTCCAACTGTGACAATCAAAAATAATTCAAGACATCGAATGTCCCTTGGGTCGCGGAGCAAAATTTTCCCCAGTTGAGAACCACTGTTTTACAGGATAGCCCAGAGGAATTAAATACTGTACCCACGGTGACACAATGACCAAAAGGTCTGGAAGAATCCAGGCTCTTAGCCCCCCATCTAGTGTTTTGGGCGCTGGTGCCTGGGCTGTCAGGCTGGGAGCATAAACGAGGGAAGTGGGCTGGGCTCATACTCTTTTGGCACATTCGCTGTGCCTAGTGAACAATTCCATAAAGAAACCTGCTCTCTCATTAAACACCCTCCCATCACCCCCTACCCCCGACCCCCACACAGACTTCTTGGTCTGTCTTATATTTTTCAACTTTTGATATAGTTAAGAGGACACGAAGAATTTCATCTCCTTTCATTCTACCCTAAGAAAAAGAGTACTGTTAACCCAACAGCATCACGGCAACTGACGTTAAGAGAGAGACACGAGGGAGAGCTGGGGGCGGGGCTTGTAAAACTGGAGAACGTATGTCCCGTCAAAAGGCCAAGTGTTGGAGCAAGTGGTTAGTTTTTTTTCCAAGAGATGGAATCTGGATTTTAATGAGAGATCTCCTGATTTTTAGAGGCTGGAAACTAACTTAATTTTTTTCATGTGCAAGCCCAAACTACAGGCCACACAAAACACAGGTTTGGCCCTTGGGCCATGCAGTTCTGCTGCCTCTACATTACACCAGCGACCACACTGTGAGCCCATGTAAGGAAGCCCCCAGCGTGGCCCCTGGGCCCTCTGTGTTTGAAAAGCTCCTAGATGATTCTGATGCAAGCCATCCCTGGACAGGTTTGAAAACCACTGTATTAACTCCTTGCCTGCCCTCCTCAGACTGTGAGCTCCACTGGGGGCTCAGCGGCCATAAATCTCACCCATTCGTGTTTTCCTCGCACAAGCACAGAACTAGCACGGACAGACCAGGTGCTCTTTAAACATCTACTCAAACGGAATCAACAGAAAGGGTGAAGCAGTAATTGCTTCCAGGCTTTCCTCTTGGATCTCATTTATTTAAAAAAAAAAAAAAATCTCTGTGGCATTTTATTGCAACATTCATATATCAACTCCAAGGTTCCTTGGAAGAAAGATGGTCATGGAGGACAGGGGAGGGGATAGTGGGCAAGTAGTGTTATTGACACTTTAAATAAAAGGAGAAAGTCTGTGATGAGGTTTCGGTTCCAGGAAGGCCCTCGCTCCTGGACAAGCCTTCCTCTGACTCCCTAGAGGGTAAACGAGTTGTGACTTCTTCTCATGTGGGCCTCCTGGGAAGAGATGCTCTTTCAGCATCATTTATTAAATCCAGCAAACTTTAAATCCATCCACACTGGGTTCCAGCAGTTCCACATCTGGGAAATTCCTTTCCAAACAGGTCAGGACAAAAACACCAAGATGCACAGACGAGAATGTCTGCCGCGGCACTGTTGGAAGGAGTGGAGTTGTGGGCAAGACCTACGTGTCCATCAATGGGACACGAGTGAAACTGCCTATGGTCCATCCATAAAACAGGAGACCAGCCAGCAGGTCACCCCTGTGTGTCTCTGTCCTGACAACTCTCTCATGTCCTCCGCAGCCCTCTCCACCAGTGTCTCTTTACTGGTCGCTGTTTATTTTTGGTCTCAAACTCCGGATTATAATTTTCTAAGAACGAAGGACCACGCATGCTTCGAGAATAGATACGCAGGTGCTGACCCTGAAAGCTACTCAGGATATAGTGCTAAGGGGCAGAGACGTTCCAGAATGGTATGTGTGTCACAGGGTTCCAACAGCAAGCGGAGGGCACACTCAGAAATGTGCAAAGGGGTGAAAACCGTGTCATGAGGGGGCCAGGTACAGTGCTGGGGTAAGCGTAAGGGTAAGGGAACCAACAGGAGCTGTGACGCACCCAGGGAGCAGTGACCACATGAAGTTTCTGCCCTGCCTCAGCCTCAGCGACAAGGGGAGGCCCAAGTGACTGGGGTTCAGAGAAACCTGGACTGTGGAGCAAGGGCTGAAAGGGGAGACCCGGCACGGTGAGAAGCACAGGGACGTGGGGCAGAGTAAGAGGGGTGGGGAGGGAGGAAACACCCGGCCTCTTTCTCCTCCTTCCATTTCCCATCAGTGCCTCCCACTGGTCAACGCACCCAGAAGCAGGAGCCCATGGGAGCCAGGGCACTGCCGTCAGCTGTAGCGGTCGGCCTCCCAGATGCAGAGCAGAGCAGAGACAGAGAATAGTTCTAGGGCCAGGGAAGGGAGGCAAATGGCGAAAAGCCACCAGAAGTGTGGTTTGATCCCAACAAGATATGTATATGAGTAAGTATGTCTTTTCACGTGCATAAAACATCTGAGGAGATACAGCACCCCCCACGGTGGCCTTCTCTGGGAGTGTAATCTGGGGGTGGAGAGGGGGGTAGAGGGAAAGGAGAGTTTGACCTTATGCACTTTTGTACTCTGGGTGTCTTTAATGAGGAGTAGGCATCTTAGAATAAAAAGTGTCATCATGACTTTGCAGGGCTGGACACCGGAAGTGTCAGGAAAAGAAAAATCTCCCTGACGCCGTAGACCAGGGGGTCCCTCTGAGATATTCCCAGGGCTGGGTGGGAAACCGCAGGGCAAAGCTTCAGAGGCTGGAAAGCAGAGGAGGCGTAGGGAACGGCCAGCATGACGGTGGGCACGAGGGCAGGGTCTGAGGGCAGGTGGGTGATCTGCACAGCACCCGGACGGCCTGGAACTCCACAAGGAGGGAGCTCCTGCCTCTTGGAGGGTCCTGTGCTCCGGGGGGCTTACTTGGCTGTGAGCCCTTCAGTGATTTTATCAGCTTCCTCATCAGGAAGAACAGAAGGACTCCCCCCTCACCTTGCAGGGTTGTTCCAGGGATGTCTGTATAGCACCTGGTACTTAATAAACACTCCACTAGTCACTGGGCTTATTACTGTTGTGGTGGTTGGTACACAGGCCAAGCTCACATCGGACGCTAATCTGGAGCCCATCTCTCAGCTGGGACCCTGGGGCGAGCGAGGTGAAGGCTCCGGGGTTCCCACTGGAGGCAGTGGACGTTGTGCATTCTGTGGTCACACGGTGTCCCCCTCACACCAGCCAGCGGTCTGACAGCCTGTAAACAGATGGCCGGGTGGGGTGGCCAGTGAGACAGTGCAGATGGCACTGAGCAACTCCAGCCACACTTTTGGGAAAATAAGTCAGAGGTGATGGGGGCCCCGTGGACATCTTTGTCTGTGACAGACACACTGGGGACGCCTCCAAGGGAGATTATGAGATGTACCAGACCATGGCATGCCTTGCCAAGAACTATCTCCACCCTGGATCCCATGGCATGCTGCCACAAAGACATCGCAGACTGCCGGAGGCCACCCCTGCAGGGCTCACAGCAGAGACGTGTAGGCCCCCAAAGGACGGGTAGCTCAACCAGCACTGTCTTCTCGCTTCGCTCCCGAGTCCTTGCGGGCTCCTGGCTCCTTCCTACTTCATTCACCTGTGTGCTCGTGCCTTCGCATGTCCTTGGGGCAGACACACAGCCAGGAAGATGTGGCTGCTTGAACATGGAGCTGCCACATGGCACGGCAGGAAGGGTGGAGGGTGAGGCCAACCATGGCAGAGTGCCCAGGGGGACCTGGGGCGAGAAGCCAGACCCTGCCTTGGGCTGGTGTTGGGGGATGGCCCGCCTTTACAGCCATGTGTCCTCCAAGCTCCCTACCTCTGCTCCCTCTGAACTTGGTCCTTGAACAAAGTAAGTGACGCCAAGACTCCATGACTTTGCATTTCTCTCTGTCCTTCACCCAGCTGACTTCTTCCCGTCTGCCAAGGGCTAATGCAGATGCTACCTGCCCTGAAAGCCTTCTCCACCCCTTAGCACAGTTGATGGTCCGCTCCTTGGTGCCCTCACAGCACTTGGTACACACCTGCTCCCAAGCCAGGATACTCTTGTTCACGTCTGAACCCCACAGGCGCATGTGCACACACAGACACACACCCCAACTTTCTTCACCCTCCGTTCTGAAGTTGATTCCAAAGCTGTAACTAGAGATGTTGGCACTCTTGACCTTCACCATGAAATGTCAAGGTCACAGGAAACCCAGGTTTGCACCAATACTGTGCCCATAGTGACATGCGTATGAATACCAGCCATTACCAGGACTGACAACAACTAGAGCAAACGGGGGCACTGTGCTTACTGGGCTCCAGGCATTATCCGTAATCCAGCAGGTTGCTGGTTTCATAGGTAAGACACCTGCAGCCCAGAGAGGAAAGGTGACTTTCTCAGTCACCCAGCTAGTAAGTGGCTGACCTGGCTCTCAAATCTGGGTGTAGCTCCAAGGGACAACAGCATCTCCCAAGTGCCCTGCTCTCCAGCATTCTTTCTAAGTAACAGGAGGCATCCCTGCTCTCTGCCCTGCCCACACCTTAGCTGCTGAGCTTGCACAAAGCCAATGCTTCCCAACTTGTGGCATGGAGAACCAGCTTCTCGGGGGACTGTTTCCTGTTGCTAGAAACTTCCTCGGTCTTCCTACTTTCACTGCCCACTTCCACTGCTCTCAATGCTTATTACAACTTGCTGCCACTAGAAAGCTTGTGGTCTGCTGTGGTCAGCCAGGACTTCTGTGCAAACAAGCGCAGCAATGTCCCAACGTCTCCCTGGAGCCGTCCTCAGCAGCCAGTCAGGCCCACGCAGACCCCTGCTTCCCTTCTTACTGCACACAGTAGGCGTGTGTGCTGAAGGCCAATGAGCCAGCTGGGTCTGGGATTCCAAGCAGTGACTCTGAAGTCCAGCGGACTGGGTCAGAGGTCAGCACTGCCACTTGCTACCCTGGTAACCTCGGCCAAGTATGTTCTCCCTCCATTCGTTAGGGAAAATACAATGGCCTACTTTGGAGGGTTGCTGTGATGAAAAACAACCAAAAAATAGATGGTCGGTACAAAGAGCTTATCACAGGCCCTCTCACATACCGTATTGCCCCGAAAATAAGACCTAACCAGAAAATAAGCCGTAGCATGATTTTTCAGGATGACATCCCCTGAACTAAGCCCTAATGTGTCTTTTGGAGCAAAACTTAATATAAGATCCGGTCTTATTTTGGGGGAAACATGGTAGTATGGACTCATTAAATGCTAACTTACAGCATTAAAAAAATATTCATGTACCAGGCAGTTTTCACAGTAGGTTGGAGGAAGGAGGCCCAGACCCACAAATAGATCACTTTGATGAGACAGGCCAGTGCTGGGATGGACAGCATTGTGGAATGGCATTCTCCCATCGTGACTGCAGCTGACGCTCCAGAGGAGATGTCATCCACTGAACTGCGAAGGATGGTACACACCTGTGCCCCACATCATGACACACTGCTTGGGCTTATTCTGCAATTGCTTCTCACATCGATTTATTTCATCTCTTGCAACCTGAGGTCTTCTTAACAGCAAGGCGTTCACCATGTCTTGTCCCTTTGCTTTTCTCACTGCATCTCACCCTTCCATCACTGAGAGCTGTACTCACCTAAAGATGTATCTTATTCCTTAACATTTAGAAGAGGACAAAGGAAGAAGAGGGCAAGCTTTTAAGGAGCACCTTGTACAACGCCAGGTGCCTCAGCTGCATTATCAGTTTTAATCCACACAGCAGTTCTTCGAGGTAACCATACTATCAGTCCCATTTTACAGACAAGAAAACTAAGGGTCAGGGAGGAAATTTACCCAACTTGACGTAACCAGAGATGATATGGCTGGGACATGTTCCCAGGTTCATCTTGGCCCTAAGCCGCCCCCAAATGCCCTAACTACCATTTTCACATTGTTAATGAGATTTGAAGAGCCTCATAGCATATGGCAGAAGGAAATTAGGGTGGGCTTGCAGTGGTTTCTGCATTTTCATCTCACTCAGTCCCCAGTCATCTCTGTGATCATCTCCAATGTCAATAATCAATGAACACATTCACAGAGCCCCTTCCCATGAGCTGAGGCCCATGATATTTGCTCTTTTAGGTTCCCTTTAAGAAGCTGAAATCCATTTGCATCCCTTTATTTCTTCCCCCTCAAATCCTTTCTGACCTGGATGGAGCACCTTAGTGCGGAAAATCATACCACACTTCCTAGCAGTGTTTCCACTTTGACCTTCCCACCTGCCAGGGACAAGTACTCAAAGCGACAGAAGTGACCGGTCAGCCCCACCAGACCCAAGTCAATATAACTCACAACCCAAGGCTTAATTTAGAACCCCCCTTCCTGCCACCGTGAACCGTGGCGCTTACGTTTGTGGCTATCTTTCTGGCATGGGGACCTCTGCCAAGGTTATTTTAAGGCTGACTGACACCTCTGTCTATTCTGGGGGAATATCTCCGGAGAGAAGCAGCTCGTGCCCAGGTCCCAAGACCTCTGGAACGCAATCCCGCAATCCTGGACCGTATGCGGTACACTGGTTTTCTGGGTGGGAATCTCCATTGTGTGCTGTACAGAGACTTGGAGAGAGGTTTCCTCCTGTCACAGGTTAGAGGCCATGCTCCTGGCTTCTGCTGACCCACATTTCTCATCAGTCAATCAAAACAAACCACAGCGATGCAGTACTGATACACGCTACAACACGAACGAACCTCAAAACATGTATGCGTAGAGGAAGAAGCCAGATACAAATGGTCACACATTCTATGATTCCATCATATGGAATATTCACAGAGTGGGCAAATCTGTAGAGTCAGAAAGCAGATTGGTGGTTACCTGGGGCTGGAGAAAGGGGGGGTGGGAGTGACTGCTTAAAGGGTATGGGGTTTTCTTTGGGGTGATGGAAGTGTTTTGCAACTAAATAGAGGTGGTAGGTACACAACCTCGTCAATGGACTAAATGCCACTGAACTGTATAGCTTAAAATGGTTAATTTTATGTTATATGAATTTCTCCTCAATTAAAAATATAATACCCAAATCATGGCAGAAAGACTTCAGTGTGGTTGGCAGCGCTACGCACAGGCATCAGGATACAAAAAGAATACAGAAATCAGGATAAGGGGGAAAACAGGGCTAAAAAAGCAAAACGCATCCTGGGCGTGGTTACGTGAAAACTGAAGGCCTTTCACTGTGTTTGATTCTAAGAGGAGGCTACAAATTCAACTTGAGCTTCCCAGCAGCTGAAGCAAAGCCAAAGACACGCATGCTTCAAAATTTTGCAGAGTCCGAAGAATGAACTGTGTCAAGTATTCAGAAAATGCTGCATTGAAGGTTGGAAGAATTTTCTCCCGAGTCCCTAAGGGGACAGCTTTAGAGCTGGGCTCCCACTGAGACGGGCTCTCCGGCCCTGCCCCTCTGCCTGGCCATTCACGCAGCAAGGCTCAAACACCAGCCCTTTCCTGTAAGAAGCAGCCTTGGCCAACCTCCCAGCCCACCCCTCCCAGGCCCACGAAGGAGGCAATCCCATTCAGCAAAGTGTGGGGCCCACAGACCCCCCACCCCAAATAAGCCAGAAATGCTGTCTAGACAGCACATCATTCAACAGTCAGTTCACCTAATATTTGCTGGGCATCTACTGCTGGGCCCAACCCGAAGGGCACAGTGGTCAGCAAAGCAAACCTTGTGAAGCTCGCCTTCTAGAATGGGAGATAGACATTATTTATTTTAATCACATAAATATATCATTACAAATAGTGTTCAGCATGAAGGAAAAGGAGAGGAAACAATGTACATGCCTAACAGTGGAGGGACAAGTCACGGTAGCGTTTAGAGGAAGGCATCTCTAAAGTAGTAAGTTTGAGATGAGCCCTGACGGAAGAGACAGACCAGCCAAGAGAAGGAAAGGGTGCCAGACAAACAAACATGAGCAAAGGCCCTGAGGTGGGCGGGAGGAGCTCAGAGGGTGCTGGGAAGTGACAGAGGGTCAGCGTCACTGAGGCAGAGAGTCACAGCATGAGTGGAGGGAGAAGAAGCGAAGCCATGGCCCAGATCATGGCAGACTGGGGGGGAAGAAAACAACGCGCAGGTGGCTGATCTGCTGCCCATTCCTGGGTGCGGAGGATCACAGGAAGATGGCCGCCAGGGTGGGACAAGAAGCGGATTTCCAGGACTGAGGGACGTTAGGATATTGTCTCATGCATCAGTCCCCAGATGCAGCAAGAAAGATTCCAGAATGAACCAGGCCCTTGTCCTACTGGTAACATTGGGCCAGAGAGTTCTTACTCTCACCTGGGAAACGTTTCCTGGCCAAACCTCTATGTCTCCTTGGCATGTGTCCCAAAGTGCTGTTAACTCTACTCTGGTGTTTACCTCCAGTATCTCTAGGATCTTTCCTCACATCCCAAGAAGCCCCCAGATATGATAAGTGCCATATGAGATAGGCATTACCAGCTAAGTTTTAAGTATGAGGAACCTAAGACGGAGAGAGGGTGGCATGTTTGCCTATGATGACTCAGGTAGTAAGTGGAAAGTCCAGATTTGAGCCCAGGTCTTCCTGACCCTCAAACTGCTGCCTTTCAAGCACAGTTCACTGACCTTCTGTCTGGTGACCATGGGGAGCCTTCAAAGACTCCCAATGTTAGGTCTTATCAATGCCTTCGACGAGCTACCGTGTTTCCCCGAAAATAAGACCTAGCCGCACAATCAGCTCTAAAGCGTCTTTTGGAGCAAACATTAATATAAGACCTGGTATGGTATGGTATGGTATGGTATGGTATGGTATGGTATGGTATGGTATGGTATGGTATGGTATGGTATGGTATGGTATGGTATGGTATGGTATGGTATGGTATGGTATGGTATGGTATGGTATGGTATGGTATGGTAAAATAAGACCAGGTCTTATATTAATTTTTGCTCCAAAAAACGCATTAGAGCTGATTGTCTGGCTAGGTCTTATGTTCGGGGAAACACGGTAGTAGACTTTTAAAAAGGCACTGGATCATGCTTTCCTTTTAAAATAAAGGAGTTATCTGATTGGGGTTTCCAAAATGCTTTCCTCAACATTTCAGTCCCTCAAGGTTCTCCATGAGAAAGAGATCTCCTGGTCAAATCCACTGAAGAAAGCTTGCAGACTCATCTTCCCTCTTGGAGATTCAGAATGTGGTAAAGTCTTAGGAAACCTCATAGTCTGGCATTCTGAACACCAGTTTGACCATGAAATCCCTTTGGTGTGCAATTCTTAAGGTTGTCCTGGGAGACCGGTGTTCCAAAGCACACACTTTACGAAGCACAAGACTTGAAAACTTAGGCACTGATTGCTATCTTCCATGTACCATTCTGGGCTCTGGAAAAAATGTAAATGATTAAGATAAATGGATCCTGCCCTCAAAAAACAATCCTACTCTGGCGTGTGACATAAAAATGTCTACAATGAATTGTAGTGTCATGTGCTAAGTGCCTAGCCTGGTGCCAAGGGACAGACGCTTGTTGGATGGGGGAGGGCTGGAAGAGATGTCCGAGTACTGGGATGACCCAGCAGGAGGAGCAGAGCATCCTGTGTGGGTGGAGAGGCACGAGGGTGGTCAGAAGGACCTGACAAAGAGGTCACCAAGTGGGGCCTTGAAAGATAAGCCAAAAAGGGGAGTGGAAGAGGCGAAGATGAGAACGTTAGAGCCAAGAAGATGGATCTGCCAAGGCACAGAATGTTCAGGAAAGGGTGAGTAATTTGACAAAGCTGAATGGGAACCCAGCAGGGGGGATTCGGGGGTGGGAGGGTGAGGAAGCCGGTGTCTCTGAGACAACATCCTCCCCTGAAAGGCGATGAGTTTATGACCCAGGGACCCTCCCTGCCTTTTCTCTCCTTGTCTGGGACACAGCTAGAATCCCTGATTTGGATTTGCTGACCACACACTGCTGTTCTCCCCATGGTCACTCAGCCAAGCTCTAACCCAGAAAGAGTGGAGACACCATGGTCAGAGAGTAAAATCCAACCCTGAATTTATCCCCCCACCCAGTCTGCCTTATCTGGGTTCCCAAAGGTTACCCGGGACTCTGCTTATCAGTTAGGAATAATTTAGGCTGCAAGTAACAGAAAAGTCAACTAAAGTGACGTGATTTTTTTTCCCCTGTGGGACAGGGAGGCCCAGGGTGAGGTGTCAATGCTGGTATCTGGGGGTATCCACATACCTAACCCACAGGGCCCACATTTCAAGTATCTGCCCCAGAGCACTCAGTCATCTGGTCAATCCAACTCCCACCACAGGCCTCTCCCTCACCAGGAGCCAGGTTGTTTTTGTCACGTGAAACAGCTGGAGGTGGGCTGTCCCGGAGAATGATGTCAGAACTGCTGCCTCTGCAATTCTCTTCACATTTCCATCTTGTTTACAAGATGTCAGCTATGGCTCCGCCCACCGTGTTTGTGCTCAAGGTAGAAGGAAGGAAGGCGGGAGAAAGTGCACATCTTCCAAAGCTCTCCCATGTGCACGTCTCGGGGTCCAGAACGTGCTACGTGACTGGATGTCTGAGAAGGGAGGATATCACTGGGAGCTGAGTTCATTGCTGCTCAGAACAAAATCAGGTGCTGTCAGCAAGGAAAGCGGACATGGAGAGAGTGTCAGCATAAGCAGGGTCTGCCATCCATGGGCAACATCAATCTGCTGCCCTTTGGGTGGAATTGGTGGTGTGGTCTCCACGACAGAGTTCAGCACCCATAAAATGACTGCTTCTTGGATGTTTCTGCAAACCACTCAGTACCCTTAAGGTTAATGCAAAAAGAATTTATTGTTCAGAGGATTAAAATGGACTCTGTGGGAATGTAAGTGTTTCTTTAAAAGGCCTTGGGGAAAAAGCACAAGTAATTATGTGCCTGCGACACAACACACAGCAAACTCTGACCAGGGGCCTCAGGGTACAGGACAGCCCGTGCTCTCGGGATGTAATGCTCCGCCTTTCTCAGCAGAAGCTGGACATGGCGGCCTCTTTAGGATCTTTCATATTTCCCTTGGGATGGGGTGGGGCTGGGACTTCTTGCTTCATCTGAGAAATAGTCAGAGATATTTAAAAGGAAGGTTCAAAACATATACAGAGAATGAAGGCCAGAAAGGCTGGGGAGGTCTGCTAGGTCTTTTGTATATACAACTCAATTACTGTTGTGTTTTTCTTCGATTTTTGTTTCATATAGTGTTTGAAACACTTTCTGTCCCCTGGGCAAAGGGGACTCTTTTTGTTCTCAGTCGCAAGCACATGAGGAGCCTACATTCTGGGGGCTGCAGAGGGGACAGTCATAAACTCTCCTCCTGCGGAGAAGGCACCCGGTGCCCCCCAGAATGTCTCCTGAAAGCATCAGCGCAGCATAAAGCATGGCTGCTTGGCCGGGAGCAATGGCTCCTAATTGTGTCCATGGTTCGGAAGTGACGAGACACCTGGGCCTGCCACTGACTCTTCCTGTTCAAGTCAATGGAATTTCAGCCTCCGAGGCCTCCATCGAGAAACATTCAGACACATTTTCCCAGGCCAGCGCAAACAGGCTTCCAGCAGGCTTCTCCCCACTGCTTCCGTCTTCCTCCAATAGGCCAAGAGGTCCTTTAACTTTCAGTACCAGAAAAGTACAGCATGTTTGCACATAAACGCAAATAGTAGGTACGAGGTGGCCAGAATGGTTTGGTTGTGCCTTTTTCATTAGATCACTGAAATAGATGACCAGGACACTGCCTTCTGGGGTAGCTGCCAGCTGGGCGAGAGGGCCAGACGTGGCTGGCATAGCTCCTCGGGGCTCTGCACGCCGACACTCCAGCACAGAGACAGCATGTGCTCAGCCAGTGTTATAAACCCCCATCTACGTGCACAAAGCAAAGACTTCTCTGCCACTGGGCCTGCCCGCCAGGACGCACACCATCAGCATGAGTGCCCTCTTCCTGGAAATCAGATGCCAGAAGTGTCAGCCAGGGGCCCAAGGCGGCAGCCTGGTCCCACCCAGGATGTGGAGAAAAAGTAATGGGCTGTGGCAGAAAGAGCAGCGGGTTTGGAAAAGAAGGCCTGGGTCCGAATCCTGGGTCCTCACTTTCCTCCTTTCTGGCCTCAGCCGCAGGCCGTCCTCATCTGGGACGGGGATGCATTATACGCTGGCTGCCAGCCCACGGGGTTGGTCCTATGAGCAGATGTGCACAGGCTCTTCTGTGGGAAGAGTCCAGCCCTCAGGAGGCGCCCACTTCGTGTTTTTGAATGAACGAGTGAATGAACGACTTAGTACTTACGGGGGGGCGTACTTATGGAAAAGGCCTCCAGCCCTGAGCCCAGCACACACAGCCTCCCCACTTAGAAGTCAGGAGTCTCTTCCAAAGTGTCTCCTAGACACTGGGGGCTGCTTCCTCCTGAAGCTCAGCACATTCGCCATTCCCCTTGTTTCTAGTGTCATTTTGATAATGGGTCACGCCTCTACTTCTGTTCACCCTTTCTGTGGGACAAACTTTTCTGTTCTCTTAGTAAATTCCTTTTCAAACTCTACAAAAATAACATGTGCTCTCCCTACTCGGTGATACAGTAGGAATAGGTGGAAAGAAAACACTCACCTCTCCCACCCCCTTTTCATCTGCCCTTCCCATGCCTAAACCAGGTTGGGGTGTAACCTTCCTCCTTTCTTGTTCACATAAATATATGCAAACGTGTGCAAAGGTAGCCTTTGGGTTGGGGCTGGAAGTTTTTGCTAAACTGGGATCCTACGATACACACTTACCCGTGGCTTGCATTTCTCTCTTAACAAGGCATCATAGCTTTCCTCAATAGATAAAACCAAATGCATTTTGGTAAGTAGTTGTGGAATATTCCATAGGTCTGACGTGCCACAATTCATTTAGGTGACGTCCACCTCTTTGTCAGCATGAGCTATTTTGGTGACATGTTGAGAGACAAAAGCCTGACTGGAAGGGCTTAAGAGAGAATGGGAAGAGAGAAGGTGGAGACTGGGAGTATAAATCCCCTTTGAGTTTTGTCTGCGCAGAGGCGCAGAGAAATGGGGCAGAAGCTAAATGGGGAATGAAAGGTCAAGAGTGATTTGCTTTAAGACAGGAGAAAAACAGGATTTTTACATCCTGATGAGAATTATTTTGACTGTTTTTATTTAAAGTTACTTAGCTCATTGCCGCTAATACTCCAGAATATATGCTTAGCCATTTTCCCTTACTTTATCAACTCTAAATAATATCTCTCGACTCTAATATAAACAGATGGCTCAATTGAATTACGTCCTTGCTATCCCTGTCTGCCTTCCAAAGTGATTGTGTGTGTGTTAGCCATTGATTACCTTTGCAACTTCAAATAACCTGCTAAACCTCTGTGTCTTGTTCCGTCAGGTTTCATACGTATCTCAACCACTCACTCCTAAATTGAGTGTCAGCATTCTTCCCTTTCCCCAATCTTTTCTTTCCTTCTTCCCATTTCAACTTCGACTAGCAATACTTATTTACAGATTGGATAAAGTTGATTAAAAATAGAGCATTAACATGTCTGCACTAATATTATTCATCTTGGACCAAGTACTGTGCTAAAACTAAATTGTCTTCTCTGTAAGTCATTCATTCATCATTCATTCATTCATTCATTCAACAATTATTTACTGAGTGCCTGCACCTGCCAGGCACTGTGCTAGCCGCTAGAGAGTATGATGAGAATGCAGATGAAATCCTATGGAACTGACATTCCATTAAGGAGGCAGGCCATAAACAAGGAACAAATAACATAATTCCAGGTGGGGATAAGCACTACAAAAGAAAATAATGTGGGGTAGGAATGTAGACAGTAACAGAGGAGGAGGGATATTTTACATCGAGGAGTCATAATTTCTGGACAGAGAACTGTGAGGAGTGAAGAAACAAGTCACTCAATAGCTGTTGATTTGACCACCTTACATCGCAACACTTGGAACAGCAGAAAGAAAATACCACAAACATCTTAGTCAAGTGGATTTTCTTTTCTTACACACACCTTTTTTTGTTCTGTTTGCTGCATATTTGAACTATGATGTGGCATTTTTGATGCTCCTATGTGCCTCCAACTCAGAATTGTGACATCCTTTTATTTGCAAAGGCAGGTTGTCAAGGGCAAAACACCAAACAATTTAAATGCCAAGAAGTCGGGTTGCCACTCACAATTTGATGGGTAACTATTTAAATGGTAATGCTAATAAGATCAAATCTTCATCAAGTCTTTTTTTGTGCCATGGCCAAAAAAATAAAGGTCAAAGGGAACCCCCCTCGCTCTTACCATGCTCAAGAAACAGGAAGATGTCTCCCTTTGCAGGAAAAGTTCGGGATAATCCATCCTTCTAAGACTCTAAAGGAGTCTTCTTTCTTACTTTGACAAGCTGAATTTAGTTCTGGTTGTCTGTGATCACATCCTGGGTAAAGGAGCACACCTGGTGAGAGCAGTGAGACCTTGATGAATGGAGACCCCCCCACCCCCCAGGAGCCCTTCGGAATGGAATCAGCATGCACCCTGACGTGGAACTGCTGGGGTTCTGACAGGATGAATGGGTCTGCAGATTACCATGGCGAGAAAGACGCCCATTGTTCTGGGACATTCTGCACTTCCAAAGAACTTTTAAACTTTTTCTGTTGGTTCTCAGCCTGTCTGCAAGGAAGATGAGATCAACTGAAGCATGGACTGCCACTGAATCACTCTAGCATCCCATCTACAAGATCCCCGTCTCCTGGGATGTAGTGCCGGTCGTAAGAGATGGGCATTGCAGGGGTCCTGGCTGAAGGGGCTGGTGTCCGAGCCCTCACTGTGTAGGAGATCAGAAGCTTCATGCAATGAAGTGGACAGCAAGGCAGCGAAGAGAACAGAGAACCATTTCTCTCTTATACACCAAGTTCACTGAATAGCCAGTGGCCTTCAGAAACAGAATGAACCTTAAAATTCTCACTCCTACAATTCAGTGATAGAAAAAAGTTTCAGGGATGCCACCATAATGACTTTGGGACAGTGAGATTTGGGGAATCAAAGAGGGAAAGAGCTTTTACTTTTAATTGTATATACTTCCTTTGGTTTAAGTGTTTTTACAATGATTCTGTATTCCTTTGGTTATTTAAAAACTTTATAAACTAGCTTAGCTTTTATTGTTAAAGCAAAATTCTAAGATCAGAAATCTCTTTCTCATGATAAAATTCCATTAGAACATTCACTGGCTTGGAATGATATCTCTCTCAGGGCCCCATACAATCCTTACACTTTGGAATTTTTTTTTAAATGGCAAAATGATTATTACAAGTAGCTGAAGAAAATAAAAGGTGACCTGGTGTGTCTTCTTTACTCACTTTTGAAGTATTTGTGAGCACTGTAAACCTTAATTCTGATCATCACGGACTTTGTAAATCAACACGACCCCAGAGTTGAACAGGGATCCAGACAGTCCAAAAAAATCACAACTGTACAAGTGAAGACTTCCACTTCTGACTATGATGGAATAATAAGGAACAGATTTGCCCTCCTGCCTGAAACAACTGTGAAACTGAACAAAATACATGAAACAATGGTTTTCAAGACATTGGATACCACACAACAAAAGACAGTGACCCCCAGCAAGACAAGAAACAAATGAGGTGAGCCCTATGACTGTCCCAGCTTACTGCCTGGAGGGCATTTCCAGGCTACAGCATGGCAAAACCTTCACACAAGCAATACCTAGGCCCAGATGGCTTCACTAGTGAGTTCTACCAACATCTAACGATGAATTAATACCAATTCTACACAACATCTTCCAAAAAAATTGAAGTTCAGGGAATATTTCCTAACTCATTATATGAAGCCAGCATTACCTTAAAACCAAAACTAGACAGAGATATTACAAAAAAGAGACCCATATCTCTTATGTGTATTGATGCAATAATCCTCAATAAAACATTAGCAAATTGAATCCAGTTTTATATACAAATAGAATCAATGTAATTCACCATATTAGTAAAAGAAAATCCATATGATCATCTCACTAGATGCAGAAACTGCATTGGAAAGAATCCAACCAATATCCATTCATGAAAAACGTTTCAGAAAGCAGAGACTAGAAAAGACCTTCCTCAACTTGCTAATGGGCATATATGAAAACCCTGTAGCTAATGCCAAACTTAATGGCAAAAGACTAAATACATTCCCCTTAAGATCAGGAACAAATCAAGAATGTTCACTCTCATGATTTCTATTCAGTTTTGTACTAGGAGTTCTATCCAGTGCAATAAGGCAAGAAAAAGAAATACAAGGCATCTGTACCAGAAACAAAGTAGGTAAGCTATCTTTATTTGCAGATATGACCATCTATCCAGAGAATCTAATGGAATATACCCACAAAAAAAGGAATTAGAAGAACTTATAATTGAGTTGAGCAAAGGTGCAAGATACAAGATAAATATCCAAAAATTCATTGTGATTTGCTATAGTAGCAATGAACTATCAGAAATTGAAAATTTTTAAATATACTCATGATTACATTGATATATTAAATATTTGGAGCTAAATCTGAAAAAAAGGTATGCAAGATCTTTACGCTAAAAGTTAAAAATTACTAGTGTGAGAGATATAATATGTTTCTGAGTCAGAAGACTCAATATTGTTAAAGTGCCAATTTTCCCCAAAATTATTTTACATATTTGTTGCAATTCCAAGCAAAATCCCAGCAATTCTTCTCACAGATATTAACAAGCTGATTCTAAAATTAATATTTAAATGTAAATAATCTAGAATAGCCCAAACCACTTTCAAAAAGAAGAATAACTTTGGAGGACTAACACCATTTGATTTTAAGACTTAATATAAAGCTAGAGTTACAAGACAGTGTGGTATTGCCATAAAGACTAACAAATAGATAGTGGAACAGAGTCTAGAAAAGACCCACAAATACACGGACAACTGATTTTCAACAGAGGTGCAAAAGCGATTGAGTGCATACGTTTTTGTCACCTTGGATTAGGCAACGACTTATTAGATACTTAAAAAGAGCATGGTCCATAAATGAAAAAATTGGTAAGTTGGGCTTCATTTTAATTTGGAACTTTTGCTCTTCAAAAGACAATTAAGATAAAGAAAAGATAAGCTACATACTGGGAGAAAAATCATTGCAGATTCATCTAATAAAAGACTTGCATCCAGAATAGACAAAGAATGCTAAAAATAAATAAATGAAGAAGGAGGAGGAGGAAGAGGAGAAGGAGGGGACAAAAACTCAAACAACCTGATTATTTTTTTAATGGGCAAAAGATTTGAATAGACACTTACCAAAGAAGATACACAGATCACTAACCATAACATAAAGATATCCAATATCAGAAGTCATTAGGGAAATACAAATTAAAACCATAATGAGATACCACTACTCACATGGTAGAGTGGTCAAAATTGAAGAGACTGACAGTATCTAGTGTCATCAAGAATGCAGAGCGACGGGAACACTACACCCTGCTGGAGGGAGTGTAAAATGGTACAACTACTAGGGAAAACAGTTCTTAAAAAGTTAAAACATACACCCGAAAGATGACTCAGTCTGTCTGTTCTTCGCTATTATCCCAAGAGAAATGAAAGCTTACTCCCAAACAATGACTTGTACACGAATGTTTATAGCAGCTGTATTTGTAATAGGCAAAAACTGGAAACAATCCAAATGTCCATCAATGGGTGACTGAACAAAAATTGCTGTATATCCATAGAATGGAATTCTACTCAATATAAAGGAAGGCACTGTTGCTTCATGCAGCACATGAATGAGTCTCAAAATAATTATGCTGAGTGAAAGAAACCATACAAAATAGGGAACAGTCTGTAGGTTTCCATTTACATAAAACTCTAGAAAAAGCAAACTAGTCTATGGTGAGAGAAGCAGATTCGTGGCTGCCTGGGGGTGGGCGCACAGGTGTGAAGTGGGGGGCAAGGGGTGGGAGGGTGGAATACAAGGGTATGAGGAAACTTAGTGGTAATACGGTCATTATCTTGATTGTGGTGATAGTTTCACGGATTACATATATGTCAAAGCTTATCAAATATACACTTTGTGTGGTTCGTTATAAGTCAATTATACTTCATAAAACTTAAAATACTCAAAAAGCATTTTAGCTCTTTAAATGCAACTCTACACAATTTTCTACACAAACACAGCTCCAGCCTGGAATACATGATCTAATGCACATGTGCTTGACACGTGCACACAGAATACCCTCCACCAATCATTTGATTTTGAGATATGTTATGGTAGTAATTCTCAGCTCTTTGCCTAGACATATCCTTTTTAATGCCCAAACATTGGAAGATGTCACCCAACATGATCATTAATGTGTCATTATGCATTAATTGAGAAAATACAGAATGACAATAAGGTTCTAGGACCTCAATAAGCACTTAAATGAAAATGCATTGTTTAATCTCAAAGCAGCAACATAGATTTGTAAAAAAAAAAAATAGTACATATTACCTATTTTTTCTGGATCTTTCCTCTCACCCTGACCCTTCTCTCTGTTTAGGCACAAGGACTAACCTGGGTAGCTGTACCTGGGCAGCCCTGACCTAGCAATAGAGAAACGTATTCTTAGTTTGTGAGTTTCACAGGGAATTCAAAGTCTTCAAGGAAAGGGGGTGGCAAAGAAGCCTCGGGATGTGAATAGCGGTTCAGAAAATTGTGCAATGATAGAAGTGCATAGCACAGTAAGGCTTCTAGTTCCAGAAGAAAGCCAGCATGCCTGGTGGGGCAAAAATGACCCAGAAAGAGGGGGAAAGAGGGTTTGGACGAGGCAACTGCCTGAGAAGAGGCCCTCCACCCTGCCCGCCACCCAGCAGAGTCCAGACACTGGGCGGAGAAAACTGTCTGCCTGACGGGTTTGATGAACCAAGCACAGAAAGCACCTGTGTTCTCTTCCCTGGGAAAGAGCTCTGAGCTGGCAAGACCCCAGACTTACCCGGCTGGCATGGCACCAAAGCCAAAGAGGTGTCTGAGAGGTATAGATCTAAATAGCAGAGTTCAAGACCGTGTCACAAAGTTTCCCACATCCCAGAGGGGAGTAGGAGTATCGTCTGGTTCCCAGGCCCCCAAGAGAGGCAAGGAAGTGTCCCAGAATGCTGGCAGGTGGGAAGAGGGAACCCAGGAGAGACTGTAAGACGACTGCCTGGACTGCACCCCCAAAACGGGTGGGAATCAGGTTGCCTCATGGCACATGACAGCTGAGGGCTCTTCCCCGCCTGAGGACAAGGCACAACCTAAGTGCCTCTGAATAGATGCAACTCTGGGAGAAATGACTAAGATTAAGTTTCCAACCCTCATAAAATGAGGAATTTTAAAAAGAAATGAAGCCACTATAGGAAAACAGTTGTATGTCTTTCACAACTTATTTTGTGGATTGAGAAATATAAAAATGCTTAAGTGTTGACATGTGTTATTTAGAAATAATTGTGTGCTCATATGGGAATTACACATTCTTACAATCTGCCATGTCTATCCCGGGGGTTGGGAAGAGCTGCGTCCTAATTCAAGTACAGAGACTGCACAGCAGCTGCTGAAATAGAAACTAAGCTGTGGAGTAACAGATCCAAAAAGATCAACAGAAGAGACTAGAGAGTCCAGAAATAGACCCACACAGATACGGGCAATTGGTTTTTGACAAAGAAGCAAAGGCAATTAGAAAGACCATCTTTTAAACAAATGGTACTGAAATAATCAGGCATTTGTGTGGAAAAAAAAAAAGAACTTTGACTCGTATCTCACACCTATATAAAAAATAACTCAAAACAGATCACAGACTAAAACTATAAAACTTCTAGAAGACATTATAAGAAAGAATCTTTGGGATCTTGGATTGGGCAAAGAGTTCTTAAATACAACACCCAAAGCACAATCCATACAAAAAAAAAAAAAATGGGTACATCAGACTTCATCAAATTTTCAAATGTTTGCTTCTCAAAACACACTGCTAGGAAGATGAGAAGATAAGCCACAAACTGGAAGAAAATATTTGCAAATCACTTACTTGATAAAGGACTTGTATCCAGAATGTATAAAGAATTCTCAAAACCCAATAAGGAACAAACAATCCAATAAAAACATGGGCCAAAGATTTGAACAGATGCTTCACCAAGAAGATATATGGATGGCAAATAATCACATGAAGAGATGTCCAATCGCATTAGTCATTTAGGAAATACAGATTAAAACCACAATAAGATATATCACACACCTTTCAGTATGACTTAAAAAAACTTTTTAATTGACAATATCAAGTCCTAGGAGAATGCAGAACTCTCAGACACTGCCGATCAGAATGCAAAATTGTACACAACATTTTGGAAAACAATTTGTCAGTTTTTGATAAAGTCAGACACTCACCATATAACCTAGAAATCCCACTCCTAGGTGGAAACTTATGTTCACACAAAAACTTGTACATGAATGTTTATAGTAGTTTTAATTATAATCACTGAAAGCTGGAATCATGTAATGGTTAATTTTATGTGTTAGTTTGGCTGGGCCATGGGGTGCCAAGATATTTGGATGTTATTCTGGATGTTTCTGTGAGAGTGTTTTTGGATGAGACATTCAAACTGGTGGACTTGAGCAAAGCAGATTGCTCTCCATAATGTGGGTGAGCCTCGTCCAATCAGTTGAAGGCCTGAATCGAACAAAAGACTGACGTTCTCCAAGCGAGAGGGAATTATTCCTGCAGATAGCCTTCAACAGGAACGGGTTTCCTGCCTGCTGGCCCACCCTGCAAATTTTGGACTTTGCAGTCTCCATAACTGCATAAGCCAAATCTTGACATCTTTCTCTCTAATATATATTACAAACAACACACCTTATTGGTTGTGTTTCTCTGGGGAATTCTGACTAATACACAACCCAGAAGTGTTTCAACTGCTGAGTGAATAAACAAACTGTGGTATATCCAATAATAGAATACTAGTCAACAATAAAATACAATAGATTCCTGCTACACACAGACGGACATGGAAGAATCTCAAGGGCATTGTGCCCTTGAGGGAAAGAAGTAGATTCAGAGATTGCACACTGAATGGTTCTATTTCTATGACACTCGTGTAAAGACAAAACTATAGAGCTGGAGATTAGTGGATGCCAGGAAGAGGAGGGGTTCACAAGGTAGTTCCTTGGGGGTGACAGGTCCGTTCTGTGTCTTGATTGTGGTGTTAGTTATATGTCTCTACGCATTTGTCAAAACTAATAGATCACCAAGAAGGATAAATTTTACTGTATATTAAAATAAATAAAATATAAAATAAATAAAATTTAAAGATAAAATAAAGTAAAATGGAGTGAGAATCCTGGACTAGTACAATAGAGAAAGAACTTAGAGAAAAGGCTCTCGCCCTGCCAGGAGTACCCCAATAGCAAAGCTAGAGAATGGATGGTTTTACAGGGAAGATTTCAATAGCCTGGGTTTACCGACAGTATATATATATATATATATATATCCCTTTCCTCACAGCCCATTGGACAAAACTGAGCCACATGACCAAACTAACTGCAAGGAAAGCAGGGGACTATAGAGGAATTTGGTGCCTGCTACAAGGTTCTTTCTTAGCCTCCAAAAAGTCTGTAATATTTTTAAAAGAATGTCAAAACTCCCCAAATTCCAAATTTCTAAAGTGGACAATGAAGTCGAATATTTTCTGCATCACAATCTAGGGTGGGGAGTCAGGTCAGCAACCGCTGCTCCATCATCACTCGGGGTCCCAGCTGGTGGCAGTTCTGCCAGTGAAAAGTTCTCAGAGGAGGTGCTAAGGTGTCAAACTGGGAAGGAGTACTCATGCCTTCCACTCAGATTCCACTGCTCAGAACTCCGGCGTGTGACCATATATGAAGGGAAGGAAGGGAATATCGTCTATACACGCCAGGCAGAAGGGCAATATGGATTTTTCTCGATAGTGAGAGGATTCTGGATTTTCTAATTGGACCTGCCAAATACCAGTTACTTCTCATCGCTCCCCCTGGTATCCTTCCCTCGTTTTCTCCTTCTGCGGCTTGATACGTGTGCATCCAGCTAAGTCTCCAACCTGACATCTCATAGTTTCCTAATTCTGGCCTCTAACTACAACTCTTTCCTTTCAACAAAGAGGTAATTTGAGAAATTACTGAATGTGCTCTTGACAGCAAACCCCATGTTTTTCCACAATTCAATCATCTGGTGATAATTCACTTAGATTTTATTTTTCTCCACTGGGGGTGGGCAAGGACCTGCCTGGTACATTGCAGGCAACCCAATAAATATTTGTTGAATGAATGCATGACTTTTCCTTCAGTTTTAAAATCTTAGGAAGTTCACATGTGATGTTGGAAAGATCTTCACTGACTCATTATATATGATCCTACCTCCCTGGTCCCGGGAGGGCATCCCTGAGCGCCGGCCACACCTCTCCCTAGTGCTAACTCACGCAGCCCCACTTCGTCGCCACCCACGACAAACTTTGAAGAAACCACATGTATTATCAGGCCTTTTTTTTTTTTTTTTGTAATGCTGATCTGTGGAAACTGGAGCAAAAGAGACTTCAGAGTCTGCCTGACCCTCACTTTCCAATTTTTGTCATCACTGGCTGTCAGTATGGAATCTGCCATGGCTGAGATATGTGTTGTTGTGGAATGAGCCCTGAACTGAGCAGAAAGTGACTGGTTTGTGTTCCAGCTAAGCCACTTACCAGCTGTGTGGCTTCTATAAATCACCTCCACGCTCTGAGCGTCAGTTTCCTCTTTTGTAAGCAGATAACAATATCGACCGTGTCAACGTCCTAGGACTGTCGTGAAAATGCATTTCATTCATTCATTCCATAAATATTTATTGATGGCCTACTATATGCCACCCATCGATCCGGGTTCTGGAGCTACATTGGTGAATAAAACAAATTTCCTGCGTCTCAGATTTTATAGAGGAGAGAAGCAGACTGTAAATAAATCAACAAATGAGAATATAATACAGCAGGTGGTGGTGAGGGCTATGGAGAAAAATGACAGGGTAAGGGAGGTGTGGGCTGTGGAGGAAAGGAGCTTTGATATTTTATATATGAAGGTCCTGAAGGACACTGCACCAGAGACCCGAAGGAAGTGACTGAATGAGCCCTGCAAAGACATGACAGACAGGCGGATGAAGAGGCATCGCACATGCGTTACGTTGGGTTATAATGCACTACTACTTTATATTTTGGCTCAAATGTTTCCAGCTGTGGCCACCGGGGCTCTTTCCTTTACTCAGCAACATTTTGATTTGGATACTACCATCGCCATGACCAAGATGAGAAAAGGGCAGTGGGTCATGTGGCGAGGGCGAGACAAACCCAAGACATGACAGCCCTCTCTGACTTCGGAACTCCACTGCACCCCACTTAGCCCTTTGTGGCAGCCCGCAGCCCTGGCTAAGGTCACCAGGCAGCTCCTCTGAGAGAGTCCAAGAGGTCACCGCTGGTTGTAGGAGGTCCCTGTGTATGTGGCCTCTCCAGGTCCTGAAAGCTCCCAGCCAAGGAAAGGGTAATGACATACCTCAAGGGAGAAACAAAAAACATCTGAACAGCACTGGGTCATAATGAAGCAGTTCAAGGCACCATAAATAGTGCGACCCGTGTCCTCAGCCATCTCAGAAGCAAACTAAAGCTTGTCTCAGGACTGAACATGAACTCACTGCCCTGCTCCACCCCCACTGTCCATGACCGACAGACGGAGATCTGGGGACATTCACACAACCCCAAGTACAGGAGGTGAGCATGCGGGGGTCTCTTGGGACACACAGCTGTTCTGGAACCTCACACACACCCTCTTGCGACAAGCATCGTCCTGGAACCGCACCAGCTCCCCATGGGCTATAGACCTCAGGGAACAAGTGT
Organism: Rhinolophus sinicus; assembly: GCF_036562045.2. Classification (NCBI taxonomy): domain Eukaryota; kingdom Metazoa; phylum Chordata; class Mammalia; order Chiroptera; family Rhinolophidae; genus Rhinolophus; species Rhinolophus sinicus. Next base: position 105,674,427 of record NC_133759.1, on the reverse strand, counting down.
CTTGACCATGAGCCACGGATGCACAGATGCTTCTCTTCTTACTCAGCTGGGAACCATCCTGAGAAATCAACTGACTCTGGATGGAAAGAATAAAAATACCACCACAAAGAATGCCCCAAGAATCCAATTCTTCATGGGGTCTACACAGTGTCAAAGGGTGAGACGTGTGGCTCCCTTTGGAGAAAAATCTCTTTCACCTTGACCTCAATGACATGCTCAGCTACCAGTCATTCAAACGCAAGGCATATTTCAACACGCAGGTTCCCATTTACATGGGGCGAGTTCTGAACGGACCGCTATGAAAGAATTTCTTAACACAGCAAATTTTTTTCAGTCCAACACCATTCTTTGCAAGTATTTTTAAAACAAAGCTTCATTATAAGATATTTCAAACATATAGGCAAGTTTCAGAATAGTCACACATACCTTTAACGTCTAACACATTTTATCATCTTAACATTATGCCATATTTGTCATAGATTTTTTTCCCCCAAAGGAAGAGCATGTCTTCACATGTCCAGCCAATTCTTGGTCCAATCATGTGTGATCAGGCTGATAAAATCAGAAGACACAAATGTCGTTAACGATCAAGAAGACACCACTTTTCCTCAGAAAGGAGGTGTGGGTGTAACAGGATTTTGGTGTTATTTCCTGTATTGGTTTCCTGTGGCTGTCGTACAAATTATCACAAATTGGGAGGCTTAAAAACAATGTTTACTCTCCTGCAGTTAGGAGGCCAGAAGTCTGAAATCAAGGTGTCAGCAGGGCTGCATTCCCTCTGAAGGCACAGGGCTAGGGAACTGGGGGCGGGGGGTGGGGGGCGTCCTTCCCGCCTCTTCCGGCTTCTGGTGGTCCCAAATGTTCCTTGCCCGTCGTGGCTGCTTCACTCCCATCTCTGCCTCTGTCATCACATCATTTTCTCCTCCCTGTGTCTCTGTGTCCTCTCCCCTTATTATGAGGACACCAGTCATTGAGTTCAGGGTCCACCCTAAATCCAGGACGATTTCATCTCAGGATCCTTCACTAATTACATCTGAAAAGACCCTATTTCCATAAGTCTCATTGTGGGTTTCTAGGTGGATGTGAACCTGGGGCTACACTACTTAAACCATTGTGGCTTCTCTGCAGTTCAGTGTAGTGCACACAGATGCCCCAAAGTATACCCTGGGCTCCAAGAAAGGGGTCGCGCTTTTGTCACTTCTTTCGGATCTGCTTCAACGTGGTGCCAAGTACTCATGCAATGCCGACTGACCCAGAACAGGCCAGAAAAAAAATTCTAAAAAAATCAACGGATCTGTCATTTGATCGAGCTCCCTACCTTTTGTATGCTGCTGGACCCCACTTTGGCACCCTGTATGCACCATGGCTGGCTGGTAGCAATTTTCTGGGCTACCTACATCACACAGCACCATCTACAGAGTGTGGATTTGTGACTTTTCCCTCTCTTCTGGACAGAGAGCTGCTACCCCTCCACCCTGCAGTCAACCTGGTGCAATTCTCTGCAGACCTAACTTTGCCTTCTGCTGTTTTCCTGCCCATGAACCATCTGGGTCCCAAATCCAAGCTGACGTCGTCTTCTTGTTCCCTCTCGGTCGCTTGAGGGGAGAGATGGGTCCTAGTCCAATTCAGCCTTGTTCACCAAATGTTCTCTGGTGGGAAAACAAAGCAAACCCCAGAACTCTGGTTCGGTTTTCAGTGATCTAGAAAAATATTTGGATTTTTTTCGAGGTTGAGCAAACTGGTTCATAGTTCACTGTAAGTCCATGCTCCAGACAGAAAGAATGTCCCTGGAATGCCTCTTCCAACGAGGGCTCGACAGCTGAAAGGACTGGGTGTCCAGACAGGGGCCGCCTGCTCAGCAGACACCCAGGAGCTTTGCTGCAGCTCCAAACTCAGATCTCCACGGCCTCGGGGACTCAGCCGGGCAGCACATCTGCCCCAGTTCTCCCAGGTCCAGCCTCAAGGCATACTACCCTCCACGGACTATAAGCAGAATTCCATTGCCCCATGGACCAGGCAACAGTGCCGCGAAGTCCACCCTAGCCCAAGGGACCAGGGACAGCGGTGGGGGCAACTGGGTGGTGGGTGTCACTGTGTAAATCTGCCACAGGGAACCCAGCAGGGGACCCAATTAACTAAGTCAATGTTTGGCTGAGCAGGAGACAATACAGAGTGGTGGATGGTGGAGGAACCAGCCAGAGGCCTTCATGTGCAAACTGCTTTTCGCCTGGTGCTCTTCTGTGTGGCTGGCTGGTCCGAGAGGCCTGCAAAGGAACACTCCACAGCTTCCATTGGCAGCCGCAGATTCGGAGCGCAATTTCTGGGGGCCAAGCAGCTCTTCTCCCTCCCCCCCCCCCCACTCCCAGCCAGGAGGCAATGCAGGGCCAGGGGCAAGGCAACAGGAGTGACTGCAGGGGACGGAACAACTGGGCATTGGGGACACCTAGCAGCCTGGAAGTGAATCACCAACGAGGAATTCTGAAAGGAAAACACATATTTCCACTCTTGTCTCTCCCACGCTGACCCCCACATCAAATGGGTCCTCAAATGCAGAGAACTAGTCAGCTGGGCTGATTGGCTCGCCCTGAAGGCTGGAAACCCCAGGGCTGGGACCAAAAGGCACATCCCTGGGGGACTGGCCCAGTTCTGCGATGTGGGGAATTGGCCACCAGGCAGGGAGCAGAGAATCTCCGTCAAGGGAAATGGAATTAGAATCAGAGGTCTAGTCCAAAATACCTCTGTTTCTCAGGATTGTTTTTCCTCCACTTGTCTTTCCAATAATCAACCAAAGGGCAACCTTATCAAAGGTACCTCGGATGTTCCCTGACTTAGCTCGAAGCCATTTTTGTTCTGCCTTGGCTCCGTGGAGAGCAAATGCCACCTGAGACATGATCCAGAAATATCCCCCCACACCCCACCGTGCTGGCCGCCCTGACGGGATCAGACTGCTAGCACATGCCATCTCAGCTGGGTGTGCTTTGTGTTAAACCATGCTTGCTACGTGCTGGATTCAATTATAGGTTTTCTTACACTTACATCTTCATTAGTTCTCCACTGCTGAGTAGATGGAATGTGCCGTCAGCTTAAAAAAAAAAAAAAAGAAGTGTTCTCCCCCCACCCCCAAGGATTCAACACTGTCCAGTCTTATTAAAAAAAGTGAAAAGAAAAGAAAAAATCTTGGCTCAAGCATGCATTGCTAATGGTCATGGAATTGATTCACAAGTCCTCAACTCTAGTTATATAAAAATAATTACTGCAACTTATTGGTTCCACATCCAATACTCACAGAAGACTGTGAATATTAATTGTGAATGTAAGAAAGACTGTGAATGTAAATTGGGGGGGAAATATAAATGAAAAAAGAACTATCAGAGAACATTTAAAATATATATATCGGACATGCCAAAAAAATGTATACACATTTTAACACATATTAACACTTTGGTTAACGATGCTCAAATGTTAATCAGAAGTAACTGTAATCAGAAGTGTCTGGACGCTGATGGGAACCACTCTGAGCACCTCTTGTCATTGCAGACGTCACACGTGACTTGTTTTATCTTTTGTTATCGGTATATATTGAGTATTACAGTTAATACAGTTTTTTCCTTTCTTAAAAAGTATATACTTTTTTTTTGTCACCCTCTGTGTGAATATATATATATATATATATATATATATATATCCCTAAAACTAGCTTCAGTTGAGATGAAGACCTTGAAAGGAAGAAATGAAGCAGAGCCAGCAGAGACCGGAGCCCCGGACCCCCAGCGTCCCGAGGCTGGTGGTGGTGGGGGGCAGTCTGGACACAGGAAACCCTGAGCAACAGTGTTCCTGGCAGCCATGAAGGCCCATTCCACAGCTGGTGACTCCAGCACACCATGGCCACTTCCTGCTCAGTGGCAGAGCCCACCCTACAGTCCTGGTGAGGCCTCTGCCTGGCACCCTGTCCATGGACTTTCATGTCCTATGTGTGGCTGTGGGGACCCCTGTTCTGCTCTGTCTCCCAAGTGGGTCCCTCAGAGCTGGAATGTATTGGCAGAAGCGGACAGAGCGTGGGGTCGCCGGCAGAAAACACTTAGGGAGGAAAGCAATCCGTGGGGAAGGTCTGCAGACCCAAAGGGAACCTTTCGGGGCAAACAGGAAGACATTCAGAGTCGGCAACTCAGGGAGGGAGGTAACGGCAGGCCTTCCCCAGTGATATGGAGATGATGCGACTGATTTCACAGACCTAAACGTGACACTTCACAATGATGTCTGTTACATTTCACACTTGGTTGGAGCCTAAGAACTTTCAATCTTGCTTTCTGTCACCTACAGAATTGCCTTTCTATCCTGGCTTTGTTTCATCTGCATGTCTTTATTAAGGCCATGAATGAAAATAATGGATAAGGAAAGCCCTCACTGACCCAGGGACCTCCACGCAGATGGGTCCCCTCTCATTTATCAAGAAAGGTTGTTCAACTAGGGGCCCATCCACCTACCTGCTCTACCTTCCATCACACAGTTCCCCATCCTACCTGGAAGGATAACACCCGATCTGGGGGGGTTGCGAGGAAGGTAAGCTGGGCACTCAGGGAGCTAATTGCATCTTCTTTTCATTTGGGTTCACAGAGCATTAGGAAACATGATGTGCTAACATGACCTGGTGGCTGGAGCGTGCGTGCATTTCTGTGGACCCCGGCCCAGGCCACTGTCACAAATCACACAAGTGGAGAAAGCTCTGGCTTCTCCTCAGTGGTATCTCTGGCCAGTCTCTGTGGATTCTCAGCCTGGCAAGAGACACCCATTGTTAAAATTCTGGCAACTATGTGGGGTCTGTCACACGCTGCGTTCGTGCCTCCTTCCCACCTTGGATTTAGTTCATCGAATTCAGTCTTCCAGAAGGGTGTCAGGCCCGACCATCGTCAGGGCCATAAGGGATGGCAGAAGAAGCAGACAGTCTCATTCCTCTGTCAAGAGGTTCAGCCCAAGGACAGGAAACATTTTCAAATAAGAGGATGAAAAAAAAACAAAAAAAAACACTTGAAATAAATAACTGGAAATCCAGGTAACTCATAATCAAAGTGTATGTAGTCATTTGAGAAAGGACACTGTCTCTCTGGGATGGTCCGGAGGATAAAAGGTTTTCAATTCAGAACAGCTGGACTCAGCAGACCCCATCGGTGTCCCAGAGACCTGGTATGCAGCAGAGCTGGGGGGTGGGTGGCGGGGAGGGCAGTGCTTCACCCCCGGGTGGTACAGGGCTCTCCGCTCTCCCCATGGAGTCGTGGAGCTGCCACGTGTTCCCATTTTACAAACTGACAGCAGTTATGATTAGAAGGGGTTTTGCTGCCAATTTAAGAATATATACACCAGCAGGACTAGAGAATGAATTTCAGCTCCTGGTCCAGCGGGCTGAGGACAGCTGAGCATTTGGAATGTAAACGGAAGGTACAAACTGAGAACTTAGAGAAGAAATAGCTGCGATTGGTCTTTCAGGGGAGGGCCAAAGGACAGTCCAAACATATATTCTTTCAGAGCTCTGGCCTCAATTTCCTTCCCTGTAAAATGCTGGAGACCTCGGGCAATTGTGAGGGTTTAGTAAGAAGATAATGCAAGTGGGAGCACTACTGGAAGGAAGGGGAGGGTGGAGAAAGAGAAAAGAAAAGAAAGAAGAGAGGGACAGAAGATAATGCCTCTTCACCCACAGATCTGTACTGCCTGAGGCCAAACCAGCCCACAGAGAAAGGCAGAGGTAGTTTTGTTCATTCACAAAATATTTATCGTGATGGATACTATTCTAAGTGCTTAGGTTGTTACATCAGTGAATAATGCAGATGAAAATGCACGCCCTCATGGAGACAAGTCTGCTGCAGCCTGATCAAACTGTGCCTGAAGCCTTATAATCCTTAGACCTTTGAGTTACCTGAGCCAATAACTTCCCGTATCATGGAAGCCAGTTTGAGTTGGCTTTTCTGTTCCTTGCAAAGCAAAGTATCCTAAATGCTACCCCCTCACCCCACCCCCTGTCCTCTAGATGTGGTGGCACCTGACCAAACCCTGGGGCTGGTCACATTTCAGTCCACATTCAAATTGAGGAGGGACACGAAAGACAAAATGTTCATGTCTCTGCAAAAAAGGCCACCTCTGGGTGGCACACAGCTCTTATAAATAGCCAGGAAGCAGATTCAGGATGGAAAAGGAATTTTAACAATTCCCCCAAAAAAAGAAAAGATAAAAGGGAAGAGAAAAAAGGGAAGAATTCCACAGGAAATTGAAGGGGAATTTGGGAGATAGAATGTAGCAAGCTTCATTGGACAGTGGCCATAACAACCGGCCAGAATAAGCCTCCCCTTATTAAAAGCACCAGGAGAGCCTGCGTGTCCGAGAGTATTAGGACCTTCCCAGAGTCTCTCATTGGGAGATGTTTAATGGATGACATTTCTGGGTACAATTTATGTACTTAAATAATCATTTTTTGTTTATTTTGTCCCCTGAAGCTCCCTTGGAAAAAATAATGCTCTGAATTTTAAGGACCTCCAAATGCTTTTTTTTCTTTTTTCTTTTTAACAAAAGCAGTGATTTTGTTCTGTACTTTATAGGGTTCATGAAATAAACCCCAGTTATCTTCAAACCTAATGGAATATGACCCCCATCTGGGGAGCAGGGCTGCGGATTATGATACAGATGTTCTCAGAAAGATTTGTAAAAGCAACACACATGCTCCTTTCCTAGTAGGAAGTAATTTGACAGCTAATTGCTGCCTTTTAACAAACCTTTGACTTTGTAAGTTGCCATGGACATTCTGCTATTTCTGTCTCACCAGCATCTACTCCTCCATCTTCTGTGAACAGCACCCAATTTTCCTTGGGGAGACAACCTTCCTCCACTTTCAGGCTTATGTTTCAGTTAGGTCTGACCCCACGCCTGGGCAGCAGGGAGGGACATAACACCCAGACACAGCCCATCAGAGCACAACACCCTCCTGGCCACGTGGCAATTGGTTTAAGGATGGTCACATGGCCCAACCCAGCCAGTGGGAATCAGTCCTACCATTCGCATTGAAATTATTAAGAAAGACACTGTCCCTTTGCATTGAAGCTGCTTAGCTGATAGGATGCAAGTCTAGAGTTACCACAGTGCTAATGGGAAGGGAGCAGAACTGAGACATGGAGCCTGGATGACACACCTGGGCCTGTAGATCCAGCTATGCCTGAAGGCAGGCTCCGTCAGTGGACTCTAAGATAGCTGAGCCAAAATTTCTCCCTTTTTTCATGAACCAGTTTAAGTTACGTCTCTCTCATTTTCAACCAAACATCCTGGCTCATTCATAAGTAAAAAGTAAAGGCTGCCTGGGTGTTCCCTCCTTAGCTTCCCCTCCTGCACATGACACACTCAATCACCGCAGTGTAGAAATAGCTTAAGTGCCACCATCCACCCCTCAGCATTTTCTAAATGCTGCTTCTTTTTAAAAAGATGTAGTGTTCACAGTGCTCTCTCTCCCTTCATCCCACTTACAACAGACTGGAAGCGGTTTGCGGACCCCACCTGCCTCCACGGACCTCACGGACCTTTGAATCTGGTGCAATCACTACAGCCCATGATCTGTGTTTAGAGGAACCCAAATTCCAGTTGCTGCACATGACGTTCCTATGGTGGCCGGCAAGGGGGTGCCACCTGGAGTCCTGGTCAACATGAACCTACCTTGGGCTGTAGACTCACGTTCAACGTGGCTTCAGAGAAGTGAGGAAGCTCTCAGGGGAAAAGCAGCTCTAGCGCCACAGAAAGAAAACCCACAGGACTCCTGTCACGGGCATCCCTGAATTCTTTCCAGACAGCTTGCTGAAACCCAGCTAGGCCCCGACGCCTACCATCGTCACTGAGCGCTTTCTACAAAATCTCCTGAATCCAGTTTGCTGTTCTTTTCAGGCAAGGCCGCCACTGAAGAACCCATTCCCCAGCACACATGGGCCTTAAATCGAGTGGTGTTCACACGTACGCAGAGAAAGTCTGGCCTCAGGCTCGACTACGCTCCTCAGCCTTCCAGAGAGCGCTGGGGGCCAGGGCTCTGCTGAAGCTCAAAGGGTATTCACAACGTCCTGCTCTAAAGGGGCGCAATGGGGGGCTGACGTGGCTCCCAAACAGGTCATCGTCCTAACTCCTGTGATTGTGAACTAACACAGACAGGAGGCCCTGCAGTTGTGATGAAGTTAGGACCTTAAGATGGGAGACCACCTGCATTACCCAGGTGGGCTCACTGTATGTCATCACAGTGTCCTTACCGTAGGGCTGCAGGGAGGGGCGAGGCAGAGGAGAAGGGCATGTGATGACAGAAGCGAAGGCTGGCATGATGTGCCTTGACGATGGGACAAGGGACCACCAACCGAGGAATGTAAGCGACCTCCAGAAAGTAGAAAAGGCGGGCAAACGGATTCTCCTCTAAAGCCTCCAGGACACAAACACCTTGACCAATTTCCAACTTTTGGCCTCCAGGAGTGTAAGAGAATAGATCTGTGCCATGTTAAGGCACTACCTTTGAGGTACCAGGAAGCTAAATCAGGTCACCTGGGGCAAGATGCCAGCAGCAGCTCCCTTGCTCAGCCTGAGCCCGGCTCTGGTTCCTGTGGTCGGGAAGAAGCTACATGTGCATAGAGCGTCCCCATCCCACAGCTCCTAGGACACCCTGGCCCTTCTCCTCCCCTGAGGGGACCCCCGAGCTCAGACTCAGAGCCCTGCTGCTATCAAATGGAGCCAGCCAGAGCCTCTGAAGAGCAGGGAGGTCAGCATCCCTCCATCCGTCCCGACTCGGCGGGAAGGGGATGTGGCCTCTCCCGCTGGTCCTTCCCTGACAGAAGCACTGTGTAGAGAAAGGATGACCAACACCTCACAGAACATAAGCAGCAAAGACAGTTCACTGAATGAAGGAAAGCCATGTGCACGAGTCTCCTGTAGCCACTGTAATAAACTTCGTGGCTTAAAAAATAAACAGAAATTCATTTTCTTAGGGTTCCGGGGCCAGGAATCTGAAAACAGTCTCACTGGCTAAAGTCAAGATGTCAGCAGGGCTGGATCCTTTGGGAGCCTCAAATACAGAAACTAGAAAATGTGGGTATTATGGAAGTCAGTGAAAATAACCGAAACCTACATCAAAACCCACCAAAGAGAGCGTCATCTATTTTCAATGGCGAGTTCTTCCTAGGAGCAGCCACGCTAGTCTCTTCAAGCCATTTCTGTCCTGTCTGCGAATGCTGTATTGGCAGGAATTCTAGTGCTCTCCCTTCAAGGTAATGTGCTCATGTGCCCCTTCCCTCGACTGACCCCTCCGCTGACACTCAGCGCATTCCCACTGTGCTTTCATGCATGGGAGCCAGGTGGGAGGAAGCGTCTCCTGGATGCGACCCAATGGGCTGTGGCTGGTCCTCGCTGGCTTTTACCCAGTTTAGAAAGCAGCCAAGTGCCCAGAGCTGCTCTCCACTCCTACAGCCTTGTCTTCCAACCAACAGAACAGACTGTTCCCTGTCCCCACAGACCAAACAAAGCCATAGGAAAATGGGGGCCCTAGGGCATGGCTGTTAATAATATGCCAACAGACTATACCCTCTGTCAAGATGTTCTCATGGGCAAAAACTCCAACGCAAGACTGAAAGACACAGCTCTTCTTTCTCTCTAAATTAACATCAACACCGGACGAAAGACCCTGCCTTGAAGTCCTTCCATCACCCGCAGCATGTGGGCTACCATTTGTTGATTACTTACAGAGGTATACTCTGCATACACGATCTCATTTAGTCCTTTCAACAACACTTCGCCTTAAGTGGCTTTTGTATTTCCATTATATAGATGAGGAAACTGAGGTTCAGCGAGATGAACTGATTGGGCCAAATTCATTTACTAAATTCCGTCCTTATGTTCTTCCCAACAACTGTTGTCCATCCATAGGACTGCTACATCCATGTTTGGTGACATATTTCTTCAACAATACTAATAAGGTTTTTGTTTGGTTGGTTTTGTTTTTTCCTGCTGTTTCCCATTACCCCACAATGATCCCCTCATTCCTGCAGCATCAAGGGCGTTCTGTATTCTCTATTCCAAGAGATGACAGTGCATGAGAATCTTTCCCTGCGCTAAGTTTCAGAAGTATAGTCCTTCGAGATCAGTGAAGGGCCTATTTGTAAGGATAACACAATGGATGCAGGAGAAGCTGAGCTCCCCATCGTCCCTATTCCACCCCACATCCAGGTCAAGGTTGGGAAAGGGAAGAGATGGAGGTAAAGCAAGGGATGAGAGAGGGCGACCTGGTCTCCTGCCCCTGGACTTGACCCAAAGAGGGTGGAGAGGATAATAGAGGCTCCATGCAGTTTTTCCCAAACGTCAGTCACTTATGTGTCAATACCGTGTATTTTTGCTGTGACTTTTCACCGATAGCTGCATTTGCTTACAATTTCTCTTTAAATCGACTTTAAAAGTGGAGCACAGAGGATTTGTAAAGCAGTGAAAATACTGTCTGATACTACAACATTGGTCCCAACCCATAGACTGTAAGTGAACCCACAGGTAAACTCTAGACTCTGGGTGACAATGATGTGTCAATGTAGGTTCATTAATTGTAATAAATGTCCTACACTGGTGCGGATGTCGATAGTGGAGGAGGCTGGGCTTGTGTGGTAGAAAGAGGACATGGGAAATCTCTATCTCCCTCTCAATTTTTCTGTGAACCTAAAACTGCTCTAAAATATATAAATAAATACAGTCTTAAATATGATTTAAAAAAGGATTCTTTTTCAAAGTTAGCTTCCCCTTAAGCAATAATATTCTTAAAATCATAGACTTGGGCCGGCCCGGTGGCTCAGGTGGTTTGATTCCCACAAGGGCCAGTGAGCTGCGCCCTCTACAGCTAAGATTATAACCACAGCTCTCCCTGGAGCTGGGCTGCCGTGAGTAGCCAGAGGTCGGCATGGGCTGCGGAGGTCTGCTGAGTGCTGCTGCGGGCTACCGTGTGCTGCCAGGAGTGGCCGGTGGCCAGCGTGAGTGGCCGGCAGCCTTCATGAGCAGCCGGCAGTGAGCTGCTGTGAGCAGCCGACAGATGACTGGTGACCAACTGCCTCAGCCGGGGGAGCGCAAGTCTCATAACACCAGCATGGGCCAGGGAGCTGTGTCCTACACAACTAGACTGAGACACAACGGCTTGAACCGGAGTGCGTTGGGGGACGGAAGATGGGGAAAAAAGAAAAGGGGGAAAAAAATCATAGACTTGATATACTGCTGTATTTTTCTAGTACTCATGAAACTAAATACTAACAATTAACATTTTTTAAAAATGCTCACAGAGCCGCTAAATGCTTGCCCCACTTGGGGAAATGCTGTGTTGGTCTTACCTCTCCCAGATAGCAGGATTACACTTTCAGGTCTGAGGCCTGGGGAACAGGCTGCATAATCAGAAGGGAGGAGCTTTTGGAATGCCCTGGGCAACCATGGGGAAATTGGAGGCCAGGCTGGGGTACGCGCTGAAAATGCCAAGAAGACAAAAGCTAAAAGCATCGGTACAACCACAGCAGTCCCCAGGGCATTGCGCTCTGTGAGACCTGGCATGGGACAAGCTGGGAAATACAGGCCTTCCCAATATTCCCAGGTACACAGGTGAGCCTCCGGTCACAGAACACCCTCACCTTTGATAGCAAATGACCGGAGTTATAGGTCCCTTCTGGAAAATAATAAAGAGGTGCCCCCTCTGAGCTATTTGGTTTCATTCTGTCTACAAATCCACATGCCCACAGGAGACGGGCAGACAGTGGGTGAAGTGGGTCTGGTGTCGGAAAGCCACAATGCAAGCAGGATGAGAAACGGCCCCTGCCACCCAGCCTCAGGAAGGGGAAGGGCAGAGGGAATGGTGGGGACGGGGGAGAACTGGGAAGAGGCGTCAGCTTCCCCTCAGTGCCGGCCGATTGCTTCATGCCCACATGGGGACCCGCTTTGGCCAGACGTTCAGATTTTTTAAGGTAAGCTAGAAAAAGTTATTGTTATGTATGTGTCCCTAATTGGTAAGTGTTGTCAATCCAAATTAAAAGAAAAAAACTCTCTCGTGAACACCATGTGGACCAAATTTGACCCAGAGGCGTCTAGTTCTAGCCTGTGTGTGTGGACCATGAAGGCAGGGACCAAGGCTTGCTTCTCTCTGGAGATAAAACTTCACGCACCTGACCTCATTGTCCCAAGAGCACCCATAAGGAGGGCCTGGTTATCTTGCACCACATCTCACATGTCCCTGTCACAGGAACAGCGAATTACGTCATCTGAAACCCCCCACCCCCCGAGACCTGAACACTGTGCCCACGTCACACGTCCCAGAAAATCACTCTGACACACATTTAGTGACATACACAGTCCCTGTATCACAGCCTGGGAATTCAGCTCAAGTGAAAGCTCTGTGGGGCCACAGGAAAACCTCAGCGCATGAAGCCACACAGGCCTGGATCCAGACCCAAGCAGCATGACCTCCCCTCTCTGAGCCTCAGTACCCCCATTGGAGTAATGGGTGCAATAGTTATCACCGTTACCCCACTGAGCTGCAGTTAGGTCTCAAGGAAATAACAGGAAGCAAGCTCTTCAGACACTACAGACCTCACAACTGCTGGCATAGTAGCCGACATCTACAATTGTTTGACTATCACATGGTAGCAGAGCCAGCATTTCTGGGTTTGGCCAAACAAACCAGGCTGCAGCAGAGGGGCCCAGGAAGTGGCTCTGGGCCTCCTGGACCAAGGGCTGGAGGCGAAGGGACCTGGAGAGGGGTCTGTAATCCATTGCCAGGATGTTGATCATATGGGATGGACAACAATCACTTTTCCTCACTGAAGAATGAGAGAGCCCAGGCCTCTGGCACCCAACTGGGGACTAGACCTGCCTCGGGCCACAGAACATGCCAGAAATGTCAAAGCAGGCAGCAGCATCTCATCTTCACCATCTCTGCCATGGGGGCTATTTTACCCAGTGCACCTGCCCTAGAGAACAGGAAGTCAGAAGCCAGGAACAGGTGTGCTCAGGTGAGGTGGGGAGAATACCAGAGGAACGGCACTTGCCAGCTTCCCCAAAGGGCATTTGTTTCATCCCAACACTTCCAAGTCAGCAAACTCCTCTCTGATTCTCTATCATTGCTCTCCAGAGAAGGCATTGTAGTCTCCAGAGAAGGCATTGTGAGGGGAAAAGAGACCAAAGCTATGCATATTCCATCAGTGTCTCTCCATCACCAGTCAGCCCTAAGGCTAATCTTTCTGCCATCTCATTCACCTGTCACCTTCCTGGTGTAGAAATCTGCAGGGGTGGTGGGGCCATGGGAGGGAAAGGGAAGGACAACTGTTCTCTGACAGGTCCAACCCCTCAGCGAGATGATCAGGACCCTCCCATGTGACCCGCTGAAGACGCTCTAATAACAAGTCAGCTTAGAGACCACGGTTCTTTAAAACACTAGTCAAACAGCCTCTTAACTTGGACAGTCACTCAAGCATAGAATTACTCAGAACATCTCTGCCCATGAAAATTGCCCCCCTTTTTTCTTTCTTTACAAAATCTGGCTATTCTTCCCAAAATGTTTGACCTGGACATTGTTTTAATGTCTTGAATATATTTATGTGCAGATCTTTGAAGCAGTAGAGTTTGCACCACTCCACACTGCAATAAGGAGAGAAGGTCCAGAATCAGTAGCCACAAGCCATAAAATCAGAAGGACAGCAACGCCTTCCTGAGGCCAGAGACACAAAGCAAGTATATCACTCACCTCTGATCAATGGAAGGGGCCTCCCAAGACTCAGCCCCTGATCATGTGGGAGATGGAGAGCTCAGGTAGGTCAACTTGGGCCTACCGGAATGACCAGGACAAACCCCTTTTGCAGCCCAGGTCACAAGCTTCTCTTCTTGGTCTTGGAACCTCACAGTGGCTACATGACAGCTTCCCGGAAAAGGGGAATTCAGGATGTTGATGGAATGAGAAGCTAGGGGTCCTGGGGGGAGAGCAGCAAATGTAGAGAGACCTGGGGGCCTTCCATTTGGCTCCTTTGGGGGTCTCACGCCCCTGAGACACCTTCTGTCCTAAGCACTCCAACACACTCAGCATTCACACCCTTAACTCAGCACACCCCACTTTTGGTTCTTCCCAAGAATCCTGCCAGCTTGCCAGCTGCACAGACATCTGTGGGACCCTGTTAGAAGAGACGCCCCAAAATACACTATCGCGATTATAAAACTGTGTTACATTGCCCCGCTCTTCTCCACAGACAGGGAGGAGGCCAACCTGCAGTTGGTGGTTGCACTCAGGCCTGCCTCTCTACCTCCTGAGACATGAGTGTGATTCTCCGGAGTCTGGGAAGGATGTGTTTGAACCTCCTGGAACACAGCAGGCTCGCTGGCTTCTAGAACTTAATGAGGAGTGAGACGCTTTGCTTTGATCTCTGCCCCATGCCACAGACGATCAAAATACTCTGGATTTGGATTTACGTAGGTAGCTCCATTTTTAGGCAAAGTTGCACGGAGCGAGTTAAGCAGTGTTGGCACCTCCCAGGTGCAGCACCCTGGCTGCCTGGCTGCCCACACCCAGCCTCACGAGGCTGTGCCTTGGCTCCTCAATCCCCCAAGCAGGACATGAAAGGCTGACTGAGCTACATCTTTAATAATATTAAAAAAATGTTTAAGAACTATTAGATGGCATTTTTTTTTCCACTTTGGCAGAACTAGACTCATAGTCTATGTTATTACAAACTCAACCGCAAGAGAAGAAACTTGGCCAGTCACTATTTAGAAAGTCACATTCCAATAGCCCTGGAAGGAAGGATCTATGAGCTGAGCCGAGATGTGTCCAGTCACATCTGTCTTTTTCCACAGACCCTGCGCCCCCCCCACCCCCACCCCGCAAGGCCACTCTTGAGCAACCTGTCCCCTTTCCAAGCAGCCTCTGAGTGCTGGAGACTGACCTGAAGTGAGAGAGTCTCTGTTTCCTCAAACCTACAGACAGAGAGGCCTTGGGTTTGGTATGATTTGAGAAGCCCCAGGGGAAGACCCCTGACCCCACCTCTGACCCCACTCTGCCAATTCAGAGATCCACAGAAGGAACTATTAAACCAAAAAGGCCCCTTGCAAATGAAAGAGGCTCCTGGGAGGGCTAATGCTTTAAACCACATAGCCATTCACACTTAAGTGTGAAGTGGTCTGATAACACTGCCATTTATTAAGCATCTACTCTGGGCCAGGCCCTGAAGCAAGCACTGTGGATGGTCCTTTAATCAGACTTTGAAGGAACTAAGCACTCTAAAATTCTGATGAGCGAGAGCTTGGACATATGTGATTAGTGAGGGGTTAGGATGGGAATAGTAGCTACGTGGACGAGATTGACACCCCAAAGAGAGACGGAAGGCCAACGGGGGAGTAAATAACTCTAACAGGGCACTCAAGATTGGCTTCACAGAGGTGGCGTTTCAGTGGAATTTTGAAGGATAAAGAGTAGGTCAACAGGTAGCCAAGGTGAAGACGGGAATTCCTAGTAGAGGGGGAAAAAAAAAACGTGGGGAAACGTACAGGTGTAAAAAGTGACATAGTGTATGTACCAGTCTGGGTTCCAGCAGGAATACTCAAGTTAAGAGAACGCAAGAAGGGTTTAGTAACCAGACTATGGGCAACGGTGTGGGCCAGATACGGGGAGACCACAGAGATCGCGTCGGACTTGGGGCTGTACCACCCCGGACGCAAAGGACAAAGGGAGGTAGCAGTCACCTGAATGCAGAAGGAGAACATTATGTGGCGAGGGCCACCCTGAGAGGACCTGGGACTTCCGAGGCTGGCAGCAGCCTGAGACGACCCCTCAAGGAGGGAGCCAGGGAATAAACACCTCCACCTCTCTCCCTACCCCCTCCTCAGATCTCCTGTGGGACTCCCCAGCCGCCAGGCCCAATGGGAAGCCAGAGAGCAGGACAGGGGACCCTGGATGACACTCCCCAAGTCGTCCAACTCCTGGGGCTCAGAGCTGGGAAGATTAGAGCGGAGAGTAGGTCTGGGGTGGGGGTAACTTGAAAGTACCCAACAGCGTGCATGAGGTGTGGCTGGAGCGGGGAGCCTTGGGGAAGGGGAGTGACAGAGGGACACAGAGCACAGTGACAGCAAAGGAGCCTGTCTGTCAGGCTAAGAGCGAGTGGGAACCATTGATCTAATGGGGTCATAGAGGCTCTGGCCTCTACTGGCCTTTGCTGAGGACCCTGGGAACAGGCGTCCATCAAAAGTTCCTGAGCTGAACCAACATCTTCCCACGCCAAACGCAGGCTGGAAGCCCCCCCACCCCCAGCGGCTCTCCTGGAGTGCCTGACACTTCGGCAAGAGCTGAGAAGGCAGAGGGGAGCGCAACCGAGAACTTCTAGCCAGTTAACACCAGGCTACCTCCTATGTCTATTCCAGGCTGCCTTCCCCCTCCTCACGTGGAAAGAGAGCCCTGCGACCAGGAGCTCTGCAGGAGAGGATTCCCAGAAAGACAAAAACTGTCTGTCTGCTTACCCCCAGGGACAGTTCCAGGCCGCCAGCTGGGGAGCCAAGTCAGCCCTGCCCTGCAAGGCTCAGAAAAAAGACAGCGCCAGCCCCCTCTCGTCTGGGAAACATTAAAAGCAATCTCTGAAGTGATTCATTAAAAGTCCTCCAATGGCAGAAGACCGTCACCCAATGTGAAAATAAACACAGAGGGAAATTCCAGCATTACAACTGTTTCAAGTCTTTAAACAAATGCACAGTTAGTTCAGGGAAGGGAAGAGTCTTCTGACCATCTTTCCAAGCCCGTAGAATCCAAGTCAGACTCTCTCCATCCAGCAGGCCAGGCAAGTTCCCATGATGCCAGACTCTGAAAACTGAAAAGACTCACTCAACTCTCTGGGGCCCTTCCCACCTGACCTTCTCCAGGGCCCTTCCACCTGACCTTCTCGGCAGCCCACCACCGGCTAAAGCCAGTCATCCAAGCTTCCCAAGCTTCTGGTGGTGTAGCCTTCACCTCGGCCTTTGTAAAGCATCAGAAATTAAAGCAGAAGCAATTGTCCCATTCCACTCTGAGAAAGTCGGCATAGAAAATAAAATAGAAAACCAATATCAAGCAAAACTGAGAGCAATGTACACCGGTAAAAACATAGCAAAGATGGGAGAGAAATGTGTGTCCCTTTGGGCACAGAACTCATATTATCATGTCCAGTGTCTGGCAGAGTGACTGGCACATGGTGGGCATTTGGTAAACATGCAGGAAGAAAGGGCGGGAGGAAGATTGGCCACCCAGGAGAAAACGGTCCAGGAACCCGACAGTTACAGCAGTACCCAGGAGATCCACAGCTGACCCCCACTTCCCACCCACTGACTAGCAAAGACTGGCAAAAGGTGAGTTCCCTGAAGCCAAACTCAAATCCTTCCCATCAGATATTATTAAACTGCTTGTCCACAACTGGGATTTCTTGTCTTATTATTATTGTGGTAAAATATACATAAATTTACCATCGTAACCATTTTTAAGAGTATGGTTCGGTGGCATTGAGCACATGACTGAGCCACCGTCACCACCATCCATCTCCAGAATGCTTTACCTAGGAAAACAGAAACTGTCCCCATTAAACGACAGCTCTCTATCCACCACCCCCCAGCCCTGGCAACCACCCTTCTACTTCCTGCCTCTATGAATCCGACCACTCCAAGTACTTCATATAAGTGAAATCATGCATTTTTCGTCCTTTCCTGACTGGCTTATTTCACTGAGCACAATATCTTCAAGGGCCATCTGTGTTGTAGCGTGTGTTAAGATTTCCTTCCTTGTTAAGTCTGAATAACATTTCACTGTATGTATCTACCACATTTTGTCTATCCTGTAACCTGCTGATGGCCATTTGGGTTACTTCCATCTTTTGGCTACTATAAATGATGCTGCTAGGAACATGGGTTTGCAGATATATTTTGGAGTCCCTGCTTTCAATTCCTTTGGCATTTCCCTGAAAGGTGGGGGTGGGTAGGGGACAAGCCAGCATTCTCTGAGACTGAGCAAATCATCTAGCTGTCAAATGACTGGAGAGCATAGCAATTGTGAACTTACTCATATATAGATTCAACGTCTAACTACACTGTGCACACTGATAGGCGTGAACCTGTAGGAACGTTCCAGTAAAGGGCAGGGTTTGGGACCCTGAGAAATGCGGGTTCAAATCTCAGGAGGAGACAGAGAACCGATAAGATCCTTAGTCTCCTCAACTGCAAATGGAGGTCATAAAATGCTCTTCACAAAGTTGACGGGGAGACAACTGAGGAAGCATACGAGGTCTGGTGAGTCCTACGCACTCGGTGAATACTGTTTCCTCCCTGCTACGGTGCCTCCCTATTCTCCCAGTTCCACGTGTCTATAACCACGTTCCCAAAGCCGGCTGTGCAGCACCACATACCAGTTTAACGTCGCCTGTGAAATGAGTGAACGCAGTCAGACTTCTCTGAAGAGATCACCGACGGTTCCCAAGAAGAAGCTGATGTA
Source organism: Rhinolophus sinicus (assembly GCF_036562045.2). Taxonomy (NCBI): domain Eukaryota; kingdom Metazoa; phylum Chordata; class Mammalia; order Chiroptera; family Rhinolophidae; genus Rhinolophus; species Rhinolophus sinicus. Next base: position 105,655,928 of record NC_133759.1, on the reverse strand, counting down.
TAAATACCCCATGCTGAGAAAGCACAGCAGTCAGGGCGGGCCCGTTTGCTGTTGAAGGTCCCCATCCACCGCAGATGAAGGAACAATTTTGAAAGAATAAGTCCTTGGGCCAGGCTATGTAGCAAACCTGTGAATCACGTGGCTGAGGAACAGACCCAACCGTGGAACATACGGGTTGAGGGTGGAGGTGCCGGAATCAGCACCTTGAGAAAGTCACTTCACTTCACCAAGCCTCAGCTTCCTCATCTGTAAAATGGAACCAATTATAGTGCTATCTCCTAGGGGGGCTGTGAGGACCAAGAGCTGGATGCTGTTATAAAGTGCTTGGCACACAGCCACACGGCTCAGCTGTGGAACCCAGATGAGATGGGCCAGGTCCCCTCTCTCCTCAATCCTCAGGCATTTCTGCAGGAAGGAGGATGTAATGGAAAGCTCGCGCAATGCTTTACCCCTTCCCAATACTGTACCATCAGTTCCCCCGACATTTGTTCCCATCACCCTCACGGCTGTGCTCAAACAGTCTAGAAGAAATAAAAACTAGCTCATCCACCCATCCAACATCTGAGTGCCGGCCCTATGACAAGCCTGATACAGCCTTTGGGAACCAAGAGATTAATAGAACGGGCCTCTTCCCCACAGGAAGTCACAGTAGAAGTGGGGGAGGAACAAAAGTAATGATATAAGAATAGCTAACTCTTATTTGGGGCCATGTGCCAGGCATGACCTCAAGTGATTTGCAAAATTCATCGAATTCTCCCAACAGTCCTATAATGCTATTATGATTCCCATTTTACAGATGTAGCAACGTGGGTACAGGCAGTAACTTGCCCAAGCTCGCAAAGCTGGTAAGTAACGGAGCTGGACTTTGAACTAGATGCTAACACCAGGTGTGGTACGGTCACCAAGCAATGGGGACAAATGCCAGTGATTCTGTGATGCTTATATCCCAGCCGAACACTAGCCAGCTCTGCACGAACCCTTGTAACCCCTCGACTAGGAACCTAAACACTAATGGGAGCCCTGTGACAAGCAGTGGCCAGGAGATCGGGCTTGGGGGCACGAAGGAGGGCACCCAGTAGCTCCCCAGAATCTGCAGGCAGCCAACTGCTTCAACGCCCTAAAGGCTGACAAGCAGTGAGCCTGTAAATTACGCTCTTCAGGACAGTCCCTCACGATTCACCGAGGGCTGTTCTCACAGGCATCAGCTCATTTAACCAGCAAGGTAGCCCTGTGAAGGAGATCTGACTGCATCCCCACTTTACAAAGCAGCAACTGAGGCTCAGTGGGGGAAGCGTCATAACCAACTCCAAGCCAAGAGAGCCGGGCACACCTATCCGTCAGCTCAGATGAGAGAATTCTTTCCCAAGAGACGTCGTTGGCCCAATCTGCACATTCACCAAAAGCAGTGGAGCTGGACCTGCATTCAGCCTCTCTGCGTCCCCCTAATGGTCAGCCCAGATAGCAGGGTCGCCTCCTTTATTCTTTGCCCGGTGTCCCAGCCTCAGAGGCCACACACTGACCGTATCATCTGAAAGATCACCCACCGTTCATCACTGCCCTGCCCGCCTCCATTCTTCTTCAGGGCACTGTGGTTATCGGACATCCTTGTAGATGTATTTGTTTAGTGTCGGTTTCTCCCCAGCGAGGCTGTAAGTGCCATGAGGACAGCAAACACGCCCATTTTGCTCTTCACAGTATCCCAGTATCTGGAACAACCCAGAGCAGATCCTGATGTACTGAAAGTGGTCAGTGTGATTCCATGCAAGGAATGAACCGACAAATAAATGGAAGTGGGTTAGGGAATTACACCTTGTCTGAGGAGCCAGAAACAAAACCTCACCTTGGACCCCCACCCCCACCCTGCTCCCAGGTCTAAGGTGTCTCAGGCTTGGCCTCAGAGCAAACAGGAACACTTGACCTCCTGCCTTCCCTTCCCGGGTCCTCTTCCTCTTCAAGAACACTCTCCTCTGGGTAACGCCCATAACGGGCCCCTCATCTGGGATGGCACCCCAGAGCCCCATCCAGATCTTTCTTACTCACCGATTGCCTCACATATGTGTACTCCCTTCCTCCCACCCCAAAACAGTACCAGGCCCAGTGTAGTTCCTCAGGGACCTTCTAATCCTGTAACCTCATTCATGCAAAGGTACCGGTGAGTGCTCACCGGTAGCAGATGTGATTTTTAAAGGAGGCCTTCTCGTGGCCATATCGTGACACACTATATGGCTAATTGTAGGGGCTTCTGCTACCCTGGGAACTAATATGCCTCATCATATACAGAAAATTGCCTGTGGATGCCATTCATTTATTTCTTCATTTGGTGTTTGAGCAAACATTTACTGAATGCCTTCTGCCTGCCAGGAAATGTTCTGTGTGCTGAGGACACAACAGTAAGCCAGAAAGCCAAGGTCCCTGCTCTCAGAAAGCCCACAATCTACTTGAGAAGACAGGACAGTAGGCAAAGACCTTGCCGAGGAGTTTTAATTCTCATTCTTAGTGTTACAGTCGGGGATGGAAACCTGTGTGGGGACCAGAGGCAGTTCCCCAGGGAATGGACAGTCAGGAGGGCTTGCTAAGGAAAACCGCCATTCCTCTGGCTGCTGGCAGCTGACCAAGAGGTCACCAGGGAGCTGAGAAAATGTGGGAATCCAGCATCTGCAATGGTGCAGAGGTGTGAGCTGGTACAAGCAAGGCTGGCCCTGGGCCCAGCTGTTCATGAGACCCTCAAACATGGCCCAGAGTTCAGCCACAAATGGCATTTGTGCCAGGCAGCAGGAAAAAGCACCAGGGCACGCTGTCTTTGGGGCTGAGTAGATGCCGACTGTCCTCCCCTCCCTTCAGAATGTTAGACATTGAGTCTGGGTTCCTGAGGCTCTCCGATCCCTACGAGATTGCCCAAGTTCGTGATCACAATACCAGGCAAACCAGCAGTCTCTGCAGACAATCTGCAGTGGCCCTTGGTGCTGGCGTGTCTGAGGAGCGTTTCAATACTCTGCTGTCCTCCCCCCACCCCCAGCATGCCAAGGCGAAGGAAGCCTCTGGCATCAACCACAATTCCCGGAGACCTGACAGCTTTCTCTGACCTGCCAACTAAGGTAAAGATACCCAAGACTTCACTTTTGATTCACCTTGAACCCACCTTTCCCTCCCAGGCAACATCTCCACGGTGCCCAGTTGCCCAGTGGAAAGAATCACAGCCCTTTTCTGGCTTTCTCTGCTACAAGCAGCTTCCAGGACCCGTCAGAAACGAAGGCGAGGAACAGCCACGGACAGACAAGCCTATGAAATGAGTGCTGACATACAGCGAGGCACTGTACTCACTGCAGAGCGACACATGCTGTTCCATGGACAGGGGCCCATTCGTGAGTCACCACGCATAAAGGGCCGTTGTGGAAAGTATTGGGAACAGGAGAATTTCTTCCTCGCTGCCCAACTTGGGGAAGGCTGGAGTCACAGTTGCCTCCAGAAATGAAGTCAGAGAGACTCAGCCCGACTTCCGGTTGCTGGGCCCGAAGACCAGGGTGCCACCATGTTTGGACCCTGCCTTTGGTGAATGGCAGTCACAGAACACAAAGCAGCAGTGGGTGGAGACGGCCCAGTTGCACGACAGTAACAAATACCATTCATTCAGCAAGTCCTATGTGCGTGCCAGGCACGGCACTGGGCACTATGCACAGTTATGTTCATTCTCTCACAAAGTTCTGACTGAGGCTTCCTTATGTAGGTGTTATGGTTTCCATTTCACAGAGGAAGAAACAGGCTGGGGTGGGGACAGGAGCGTGTGACTTGCCAGGAATCACACAACTAGTAAGTAGCAGAACCAGGACTCCAGGTCTGATTCCTGTCACCTACACTTCCCCTTGACCTTCATCACATCCCCTATCCCACACATTAGAGGTACAAGATCTTGTCACCTACCTAAGCTGGCTCTCTGGAGGGCCCTATCAGTTCATATGATGAGACCCAAAGCTGCTCTCCTCTCTCACCCCTTCTCCTCAGCCTGGTGTGCGTCCCTGCCTCCCTCCTCCTCTGGGTGACTGTGTCTGTCCCTCCAGAACCAGGCTCTTCTTCCTCCCAAAAGTCTTCCTCGCTTTCGTCCATGTGACCAACGCTTTCTCTGACCTCCCACGACCTGAAAGGGAATGGTGGTCAATGTGTCCCTTGAATATCGGAAGAGGGGATGGGTCTCACCACTGTCTGTTCCCACTCAAGTTCAGGAAAACAGTCACCACCCCTCTGGGTGCCAAGACCACCTACCTTCTGTCTCCAGGGGCGATGGGTGTAATGGACCTTGAGAGACTGCGCGTGTCCACACAGGGCAGTTTAGATGGGACCTGGCAACGTTTCCAGAATCAGGCAAGTGTCATTCTGATAGTTGATCCACAGGTGACCAGAAGGTCATTTGCTGGAATGACTAGACAAAGAGCTTTCAAGGCTCTCCTGGCAAAGGGACACCCTAGACTGTCACAAAGCCCTGTGGATTGGGTCAGCTCCCAGCTGCTCCCTGAAAATTTCTCAACACTAACATTCCTCTCTCTGCCTGGACCCCAGTCATGCCTCCCTGTCTTGTGCTAAGCCCACACCCACTCTTTCCCACCCTCCCTCCAGCCTGGGGACCCTCGTCTGGGCTGAGGCAGGGAGAGGCCATGAGGCTTTTCCTCGGTCCCTGTACGAACCCCAATGTTACAGAAGAAATCGTGCCTACTCCCCAGGCCCCCACTTTTTACTTGCAGAGGCCTGTTTTGTTTGTCTCACCACTGGACGTGGATTCAGGCCAAAAAGCTAGTTAAAACTGGGTTTGAGAAGCTTGAATCTCACTGCGTTCTTGCTATGCAAACTCAGTCCAGTTTCTTCACTTCTCTGTGCTGAAGTCCTTTCATCAAGATTTAGTCTCATGCCTGCAAAAGCCACAGAATCAAGTCCAACCTTTCCTGAGACAATATGAAGCACCAAATTCTCCCCCTTCTCACCCCCAAGGCCCTTCCCCAAATGAGGTTCAATGACCCCACTCACCTCCCTGGGGAATACCACCTTCCCTGGGAGCCACTGCTCCCTGCTCTGCTGAAGGGGCCTCGGTAGGACAGAAAACAAGGGGGTGTCCCCTGCCTTTACAGAAGCATGAGAACCTGGGGAAATGACAAAGCCAAGCCAGCTGGTACAGGCAAGGAATTCAGAGCAAATACATTCCTGCTTCCTCTAATCTTTTTTTTAAAAGCACATCCAATTGCATGTCCTCAAATCAACAGACAGTGCCGTGTATGTCAGCGTTGGGTAGGAACCCACTTCTGCCATCTCGAAGCAATGTAACCCCAGGCAAGGGGCCTCCCTCCTGGGAGCATGAGTTCCCTCCTCCATCCCAAGGGAGGGATGACACAGACCACTCAGGGCTTGAGAGAGAGTGAGGGCATGGTCAAAGTCAGCCCTTGATACGGACCAGCTATCTATGTTACCAAACAGTCAAAGAAAAGGACAAGCGTGCACAAAAATGCTCATAGAGTCGCTCCTCTTGGCTGGAGAGCAAAACCTGGAACTGGTCCATGCCGCTAAAGTCCCTAATTCCTCTAGTCCTCTGCTGGCAAGGGCTCCTGGCCAGCGACGGGCATTCCTGATCCAGGACTTCACAAGAATTAAATTATTAATATGCCTCTTAATACATCAGGAAAGCAAAGATATCACTACCATGAACTTTTATAACAGTTTACTGTGCTAAGGATTCCCATGCTGGGCCTGATAATATGGACGTTGCTCCATCAATCACATTAAGTAGATGAAAGTTCCCATTTTACTATAAAACGTACAAAATCAACTGAAAAAGACAATGCAACTGCACCACCAACTTGACCTAGAGCTGATACGTTGGCCATAATGGACATTAAATGAGCACCAACTTGACTGCCTTCTTAAAATGTGGGAGACTTGGAAAGAAGGATTTCAACCCTTTTGAGGAGGGTGCAAGAAAAACTAAATGGATGCCCTAAATTTCTTTCAAGACATTGTCCTGCAGCAGGGAGGGGCGTTTGGCATCAGAGCTCGGCCTCAGGGTCCTGCTCCCACTTTTAAGTGGTCCAAGCATCCCCACCTTGTTGGTGGTGGGGTTGTCAGCCGCTGTGTCTCTCCTTCCTCTTAGAAATCTCCAGAGGATCTCCCAGCCTTTACTTGGATGCTTCAAATGCTGGAGTACTCGCTAGAAGGCAGTTCCTTCCATCAAGGGGGCTATCTGCTTCCCCTAGTTCTAAGTGCTTTCCTGGGACAAGGAAATAAAGCTAATCTTCCTCTTGCAGCCCAGGTTGTGCCAGTTAAGATGCCAGTACTTTCAGGAAAAATAAAATCCAGCTCAAAGGCGATTTAACAATAAGGATGTTTATAGGCTCACCTGACAGGCAGCCCCGCGTCAGGGTGGGCGTGCTCGGCGGGGTGAGACGATTGACATGTGACTCAGCCATCTCCCAAGGCTGGTTGCCCTTGTGGTCACAGAATGGCTGCCAGCAGCCAGCAAGGCTACCTACTTTCTTGTTCACTGTTGGGGGGAGGGATGGACAGAGAGCAAGTCCCTTCCTGAACCCCCTCGTCAAAGCATAGACTGATTATCCTAGAAGCCCCCACCAAACCCCTCCTCGCATCTCATTGGCCTGAAATGTCTTAGATCTGCCCATCTCCTAATTAGTCACAGAGGCAAGGGGGACGGGAATTTCCTGACTGGCTTAGCTCTAGACCAACCAAGGCCCATCCAAGCTGAGGGCCAATGTGCCAAAGCCCTGCTAGGGTTCCGCAGTGGGAGAAGGGCCTGGAGGATGCTGGCAAGGCAACCGCCATGTCCACTCCATGGTCCTTCTCCTGTCCTGGCTGGGAAGTCCAGGCCCTTCCCCTCATCCTCCACATGCGGGATCCTTGGGCCTTCCCTAGTCTGGCTGCCCTCCCAGCGCTCAGCCCTTTGGCCTGCTAATCTATGCAGGGGAGCCTCTCTGTGCCTGTGTCCAGGGACACCGGCTAAACCTGACCCGTGGCTTTTACAGTCCTGTTGTACTTGGGGCTTACACTAGACAAACCTCCATGAGCTTCAGTGGGGCCTGGGTTTGAGTTCCTGCTCCGCCCTTTACTGTACATGTAACGCTGAGCAGATTATTTCATCACCCTCACCCTCAGTTTTCTCATCTGTAAAATGGGAATAATAATAGTACCTCTTATATTGGGTTATTTTGAAGAGATAAAGTGTGCACAGTCTGAGCCCACTGCGTGGTGCACAATAAATTCCCCACAGATCTTGGTATTATTATTATCAATAAATTAGTTCTCTCTCATCATGTACCAATATCAACCTCCAACTGTACAAGAAAGTAAGGGCTTTCTGCTTCTCCCTCGCTCACATCAGATCTGGAAATGTGATCCCTGCCATCTATGGACGCCCAGCTGTGCAGAAGGCCCCACAGAGCTCTCCCCTCCCTTCCCTCCATCTACTTTTGATATGTCATCGAACTAAGCAGCATAGGTCCATCACAACAGAAATGGCCATTTACAGCAAGTGTGTCTTTTTCCCTGCAATTTCCATGGCTACTTTGTGCCTCCATTACTCAAAGCTAACAAACCAACTTCTGTAATACTGAAGTTCATTATAAGGGAAACAAACAAACAAACAAGCACCAGGCTGCTGGAAAGATAGTTTCAATAGTAACCATTCATACTCAGCCTTTTCCAGGAGCTGAAAAAGGAAAGTAACTATCACACTACATTTCTTTGCAAATGTTTCTATGGTATATGGGCTTCTTACAATGATTACTCATACTGATATGTCAACAGTTTAAAAGAATTTGCCAGGGCAAGAATGAGAGGGGCAAAGTCTGTCCAGCTACTGTGTCCTCCGTGGGGTCATGTCCCAGATGTTAACACTTCCTTCCCTCCAGGCTGAGAATTCCTGGTGCTTGGGAACTTTCTCCAGCCCCCACGCTCAACCCGCCCAGCACCCTCTTGCTCTGGCCTGTCCCCTGGGCTCTGTGCAATTGCCCTGAGCCGATCTCCTTCTGCCCAACCCTCTGGACAGGCACCTTAGCCATCCTGGCTGCCTGGCTGTCGGTCTGGCTCTCCCAGCTCGCCATCAGCCCCCTGCGGCCCAACCTCCCCGCATGCCTCTCCCAGCCCTGCACTCAGCCCAGCCCTTGCCCTGATCACCTGCCTATACAGCAGGGGAGTCCAGACAGGTAACAATGGAGACCGTCCCTTACACACTGAGGGGAACAACGCCCAAGGGGGCTCAGGATACATATCTCAACCTTGATTTTGGCCTCAAGGAGGAAACTCAAGCTCTTGCAAAGACAACTCCCCTATCGTCAGCATTAAAGACAAAAAGTGCTGGACGGGTCACAGAGCTAATTCTGTGCACAAAGCTTGACATGGCTGAGCTCTCATGAAGGAAACACGTGGCGGACTGGACAGTTGTTTCCACTCTCCTTTCCTCCCTCTGCCATGTGGCCTTGCAGAGCAGGGGACGTAGAGAACGTACCCCCCCACGGTGGTGACACTGGGCTTGGCTATGTGCTTTGCTTTGGCCAAAGGAATATTAGCAGATGTGACGGGACGGGGACTCTTCGAGGGCTTGCACCGTTTGGTACGCCCCTTTCCACTTTCCTGGTCCACCACAGAAAGGCATGCCCCACATAGATGCTGGTCCAACCTGCAACCTGGAGCCAAGCACAGCCAATCCCACCCAAGATGCAGACCTGTGAGCAAAGAACCAAATGCTTGTGGTTGTTTGTAGGTAGCAAAAACCCAAGCAGAACAGCCGCTGCCCAAGAATGCCATTACCCACACCCTGAGCACAGCGCTTCTGTTGCCCCAACTCAAGAGATGATGGCGATCAACAAAGTGAAAAGGTAGCCCGTGGAATGGGAGAGCATATCGGCAAACCACGTATCTCATAAAGGGTTAATATAAGCAAATCACACAATTCAAAACAAACAAAAAATCCAATTAAAAAATGGGCAAAGGGCCTAAACAGACACTTTTCCAAAGAAGATATGCAGATGGCCTACAGGTACATGAAAAGGTGCTCAATCAAAACCGCCATGAGATGTCACCTCACACCTGTTGTTGAAAGCAATGCCTGCCGCACATGCGTCTCCCCTTCCTCTGGCACAAGCCCCAGACTTCCCTCTGGGGAGCCGCTGCACCCTCACTATCAGCAAGGTGGGCCAGGAAGACTCCCCCAACCCTCTGTCTGCATGGCTCACGGGCCTGGCCCAGCCGTTCAGCATATTCCTTTACCCTGGCCACAGCGAGTGGGCCAGGAAAGGACACGTGACCAAGCCAGACTCAAAGAGCCAACCAGGGGACTTTTGTAGGAACTATGATTAGGGAAGAAGAGCCCTATTTCTGGGAAGATTTTGTACCTGGGGTGACTGAAGCCCCCACACACAGAGAGGTAATCCAAGAATGAAGCAAAGACAGAGGAAAGCCAGGGCTAAAAGACGGAAAGACACCGATGTCGGAAGACTCTGTGTGAGCACCTGGATCCAGCTGTGCCTGAAGTCAGTCAAGCCCTGAGCGCCACAGGTGTATGAGCCCAGGAATTCCTCTTTGTTCCTTCAGGAAGTGGAGCTGGATTCTTTCCTGCCCCCACTGGAAGGGTCATGAGACCCTCCCTTCGTTAGCCACACTGTGCAGTTGCGACTCTCCCTCCCTCCACCTCTGAGATCTAAACTGAACGTTAAGAAAGGGCACAGAATGTTCGCGCTCCTTGACTGGACTTTCTGTGGCTGGCCTCCACCATTTTGTCGAGCCAGGGACTCAAAACATTTGAGAGTGGCAAAGTCCATCATTGTCGGTTGGGAATATTGCCCGGCATGTATTTATTTATGCAGGCATTTATTATTTTCTCAGCAAGTGGTTAACCTTTCATTTTTCTTGGGAAAAAAAAAAAATTGAACATGTCACCACCTCATTTCCCCACCTCTCTCAGGATTCAGGGACATGACAAAGTTGAATTGAATATTTCTGAACTTCAGAGTTAAAAATAAATCAAGCCACCCTCCTTTTCCAAAAAACAAACAAACAAAAAACCTATCTTGTCACTGAGGGTCCTCTCCCCTTAATTGCATTCCAAAGCGATGCCACAAATGCATGCATCAGGCCAAATGTCATCGGCATCTGGCTGGGGGCCATCTCAAGAACGTGCTCCCCTTCTGTCAGGGCTCCCCACGTGGAGTCAGTCCTCAGGTTCCTGAAATGACCTGGGCAGTGCAGATCCCGGGGCTCATGTCAGGCATGAGAGCGGCCTCGGCCCCTGAGTGCTCCCCTGTTCAGCTGTCACAGCTGATTCAGCCACTGGTCCCACCCAGGGTTTGCTCAAGCCCCCAAGACAACACTCACTTTGACCCCAAGACTCCAGCTCCTGGGGCTCCAGCGATGGCCTGGTGACTGGACTGGCAGTGCCAACTCCTCTGAAGTCACAGCCTTTACTATCATATACTTGTTTTTAGGACTTTATTGGGGAACAGTGTGTACTTCCAGGACTTTTTTCCAAGTCAAGTTGTTGTCTTTTCAATCTTAGTTGTGGAGGGCGCCACTCAGCTCCAGGTCCAGTTCCCGTTTCTAGTTGCCCACCATCCCTTGCGGGAATCGAACCAGCAACCTTGTGGTTGAGATGACACGCTCCAACCAACTGAGCCATCTGGGAGCTCAGCAGCAGCTCAGCTCAAGGTGCCGTGTTCAATCTTAGTTGCAGGGGGCAGAGCCCACCGTCCCTTGGGGGACTCGAGGAACCGAACTGGCAACCTTATGGTTGCGAGCCCACTGGCCCATGTGGGAATCGAACTGCCCGGTGGCTCAGGCGGTTAGATCTCCATGTTCCTAACTCATATATTTTTTTAATTCTTTGTGATAAAATGCACATAAAGTTGACCACTTTAACCATGTTCAAGTATACTGTTCAGGAGTGTTAAGTGCATTTACATTGTTGTGCAACCAATATCCAAATATTTTTATCTTGTGGAACTGAAATTCTGTCCCCATTAAACAACAACTCCCCACTCCCCCTCCTCCCAGCCCCTGACAACCAGCTTTCCACTTTTTTTTGCATTATGGGTTTTTTTATAATTTTTTTTTTAATTTTATTGGGGAACAGTGTGTACTTCTAGGACTTTTTTCCAAGTCAAGTTCTTGTCCTTTCAGTCTTACTTGTGGAGGGCACAGCTCAGCTCCAGGTCCAGTTGCCATTGTTAGTTGCAGGCAACCAACTGAGCCATCCAGGAGGCAGCTCAGCTCAAGGTGCCGTGTTCAATCTTAGTTGCAGGGGGTGGAGCCCACCATCCCTTGCGGGACTCAAGGAGTTGAACCGGCAACCTTGTGGTTGAGAGCCCACTGGCCCATGGGGAATCGAACCGGCAGCCTTTGGAGTTAGGAGCACGGAGCTCTAACCGCCTGAGCCACCGGGCCGGCCCCCGGACCGGCCCCCACCCTTCCACTTTCTGACTATGAATTTGACTACTTCAGGTATTTCATTTAAGGGGACTCACACAGTATTTGTCTTTTTATGCCTGGCTCATTTCACTTAGCATCATGTCCTCAAGTTTCCTCTGTTGAAACGTGTCAGAATTTCCATCCTCTTTAAGGAGAAATAATGTTCCATTTTATGTATACACCACATTTTCTTTATATATTCATCCATCAGTGGACCTTTAGGTTGTTTCCACCTCTTGGCTATTGTAAATAGTGCTGCAAGGAACACGGGGTGCTAGTATCCTGTCTGTTCATCTGGCTATGTGCCCCAAAGTGTAATTATAGGCTCACATGGCAGTTCCATTTTGTTTTGTTTGTTTTGAGGACTTCCCATACCATTTTTCGTGGCTGCGATTCCGTTTTCCGTTCCCACCAGCATCACACGAGGGTTCAAATGTGTCCCCATCCTCACCAACACTTGCTGTTTTCTGGGGTTTCCTTTTGGTTTTGACAGTAGCCACCCTAATGGATATGAGGTCCTATGTCATTGTGGGTTTGATTTTTCCTGTTACTCTTATGATGGTCATTACTGTCACTTTGTCCTGTTACATCAGGTTGTGTTTTGTTTTATTCTTCATGGTTCAGAGATGGGCTTATTTCACTTTGAAGTTATATCATCCTTGGTGGCCTAACCAACTTGCGGCAAATGGCCCACCTTCTTCTAAGAGAGACATTCTGCTGCCAAGTCACGAGGACCTGAAGATCCTAAGTGATTACTGTTCCCATGAGGTAGTGAAGGAAACTGATACCCAGAGAAGTGAACTGCTGAGTCCAAGGTCACACAGCTGATGGAGCTGGAACTGGAACTCAGGGTGCCTCTGAATCCATGCTTGTACAAGACACGACAGAGAACACACTCCCCGGGTCTCCCCACGGAGCCTGTGCCACATGTTGTCACCTCGCAGCGCTGTTTTAAATCTCCAAATGCTGTGAGTCATTTGCTCGCTAGCTGCTGCAGCCCAGCACCGCGCCACGGACGTGATGTGTCAGCACAGTGGCCTTTGCTGCCATCATGGGAGCCCAGTGGTCCCGCGGGCATTCTGCATCCTTGCCTTGACTGTGTGTGCTGTTCTCTTCCTTCTTTGGTCATTCTTGTCTACCAACTCCTCTAGAACTTTCATTATGTCACCACACAGACACATTCTTATAATAGTTAAAAGAGTGGCTATGAAAGTTATGTAATAACATTAGGACATTATATGTTAAGTGAAAAAGCAGGATACAAATTGCATGCACAGAGATATGAAAAAACACATATGCACATAAAAAATGAAAGCAAAAACACCAGACTGCTTGCTGCGGTTGTGGTGGTGTGGTAAGACTGTGGGTGATTTTTTTTTCTTCTCTTTTGGTTTCCCAAATTTTCTGTTATGTACTTATAATAAAAAAAAAAATAGGTTAAAATGTTTTTTAAAAAATATGTCATTGTTTATCTGGCCCCTCTCCTGGGAGGCAGCAGAGCAGAGCATGCTAGTTAAAGGCATGATTGCTGGAGGTTCACTGCCTGGGTTCAAATCCCAGCCCTACCACTTAATAGCCGCATGACCCTCAGTGAGTTCCTGAACTGTTTATTCTGCATCTCAGTTTCCCCATCTGTAACATGGGCTAATAAGAGCCGCTGTTTCATAGGGTGGTTCTGAGGATTAAGTGAACATTTGTAAAGTGCCTAGAATGTTGCCTAGTACACAGTTAAGTGCTATGTAAACGTTTGCTAAATACCAGCCATTTCTTCACACCTTCTCCACCAAGGGGGCATCTTGGCAGGGACGGGGATGCAGAAGCAGGGCAACTCCCACGCTGTTCAGAGGGACCCAACTGGGGGAACTTACAAAGAGATAGATTCGTGCTCAAAACAATAAAGACCTCCTTAACTCTAGAGCTGTGTCATACCAGGCAGGCTGGAGGTGAACTCCTCAGCAGCGCAGCACCGGAGGGCTGTCTGTCATGAATACTCTCTGATGCTTTATAGCTCATGAAGCATCCACACAGAAGCCCACTGGAGAATTAGGTAAAGGGAAGACGAGCAACCTCCCCCAGTGCATTATAGAAAGGCCCCAAACAAGTCTTCCTCTGCTTAAATAGGATGAAGTCCTCTAGTGGCCAGGAGGTGACACTACAACTCCTGGCTTGAGTCCCAACACAGATACCAAACGGTTGCTGGCGACCGATTGTTAGCTGGGTTTGGTTCTGACAAGTGTGTCACGACACCATGCAGGGCTCCTCCTCTCCCCTTGCTGTGGCTGAGAGAGCCAGACCACATTTCCTAAGACTCAGTACCTGCATGTTTGTGGTATAAGCCCACTTTACATAGCTGATCTCCAGAAAGGCAGTCCCTTCCCTGGGTACGTACCACTTGTGTACTCATTACATCTGCTTAGAGATGGGGCTGCGAAAAAGGATGGCTTAAAGTGTGTTAGAGATGAGTAAGACCTTCAATCTACAGCCCCTCGTTTCAACCCCTTCACTTTACAGACGAGAGAAGTTCAACAACATTTACAACAGTGCCTGGAACACAGTAGGTACATCATAAATCTTTACGGGAATTAGGTGTCATTTTTCATCCCTGTCATTACTTTGAGAGTTGATCTCACCAAAAACCTCCTCTGATGACACATCAACTGCTCCTGCTTCCTCACTTGGCATGACCTCATCTAAACCGATTTCTAAAGGCCCCACCTCCAAATACTATCACAGTGGGAGTTAAGGCTTGAATGTGTGAATTGGAGCAGGGTGGGGGGAGAAGGTCAGGGGGGGGTGCAGATAAAATGCCCATGAAAACATAATGTTCCATTAGGAATAATCTTCCTTTGCTTTGTGTTTTGTATATTACAGTGTAGCTGGGGAAAAGAGAAGAAAAAAAAACAGGTAGGAAGAAGAAATAAACCCCCCGCCCCCCAAAAAATGTCTAGCTCAGGGCTTGACAAACTTTCTGGAAAGGGCCAGATGGTAAATATTTCAGGTCATGCAACCTCTGTCACTCCTCAATTCTGCCTTCTGTAGCATGACAGCAGCCACAGGCGACACATAAGAGAATGGGCGTGGCTGGATTCCAGCGACACTCTTGGCCATCAGCTCCATGGTTCACCTTCTCATGTCCTCTCAGGTCTGCTCTCCACCAGCACCTCCTCCCACAGGTCTCCCCTCTGCTCCTGCCACTATGTCCCCCTCACTTGGCCTTGTTTTTCTTCACAGCATTCCTAGTCTCTTCCATCATCCACTGTCTAGTGCTTATTTGTTCATTGTCTGCCTCCTTCACCAGAATGCAAGATCCATGAGGGTGGTGGCTTTGCTTTTCTTACTTCATGTTATGGATTGAATGTTTGTATCTGCGCCCCCTCCCCCCACCCCCCACCCTGCTCCAATTCATACATTCAAGCCTTAACTCCCACTGTGATAGTATTTGGAGGTGGGGCCTTTAGAAATTGGTTTAGATGAGGTCATGAAGGGGGGGTCCTGATGATGAGATTAGTGCCCTGATGAGAGGAGACCAGAGAGCTTGCTCTTTCTCTCTCTCCCATGTGAGGACACAGCAAGAATGCAGCCATTTTCAAGACAGCCCTCACCAGGAGCCAAATGAGCCAGCACTTTGATCTTGCATTCCCAGCCCAAGTGGTACCTCCACCACCTAGAACAGTGCTTAGTGGGTGACGGATGCCCCATACATATTGTTAGTTAAAACCTTCTCTCAGTCCTCTGGGCAGAGTTTGCATCCCAGTTTGGAGGCACTTTGATTTTTTTATAGAAAATGGGAGGCAGCCTGGGCTGCCATCAAGCTCTGGGGTCATGGCTGACTGCACACACATCCACACTCCATCCTAGAGTTCATCGTGCCATCTTGTCATGACGTGACTTAGCTGTCTTTTCCACACAACTAGAACTCTTCCTGAAGTGAGTGGAAATTCCAGGGTAGTGCCTGAAAGCACTTCCTGTGGTCTTCTGGGTAGAATGACTTATCTCAGAGCAGCAACTTTATTAGTGGGTGTTTCCAGTACCAGAGCAGATCTGCAAAGGACAACATGTTGGCCGGGTGGGTGTAACAGTGCAGGTTATTTTAGTTCCTAGTAACAGAAAATCCCAAAACTCTGTTAAAAGTGTTCCAGGCCCTAAATAAGCTTCCCATTTCAAAGTGATTTAAGGATCCCAAAAAGCTTCCTTGTCTTCAACATTGAAAGGGAACTAAAGATTCTGGAGGTGGAGCAGGCTTCAGGTATGGCCTGATCTAGTGGCTGAACAATGTCACTCAGCCTCCGTTGCCTTCCATCTCTCTGTGGACCTCCCCAGCGTCAGCTTCGTCCTACAGCTGACTCCTCTCACAGTCACAGAGAGCTAACGGGGTTCATCTTCCTCATTCATATCTAAAGGGGGAGAGTTTCTCCTTCAGAGAATTCCTGGGCGTCCTCTGGTTGGAGCCACTCACACCACATTTCCACTCCTGAAACAATTCACTGTAGCAAGAATTAGGCTAATGAACTGCCTTTAACCGATAAAGGGGCCACTCGAACCACATGCTGGGACATTTGGGGTCCTTTTGGGACGGAGGAAGGAAAATGGATGCTGGGAAGGTTACTAATAGTTCTCAGCACAGTGGGTCTTGCAGAACGTCAAACCCTCCCAGGTGACTGCTGCCCCTGTCTCCACACAGGATTAGTTCTGGGTACCCGCAGTCCATTTATGGCTTTTATGAGATACGAGCGAACCTAACCAAGGCTTTGGAATGCCTCTTTTAGAAATTAGTGGTGAGCGGGCCAAGCATACAATTAAGGATTGCATTTTTCTATGAACACACAAACACAGATACACACAGAACAGGGCATGGCACTAAGTCCTCCACGCAGATCCCCTCCCACCGGCTGGTCTTGTGCTGAAACCCTCTGGTTAAAGAACGTGCCAAATGATGAAGCTGAAACGTGCCACAGTAACTGACATGTAGCTGTGCCCGCTGCCCAGCGTGGCACGCCTTTATGTAAATGCACATCTGCGTGTGGCGGCCCACAGCCTGGATCCTGAGGGCTCTTGCTCTCCTTACACTTAATCTCTCACACGTGTGCCAAGATTAACAGGAAGTAAATGCTAGGAAAATCTTGACTCTGTTAAAAGTGTGCCAGGGCCTAAATAAGCTTCCCATCTCAGAGTGATTTAAGGATCCCGAAAAGCTTCTTTGTCTCCTACTGAGTCTGGAATCTAAAATTCCCATATGGTTCAAGCTTTTGCATGGGGTTCTTGAAAACGCAAGATTATCTCATGGTAAGTAATTAGCAGCCATTGACTCCCAAAGGTGTTAGAGACCTTGAGGGGTGCCTTGGGTGTGCACCTTTTAATGGGAAGGAAAGAGCACTTGATACAAAGACCAGACAGAGGGACGCCCTAGGGTGCCAGGAAGTAGGTCAAGATTTCCTGCTTCCCACTGGGAGGCACTTTGCTTCTTTTATCAAAATGATGAAAGGCAGCATGGGGTGTGATCACAGTCTGACATCCTGGGTCCAGACTCCCGCTCTGCCCCTAACTAACTGGGTGACCCTGGGTAAGTCTCTTCACCTCTTAATTCTTAATTTATTTGTCTGCAAAAAGAGGACAAGAATAAGACCTTCTGGATAATATTACAATAATATAATATAAAATATGTATGCTGTATCATTAGTAATATAATACAATATATAATACCATAGTATACTACATAGTATACTATATAATATATACTTACATATAATATTATACTACAATACATAGTATAATATATTATACTACATGTTATATTATTAATATTATACTGTTATATATACTATACTACACAATATGTACTATACTATACATAATATACCATAATATATTATACTATATGTTATAGTACTATACTATATTGTACTATGTATTATATGTACATATATTATACTACATGTTATAGTGTACTATACATATATGTATACATGTACACATTGTACTATGTTATACTATACTTACATAACTTATGCTGTGTATGTTTACATATGCTATATAGTATATGTACTATATCCTATAGGATACAGTATAGTATGTAATGATATGATACTAACATAATAACCCTTATAGGCTTGTTGGTGGATTAGGTGACACACTCGGCAAAGACTGAGGTACAGGCCTCACTCTCATGCCCCGTGGCAGAGTTGTACATCCTTGTTGTACATCCACACTCTTGCCACGGCCTCCAGAAGCCCTTGACTTTGGACTTGACTGTGTCACTTGCTTTGGCCAATAACATGCTCGCAACAGCCTGAAAAATACCTGTGTGCCTGGCACTGCCTTCTTGCGACCCTGCCGTGGCCCAGGGAAGCAGCTGGTGTACAGGATGAGCCTCACACAGAGCAGCCCTGGACGCAGCCTGCAGCCAGAGCCCAACACCGCCGAGCCGCACGTCGGTCAGGCGAACCCTAGCCAACCTGCAGACGTGCAAGCTGAGCACTCCTGAGTCTGCGTTTGTTTAGTACGCAGCCAAAGCTGAGTGCACGGCAAACACTCAATAAACGTGTGCTGCTCACATTGCGATTATTGGCATAAGAAACTGCACACGGCTCGTACAACCAGGGTATTCATTTGCATTGTCAGGTTTATGACATTTGCTCTCATACTAGAAGCTGCGCTGTGAGCTCTCAAGGGCCTGTTTGGGACCTGGGCCAGCAGGCATCCCCTGGCACGGTGACCAGTGGAATCATTAACATGCTTCCCTCTGATCGGCACTGGTATTTGTCATGAGTCCTCTACTGCCTAACCACGTGCCCCACTCACCCGTTTGAGCATGTTTAGCAAGGGCCTTCCATGTTTGCTAAGCTGGAGGAGAAACCACAGCCAAGAGTGCAGACGAGGCTGAGCCTTCACCGAGATAGGGAACGGACACGCACATACAGAAACAAGCAAGTACAGCCTGATGAGAGCGGGGTGGCCGTAACGGGTGAGGAGCCACAGTCACTGCTGAGGCCACTTCATCTAGTGGCCAAGGAGGAAGGAAGGGCAGGCACAAAATGTCTGAGGAGCCAAAAGGAGTCATGGGGCTCGAGAGGGGTGGGAGGGAGGACAGACTTACAGGTCAAGGCAGGAAGTTTGATTTTATTCTCAGTGCAGTGAGAAGCCTTTGAAGGGTCTCAGCATGGGAATGAAGACCACCCAGCTGGCAGGCTAGCTTGGAGCTGTGCCAGGTGCCTCAGGGGGAGGTAAGGTTGCCCTTGAATTGAGAGGTTGCCATGGCGTAGGAGAGAAGAAGCCCCCACTATTGCACAAGGTCACATCCGGGTACTAAATCCCTCCCTCTGTATCACAGAAGCTCTGCTCCTCTGACGGAACCCTGACGACCACACACCCCTACATCCATCCTCTTAAATCCTGAGCAGAAGAAAGCCCCCTCACATCCGGATACAATCTGCAGAGTTTGCAGACTCATGAAAGATCCCTCTCTATGTGGAAGGTCCCCAGGAGGAGGTGGTGACAGGCAGGAGAGGCTCAAAAGCAGAGCTATGAGAAGGTTATACTGGGTTTCCCTGAAAATAAGACCTAGCTGGACAATCATGCATCTTTTGGAGCAAACATTAATATAAAACCCGGTATTATTATATATCATATCATATCATATCATATCATATCATATCATATCATATCATACATCATATTATGTTATAGACCCCGTCTTACATTATAGTAAAATAAGACCGGGTCTTATATTAATTTTTGCTCCAAAAGACATATCAGAGCTGATGGTCCGGCTAGGTCTTACTTTCAGGGAAACACGGTAGGGAGGGTAGAGAGAGTGGTGCCAGGGGAATGAGGCCCTTAACTGCAGGCCCTCTCTGAAGATCTATGCCCAACCAATGTGCCCAGAGGACAGATCAGCTAAGGTCCTGGTCCTGACCTGTGCTTCTGAGGAGGTCCCCAGAAGTACTCGGGTGAAGGGGAAACTGCCCTGACATCCTCCGGGTCCCAGTCACGGGGGACGAACCATACCTGGGAGCTCGGCACCTCCTGTACCTAGTTGCTGGTAGACACCTGCCTCGTGCAGGGAAGGCCAGGCAGAGAAGATTACCAACTGCAGAGGGGCCCCCAAGGCTGAGAGGGCCCCAGGCCCTTTGCCCTTGTCCTTCGGTTGCCCCGTAGGGAGCGAGAGATGTCAGCAGAGGACAGGAGGAGGACCCTACTGTGCAGGTTACATGTGTAACCAGGAAACGGATGCTGCCTGTCTGTGCACAGGAATCCTGGAGCAGCACCTTCTGAAGAGAGCAGAGGCCTTAATCAGGTGTGAAGGGTCGTGACATCTCACCCCATCTCCCGTGCCCGTTTGGAATCCAATTGCTGTTGCCCTGGCAACACCCACTCTCCTCTCCTGCCCGGGGATTCAAGCTAGTCATGGACTTTGCTTACCAGTAATGGCAGGATCAACTGACTAACATGCCTGGACCGACGGTATGACAGGGACCAGGTGTGACTGAGTGACAGCTTCCAGTTCTGCAGAAACTATAGAACTGATCCCAATCGTAGAGTCCCCAGGGCTGGGGCAAGGGGATGTCACTTCCCCATCAGCGCCCCACCCTGGGCCACTGAGGAGTCTGTAGTCAAGCCCAGGAGAGGGTGGGGTTGGCAAGACCCTGAGAGCCAGCTAAGGCTGCCACAACCTGGGGCCCTTTCTTCCCTGATGTGTGCAGTGCGTTTGTAAGGTCCAGTACGACGGTATAGTTATTTAGTCCTTTCTCAGAAGGAAGCCTTTCTGATAAACCAGTACATAAAATGGCCCCCCAAGGCCGGGATACAGGTTTTGTGTGAGCCCTCTGCTCATGGAATCTGTGGAGAGGCTGTCCCGGCGGGAAGTGGCTCTGCCAGCAGATGTCAGGAACGGGATGTATCCACCAGTGGTGAGTCAGGGGAGAATTCTCTGTCAACCATTTTGCCACCTAGTGTCACCTCCGCGTCACCCCTCACAGCCTGCTGTCAGCTGTGCCAATTCTGTAACTTCTAGAATACACCCCCACCCTATCTGTCTGTTCTTTGTGAGTCAATCACACTTCCCCTCCCCTGGAAGCCTCCTGTCACCCCAGAACCATGGCCCCCACCCTCCCCTCCCAGTCCCTGGCCAGTCCGTGCTTTCTACACCCTCGTGGGTATGACATTAGCTTGAGATCACCCAATGGCTTCATAGTCTCCCCCTGGACTCTGAGTTCCTTGCTACCCACCCCCATGGCAGCACCTCACACAGTGCTAGGCCAGGGACACCCCTTGCACACGTACATGCAGAAGGAAAGAGGGCCCAGGCCTTAGGGACACAGGCAGAATGACTGCAGATGTTTCAGCCATCAAAAGGAAAACGTACGTACTCCAGAGGGCACCAGCTCTAAGGACAGAGTGAAAACCCACCACCCCCTCATCACCATCCCGTCCACAAGGTCATTCTGAGGAGGTGCAGGGCAGGCGAAGCAAGAGCCCTGAAGGCAGTGCCTTCAGCTGCATCACAGAACCAGTCTCTGGGACTCCACGTAGAATCGCTGCAGCTGGCGCTTCAAAGGCGTGGGTGGCTTATGACCACTAAGGCCAGGATGGTTATGCGACATGGCGCGGTTCTGGGGAAGAACAAAACGTCGGGCTTCATCCTGCCCTGGCAGGTCAAGGGCTTCCTGCGACTCCAAGCCAGCCCTGCAGCCCACAGTGCCTGCCCCCGATACGTCCGCGGGGGAAATGCCCCTTCATTCCCTGCAAGAAGCCTCCTTAGACCCCTAGATGGAAGTGAACTTGGCTTTCTCAGTGTTTGGGACACAGGGAGAGGCACAGTGCAGCTGTGCTCAGGGACTGGGCTTTGGGGACAGGCTGCAGGGCTTCAAACCCCTTCTTCCAATTTCCTGTGTGCCCGTGAATGAGTCACTGACTTCTCCTGATTCAGCTTCCTCGCCTATGAAACGTGGGTGGTAACAAAACTACCTCTTAGGGATAGTCCCGTCTTAGGGGACAGAGCTGGACATGAAGGATGCACTATGCTAGTGGTTGCTGCCATATTATTATTATTATTATTATTATTATTATTATTTCTCTCCGGAGAAAGATCACATCCCTTCTTGCAGAATCACCACTGTTGAATTCTAGACTGGAGGCATCTCAAGAAATCATCGGCCCAAATCTTGGTTTTGCTCTCAGCACTGTGTGGCTTACCCAGAGCAAATAGAAATCAATAAATATTTCCTCAACGAACACACAGGTGCATTGTCGAAGTGACACACCCCGCCACCCACGTAAGAAAAATACAATCTTGACATAAATTAATAATATTCAGCAACCCTTTTCTCCCCCCGGGAAGCTCGACTGTGACAACATCCGCATTCAGTGGCCATAGGTCAGGGCTGGATCTTTTAGGCTCCAACTCTCCTTACTTTTTTTCTTTTTTTTAACACTGTCCCCCTCAACCACAAACATCATAGGAGATGGGTCCTGTGAGAGCTGAAGAGCAGAAATGAGGAATCCATAGTTAGCTGAATAAAGAGGAAATGCACAGCAGAGCAAAAGGCCTGTGTTCAAATGGGGCTCTGAGCTTCACCAGCTCTCTGGCTTTGGACAAGTCAGTTCAAGCCTCTGAGCCTCAGTCTTCCCCTTCTAGGAAATGGGGCTAAGATGTCAACCACCAGTCGTGGGGAAGAATAAGCAAGTCTGCAAACAGAGTGGTGGCCTGGGCTTGGCACACGGCTGAGGCTCTGGGCACTGAGGGCCAGGAGATCCTCATGCGTCCAAATCTGTGTTTGTCTCCACTGTGTGCCCTGCAGGCACAGGGAGCAGTTTGTGGCAGTGCACCTCTCGGTTTACTTTTCCCTACAGCCTGGAAGACCACATTAATGAGGCTTAACTTCTAATTATAGGGTGAAAGCTTATTGCCTCCAATATCACATTCAGATACAGGGAAATGGTCCCAAATAACTTATTTATGTATGAGTGGATAAATGGGCAGATGAATGGATTTGAAGGCTGTTTATAAAAATGTACCAAATATAATAAAACAGAGAATGAAATCATAGGTGTGGGAAAGCAAGGTGAGCAGGAGGGTGGTGTTAAGAGGAGTTCACACACAGGGACTCGAACTCGAGGTGCCCCCCAACACGATGACTGACGAGCTGAGCTCCCAGTTGTCAGAACAAAAGTTGTCCCTTATTCCCAACACATTGTGATTACAATCAACTGTCTTTGCTCCCATGGGGATGAAACTACATGAAATAAAGTCTCTGCTGTGACTCTCATCTAAAGCTAACAGATCAATTAAAAATATTCTGAAGAAATTAGAAAATATGGGCCAAGAATCTTGCTATGCCCCTTTATTCAACATCTGGAGATTGTCCATGCCCAGTCATGGAAATGTCCACTGACGTATTTATCACCCCAAGAGAGGCTCCTGTGCACAAACACTAATCGTCCACCCTCTTTCAAAACTACAATTAAAAAAAAAAAAAAAAAAAAGGAAAGACTACATTTTCAGCTAGGCCAGCCTTTAATACATGCAAAGGACAGAGTCCCAAAATACTCCCGCCCACACCTCTCCATCACCACACCCACCCGCCCACACCTCTCCGTCACAAAGCCCACCAGCCTCCAGAGGGATTTCAGGATCCAGGACTTGGATGAAAGCCCCTTGGCTGCTTCTACCAAAGCACCATGCTGTGTGGTGTCTGTCCGGAGATAGGAACAGGGAACGGGGGTGTCGAGCAGAAGAGAAGTCCCGAAGTCTGAGGGCAGCAGTGAAAAGCTCCAAGACCCATATCCCTGCTGAAGCCTGACCCAGGCAGGTGTTGCGGAAAGTGTCACAACTAGGGACGAGGACAGCTGGGCTACAGGGAGCTACAAAAGAAGTGTTGATGTGGGAAGTTCTCTGGGTGTACAACGCTGCAGGACGCTAATAGCCTGTGTGTAAGGAAGGGGAGGAATCAGAGTCTATGTTTGATTGCTATTCGAATAAAGAAACTCAAGAAGGACGGAGGCCCAAAAACACTAGTGTGAGTGATTAATCAGAGAGGGTGGGGACAACAGAGACAGGAATGCACGTGAGATTTCTCACCGTATACTTTTGTATGTTGTTTTTATTTTTTAACCATTTGAAAGTATTACCAATTTTTTAAAAATATAAATTTAAAATAAAACCTAAAAATTATCCATAGAAAAAAAGATTGGAAGGAAATAGGCCAAAACGATAACAGCAGCTGTCTTTGGATGGTAACCTAAGCATGAATTTTTTTGTCCCCTCCTTCCGCCTCTCCCCTCCCCCTCCAGTTCAAGCCATTGTTTCTCAGTCTAGTTGTGTAGGACACAGCTCCCTGGCCCATGCTGGTCTTATGAGCCTTGTGCTCCCCCCGCTGAGGCAGTCGGTCACCAGTCTTTGGTCGGCTGCTCACAGCAGCTCACGGCAGCTCTCGCCAGCTGCCGGCCACTCATGCTGGCCACCACCACTCATGGCAGCACATGGTAGCCCACGGCAGCTCACAGCAGCTCATGCCAACCTCCGCTGCTCACGGCAGCCCAGCTCCAGAGAGAGAGCGGTGGTTCACAACCTTAGCTGCAGAGGGCACAACTCACTGGCCCATGTGGGAATCGAACCAGAGAGCTTGGCATTAGGAGCACGGCGCTCCAACCACCTGAGCCACCGGCCGGCCCTGAATTTTTTTCCTTTGAAGTTATTTTCCAAATTTCCTAAATGAACACATGTGGTTTTTCACAATGAAAAGAACATGAGCTTTTTTAAAAACTGAACTAAAGTATTTTCAGAATTATGATTTCTGCTATTTATATACATCAGTCACATGACGTATAAAGCAGAAGTCAGAATTCTGACAATATCATATCGATTTATTTTTCATTCCCTGTAAATTACGTTGACCTGCAGCTGCCCACCCACCCATTGCTTCCAAGGGCCAACCAACTGCTGGGCTTTGAATTTCAAACAAGACTTGCAATGGCAGCAGCAAGAAAACTGTTTTGAAAGTCTGGCTGTGTTGAGAAAAGGCATTTCTAAATTCCAAACTGCTTCTTGCAAAGAATAGTATGAAGTGGTCTGAACATAGTAGCCACCTTTAGAAAAGTTAGGATTTGACAGGAGGGGAGTTCTCCAGGTTTCCTCTGTAGCAGGAAGGAGGAAAAGCCCTCTGGTCTGAAGGTGGTACCAAGGATGCAGAGAGATGCAGATGAGGTGGCTGGGATCACCCTCCCCGTGATTTCTGAAGGACCCAGCCATGCTACCCCTCCCTGCGCTGTGGCTGGGAGTCATGGAGGGTCCATCAGGCAGAGAAAGCCCAGATACACTGAGGGCAAGGGAACTGCTATGGGCCGTATGGTGTCCCCTCCCCAACCATATTCAGGTGATCAAGTCCCAACCCCCAGTACCTCTAAATGCACTTAAGGTCTTTAAAGTGGTGATCGAGTTAAAATGAGGCCAGGAGGCTGGGCCCTAATCCAATTGGATTGGTGTCCTTATAAGAAGAGGGAGAGTCACCAGGCGTGTGTGAGAACAGAGGGATGACCATTGAGGGCACAGTAAGAAGGCTGCCAACTGCAACCCAAGGAGAGAGGTCTTGGAAGTAACCGACCTCGCCAACATCTTGACCTTGAACCTCCAGCCCCCAGAAGATACATTACTGTTGTGTAAGCCATGCAATCGACGGTATGTTGTTATGGCAGCCTTTGCAAATGAATAAAGAAACCATTTCGAAGAATGTTCCCAGCGCAACATTGAGTGGCCAAGCAAAATGGAGATGCCACCTGGCATGGTTAGGTGCTCCGAGGAATGCGAGTATCCGTGGATGCACAGAGGCTCACGGCGGGGGAGGGGGGGAACCAGCTGCCTCCTAACACAGGCTCCTCACCAAGGGAAGCGGAGAGACCACAGACCTCAGTGGATGCTGGTGTGACCCACAAACAGACCAGGACCTGCACGAGGTTCCAGAGACAGGGCCCGGTCAGCCACGCCACAGCAGGGCCCACGGGACAGCTGCAGTGCGGAGTCCCCCACACAGCCACAAAGGCCCCTGGGGAAAGGGGACAGGAGGAAGAGGAGGAGGAGAGGAAGGAGCCCTGAAAGCCTAAGACTGTTTTCATTCAGAAGCATTTAAGTTCCCTTTAACAGATGAGTTTGAGGTTTTCCCACTTTTATTTTTACCTTTGAATTATTGTGGATTCATTTCCAACCAAACCATGGCGTTACTGATGGTGAAAAATCCACCCATAAATGAGACAGCAAAAAGAAAATGACATGACCTTGGTCAAAGCCATGAATGAGCTTAAGGCTTTGGAGCATTGACTTTGAACTGCCTTGAAGGCCATTCAACTGGGTAGAGTTCCAGGATCCCCAAGGGCCTCGGGTAGCATGAGCCCTTCTCTGGAGATGTGGCACGGACCTCAGAAGCCGCATTATATGAGGTGCTGGCCTGTCTCACCAGAGGGTGAGTTCCAGTCTAACAGCTTGCAGGTCCTCCGCTTTTTTCCACTTTTAAAAGAGCAGATGTTCTCCTGGGAAAGAGATATTCAGCTACCCAAACAAATAAGAGAATTGGAGGAATGGAAATAAACCAGACCTCCGCCTGCCACCGTGGCAGTGCCCAAAGAAATCACATTAGCTGGAGGGGAACACCCGGCCCAGGGAGGGCTGTGCAGCTTGGCCGGCTCCTGACCTGAGCGAATGACAAATACGACTGTCTTTGTTCTGGTTCTCGGGGTGAAGGAGGGTCTGTGGGTTATTTGTCTAGCTTGTTGACTCTCATAAAAGACATTCATAAATTTATTCTTAGTGCCAGGGGTGCTTACTAGTGTCAAAGTGGAGCCTTTTCAGACAGTTGCTCCATGTTAAAACAAGCCACTCGATGCGTCTATAAATAATTGTCTGGGCTTCGTTTCGCTCACAAACAGCTTTTTCTCTCTCTCTCTTCTCTTTTTAAAATCAACTCTAAGATGATTTCATAAACAACGGGAGGAATTTCCCATTAATATTAAAGTGTGTCTGGGTTGGTCATTTTAATAGAACTTTCCAGAGGGAACAAGTAGTCCTTCCATCTTGCCCATGTGAGACCTGTTCCCTTTTCAGAACAAGACATTTGGCAGCCCAGCCTCACTAGGACCAGTCACAGCTTCCCCTCCCCACCATCCTATGTCCGTCTCTTTCACTGCTTTGGCCAAAAAGGAGGAACCCAGCAAGGCTGGACATCAGCAGCCTGAGCCAGTCAGGAGAATGTGTCACCACCCCGGGGACTTCAGTTTTTCTACTCTGACCTCAGATCTCTAGAATTTTACTTTCCAAGCCACCACCCATCTAGGATATAAAGGTGGAGTTATGGCTATGTATTTTAGTTTCTATAAGAGAACTCCCCCTAGCCAGCCCCCTGCAAATAACAGGGGCTTAAAAGAAGACAGACATTTATTTCTCTTTTACCTAAAAGTAGTTTAGAGACAGACCACTTACGGTTGCTGTGGTGGCTCCACAGTATCACCTCCTGTCTTTGAAATTCACCATCCTTGACATGTCACCCCATGTTCCAAGATGGCTGCTCAAGTCCAAGCAGCATGTCTGCATTCCAAGCAGCCAGAAGAAAGAGGAGATGAAGGATGTTCCCTCCCATTTAAGGTCATGTCCTGAATTAGCATACAGTACTCACTGGATAGAATTTAGTCAGACGACCTCACCTAGCTGCAAGGGAGTCTGGGACTAGCTAGGCAGCAGGGCTTCTTAAAGAACAGACATTGGAAAGAGTGGACATTGGGAGGCCACTAACCATTTCAACCACAATGAAGACTGCACTAGATCACCTCTCATGAAGTCTGCCAGCATCTACAACTCCAAATAACTACACAGTACTGCCACTGTTCTATTTTTAAAGAGTTGCAGTTTTCACAGCCTCTCTTTTGAAAACTCACTTTCTGCCCTTCACTTTTTCCTTCTTCAGAGTGGGGATTCTGAGAAGTTGGACTGCCAGACTGAATTCAAGCTTAGTTTTCACCAAGTCAGGACCACATACATGTTGTAAATTCCTGCCCCATGAGCCTTCGCCTACACTCTGAAGGTCCTAAGAAACCAGGCCTGGAAACTGTCCCAGGAAGATCACTACAAATACAACTTGAAATCAAAACTTGCATCTAACTTCATTCCTGCTACACACAGGAATCAGCTCAAACCTTCCAGCCTTCATGGTCCACACCAAGGAAGGTGCCAAAAGCCAGAGAGCAAAGCTGCTCTGGCAGGGATTAACCCTGAGCTCCATTAAAGAATAAGGCCACTTCCTGGCCCAGACCTGCAGACCTCATGGACAGTCTCCTGCTCCTTTGGGTCCACCCTGGATTCTACAGACCAACCTCAACTTGGACCAAGCATCTGTCTGAGACCCCAGACACTGTGCCTGCCTTGCCATGTGGAATTTCAACAGACCATACGTGGCCTGTATTCGCTGACCTCCTGGTGCTCTGCTGCCCTCTGGGCCACTCTGCCAGTCCAGCTCAGTGCCTGCTCCCCTCTGCACCAGCTTCATCATTGCCAGTGACCAGTGCTATTGAGCATCAAGTGTCAACAATGTCCTCCACATGAAATCCACCCACCCACACTGGGTGGGTCGCGTGAGTAGAGTGAGTAGTAAAAGGATGCCCGAGCAGTTGTCATGGAGAGACAAAGTAAGAAAACTACAAGTAGGAACGGGGAGAAAAAGCAAGCCACAACACAGCCTTTCTTAAATTGCATTCAGTGACGGTACCAGGGCCATGCAATATTGGTAGGTGTTGCCACCCCCAAAGGCGTGGTCAGCTAAGTTCGTAAATCATCGCTGCGAGAGACTCATACCTTAGCAAATTAAAGGCTCTGAGAAGGCCTGCAGAATTTCCTAAGCTGCTTAACTAACCCGTTTCCTTCTGGAACGTCTTTTAATACCTCATGAAACCAGTGCTCATCAGAACACCAAATGAGGCAGTAATTCACTGAGGGCCATAGTTACTTCTCTGGTGCTGGAAGCAAACCACCAGCATTCAAATTCTGCTCTAGCACTTTTTAGTAGTGTGACCTTGGGCATGTCATTAAATCTCTCTGTGCTTCAGTTTTCTCATCTGTCACATAAGGGTAATGGTACCTGCTGCTTGGCATGGCTGTGAGCATTAAATCAGTTCATGTGTGTGGGAGGCTTACAATAGTTACATGATAGTGGTCATGGTGATGATGACAACCCAGCATCGGGACACTGTCCACAGCCAACAAGTATGTTTCTCCCAGGGGTCAGGATTCTGATTAAAATCATCTTTATGTCCCCATTGTCCTGCGTACAGCCTTGATGCTCCATACAGTTTCCCCAAAAATAAGACCTAGCCGGACAAGCAGCTCTAATGCATCTTTTGGAGCAAAAATTAATGTAAGACCTGGTATTATATTATATTACATTACATTATATTATATATATTATATTATATTATTATTATATAAGACCTGGTCTTGTATTACAGTAAAATAAGACCAGGTCTTATATTAATGTTTGCTCCAAAAGACTCATTAGAGCTGATTGTCCGGCTAGGTCTTATTTTCAGGGAAACACGGTATGTTTGTTGAATGACTAAACAAACGGAAATGAGAACTATAGCATAAGGAATCATGAAAAGCCACAGATTCTTTGGACAGTGGCTACAGGTGAAAAGCAAAGCAGAATTTTCCCCCAAGGAACTGAAACACATTTGCCTTCCCTAACATGCTTTCAGACCTCTAGTGACCACTTGGAGTGTGGGACAGGACAACTGTGCTTCTCACACACTGTCTAGGAGCTGAAATAGCACACACAGTTTTTGTTTTCCTGCAGAGCCAATTTACTGATCTACCAGGTGGCCTGGGATAGGGTCACGGGTGGGTAACTGAACCATTCAGGTCCTCGGCCTTGGGGAAAATGAATGAGAGACTTACAGAGAGGGTCAGCAGCTGGAACCAGAGAAAGCAGGAGCAGAGGTAAAGAGAAGTCAGGTGGTGATGACAGGTGCTCTGAAAACCCAGACAGAGCGTCTGTGATGGGCTGCGATCTTCTACAAGATCCAAGCCATCATACAGAAACAAATCACGGACGTCTCCCCTTACGTGCACCAACTTCTCCTCTCTCCCGAGCAGTGTATACCCCTCTGTCCATTTTTATTCTTCTACGTACATATCTATGTATTGACACACCTATCCTGCAAACGCCCATATTTTATTTAAATAGTGACAAAGCTCACTTAGTCCCTACATCCCCTGTCAGCCTGGGCTTAAGACTGTAAGAATGGACGAGCAGGCCTTGCCACTGTGGGGACCGAAGGGGAGAAGGAAGCCAAGAGCCCCCACGCACCCTTGCCTCCTCACTCGCCCTTAACATTCCAGGCACTTTCCCAGCTTCGGGATTTCGCACTGGCTGGTCCCTCTGCCTGGGACACTTTTCCCCCCGATGGCCACTCCCCTCCTTCAAGTCTCTGCTCCAACCCCACCTCCCCAGTGAGGTCCTCCTTCAGGGACAGCTGCCACTTACCACCCCCAGCCCACACCCCATGCCCTCACCCTGCTCCAGCCTCTCCCTTTTCCATGGCACTTAGCATCTTTACAGTTGACTGTTCACTGCCCGAACCCCACAAGGGCAGCCTCTTAGCCGATGCAGCTCGAATGCCTACAACACACGCCTGCTCTAAAAGGCACCCGGCACAAATTATGTGAATGGATAGATGGACTCAGGGCAAAAAGCAACAACTTAGGGGAGACATGATTTCCTGCAGTCACTATAGGTCGGGGCCTGGGGTGCTTTCATCTGGATATTAAAGAAAAAGGTGGAAATTCGAGCCACTGAGATGGGGAAAGAGGTACGGTATCTAGAGAATGATACTTCCAAAACCTACTAACAGTGATTTCCACTGGGGCTGGAATTATGAGTGATTTGAGTTTCATATTTTCTATAGTTTCCATTTTATATATAAAATAACTATAAGTATAAATGTAAATACCGGGGGTGCCAAAAAAATATATACAAATGGACACTTTGGTCAGCGTTGCTCAAGCAGTAGTTCGCCATAATTAGAAGTGTCTGGATGCTGATGGTAACCACTCTGAGCACCTCTTGTAATTGCAGAAGTCAAACGTGACTTGTATTCATCTTTTGTTATCAGTATATATTATTATAATTTTAAGTTTTCCTTTCTTAAAATGTGTATACATTTTTTGGGCACCTTCTGTATATGTAATAATATATAATAAGTAATATAAATGTTGTTTTTATATTTTCTATAATACATATTTAAAATATAACATAGTTATATATTTATAAACATATATTATTTGAATTTTTATAACACACCTACATGTAACTTTTGTAATATTAAATTTAAAGAGTGAAGTGAATGAATGCACACTGAAACACATTCCATGCTAGACAGCAGGCTCTGGCCCCTGAGAGCTGAGCCCCTGGTTCCAGCCTCCAAGGTCAGGGACAGGTCACCATGGGCACCAGGACAGGGTGAGAGGTCCTTGTGCTGCAACCACATGGCCCCAAAAGCCTGACTTTGGGGCCTAAGCCGCAACCTTCACCTAGTAACAGAGCCCTGATGTTCCCTGGGAAAGTTTCACACACACACACATACACACACACCACTCCAGGGGCGAGGGTGACCCAGGCCAGGACACTCAGAGCATCAGAGATTCATTCAGGGTTGTGCGTGTGACCCAATCAGAATTCACTGTCGGCCTATAGAGCAAACTGCTCTCTTCCACTGGACTTAAGTCTGCCCAGTGCTGCTGGTGGCCATCTTGCCACCACCGGGACAGTACCAGCCTGAGGATGGAGGCAGCACAGAGGAAGGCAGACCCGAGAAACAGTGAGAGTCCCTGATGCACCGTTTGGACACCTGGATGCAGCCATGCCTGAAGCAAGCGCTACCCGTGCACAGCTCAATGTGATGAGCTGATTGTGCTAAGCTCAGTTTTCTCAGACCCGTTACTACAGGGACCTCTGAGATACAGACCTGGGTGTTTCCTGGACTCTGTCCCCTGGGGAAGAAGACTGCTCATGGGCTCTCAGCAAGAACAGAAATAAGGGAGTTTTGTGAACTGAAGAAATGACTGGAGTAGACAGTGTCCCTGCTCCACTCAGACCACACCTGCACCCCAGTACCTTTTGTCTGTTTCTGGTACCCATCCTCCTCCTTCCACGCGTTTTTGTTGCTAAAAACCTGAAGCTGCAAGAAGAATGTGGGAGTTGACATTCCTCTGGCTGGTCCTTAACTGACTGAAGGTCGTGGGGTACAAAAGCCCAGCTCTCTTGCTCAGAACCAGCTCTGCGCGGTAAGTTACAGCCCAGCGTCCCCTGCAAGGGCTGACGTCCTCGGCACGGGCTCTGTCTAAAGCTGCTCTCTTGCTTGGCTGCATGTCCTGCTTCCCCTCCCTCACGGCCTTCCCTGGGGGGCACTCACTTCATAAATCAACTGCACACAAATCCTCCGGGTGACATAACTTACGACACCACGTGCAGACAGCCCAGGCCAAGAGGACTCTGAGCTCAGGGCCAGGGAGCCATCTTTCCACCAACCCCCAGGAGACGGAGCACAGAGACACAGGCTGTTGCTTCTCCCCTTTCCTCTGGCAGCCACAGAGCTGCCCCCAGAATGCCTGCCACCCAGGCTTGTCACACAGGAAAGGAAAACAACCTAGCTCCCTGCCCAAGAAGGGCAGCAGGGTTGACAAGGGACGCTCAGGCACGCCGTCTCTCACCCCACTCTGAGCCCTGGACTGGAGGCCAGCCTGCACAATGCACTTGTATCTCTCCCCTCCTCACACTGTCCTGGTTTTACCACACTGCCTCTGGAATGTTCAGCAGTCACCAGTTCAACTACCATGGTCCAGTGTCCCGGAACTCTAATAGGCAGCTCTCCAGACCCAGTTTGGATTGGGCCACGATGCCATGTGCCAGGCTCACACAATGGGCATCCCAGTTTCTTCTACTCCCAGGGGCACGGGCAGCCAGAACTCAATTTCTACTTCTTTCGCTGCCACTAAATAAGATTTTACTCAGAACTCAAGGCAAAGGAAGCCCTCGCCTCTTGGTGGAGGTCACTCTATGGGGCCCCTCCTGACTGGACTACGGGAGTGTGTAAACCTTACCCCAGGACTGAGTGCTGCTTCTGCCTGCTAAGGAGCCGCACCCCTCCTACCTGTAGGAACCCCAAGACCACGTCACCTGAGGGCTCCACTGGTGAACAGGTGGTGCTACAAACAAGTACACAAAACCTAAGCCACAGAGATGGGTTGGAGCAGACCCATGCCCACAGCCAGGCCAATGAGACCCGATGGTAAACCTGGGGGTTAGGCATACTTTCTTTCTGCTGGACATGAAGCTGGGAACACACGAGCCCAGAAACGCCAGGAGCTACTGGGGAGGGTTTGTTGGAGAGTGAAGTCAATACATTTTCTTCTCTGTTGTTATTGGGATTTTGTTGTTGTTTTCGTTTTCTGTGTAAGCCAGTTTAAATTGGGGTTTTTTGCCACTTGCAACCAAAAGCATAAGAACTAATAGAAATACGGTGAGTAAAGGACAAGAGACGAAAGGGCCTCTGGCCCCAGCTCAGCCACTCATTTGTCACATGGCTTTGGTCCAGGCCCTTAAAATCTAAAACATGGGCAGTGGATACGTGACGCAGAGGTTTCTTTCAGGCTTTGAGCAGAACACACCACGTTTCTCTGCCTTCGCCTGCCTTCCCACAGAATTCTCCTTCAAAGCCTAGCTTGAACCTCCAGGAAGCCTGCCTTTCCCTCTAAGCTCTTCGGAATCCCTCCCTGCTTTGAATGCCCGCCGTCTTTACCTGCCTGTGCCACTGACTGGTTCGTACAACGCCTTGATATTTTCAGGCCACAACCCACGCACGTGTGCTATATCCCCCCCCCCTGAAGCTCCTAAGAGCAGCTAAGCACATTACCATATTCCAGGTACCTGTGAAACTGGTACATGGAGGCTCCTATATGACACTCACAGCCATTCTGACAGTGGAGGATGGTTATTGTCTCATATTCAAGATGCTGCATGGAAGCTCGAAACAAGTAAGCCACTTGTCAGAGGTCACCCCGCCAGATGTGCCAGGACAGGGCTTCTTTGAGATGGTAAATTTCTGGGGCATATCCTCTGCTCACAGACACACCCCCTCAGCCCAGGGTCGCTTGTCACATACTGATTCCTCCCAAACATCTGCTCATGGATTCATCGCCGTGAGCAGATTTCAGGAAGGTGCAGGTCAGGTAAGAGGAAACCCCAAATGGCATTTGGGGTTGCACCTTCAGGTAGCCCAGGTCTGCAGAGTTCAGGGCCCAGTGCCTTGCGGACCAGTCCGCCTGCTCTGCCCAGCTCCACGCCCTCTGCACAAAGCCTCCTTCACCACATGGCCAGCAGGTGAGGCGACCCAGGGGATGCTGAGACAGTTCTTCCCGGAGCTGTGAAGGCCAGTGGCTAACAGACCAGCCATTCTCTCCTGGAAAAGGAGAAATGCAGCTACTGTCAAAAGCTCGCCTTGTCCATCCCTCAGCGACACAGCCCACACTCTTTAGCTGAACCCTGAGCTGGGCCCAAACCTGAATTTTGTTACCAAACAGTGAGACAAACCAAAGTGTTTCTTTCCAGAAAAAAAAAAAAAAGTAGCAGACCAACATGAACCTGAGCTGAACCTGTGTATTTTCTAAGACTATGAAACAGAAACAAAAAATCAGACATCAAAATGTTGTGTGAACAAAACCAATATTCATCTAATCCAAGTTCAAGTTCTTGATTTGAAAAGACATTCAGCAAGGAGCATTTTACCTCCCTGTGTGGCTCTGTGGGGTGTGTAATTGTGTTCTAAGGAACATTGTGTGAAGAATGGAGGCTGGCTTTTTTCAAATGTGGTTTAAAAAAAAACGTTATTTTATTTTAATCCTCCATAAATATGAATCAGAAACTTTGAGAGCATTCAGTGCCTCTTGTATTCATGAAAGCATTTCAAGGATGGATCCATTATAATAACAGAGTCTGAAAGCATCAGCCAAGAGGACAGAACCTTGAGTCCTGATCCCAACTCCTCCAGGGACCTCAGGCACGTTACTTTGGGGCTGTGGCCACCAGCAGGGAGGGCAGGTGTGGCTCTCAGATAGCCTGGCTGTGCCCTCTTGGAGCTGGGCACGGAGAGTCCCTTTGGGCATGTCCCATTTTTGAAGCCCTGAACCACACAAAAGCATGTGACACCAGGTTTTGTGCCCAGAGGAGTGCGTGCTGGACAGTCAGTCCCGTTCTCAGTCCACCCAAGTTGCTTTCAGGGTACCAGAGCAGGAACCAAAAGCCCCCCCACCCTCACCCAGCCATGAATACATGCTGACCATACCAATCCTAGGGCTCAAAGAAAGAAAATGGGGTGCTGACTGAATATCAGGTGGGGCAAAGAGTCACCACCATCCCCTCCTTGCACCATCACAGCCTAAAAGTGAAAACAATCGTTGCATGGACAAAAGACCAATTACACTTATTTTAAAGACCAAGGACTTTCAAAGGGCTAAACAGTGGTTACTTTGAGATATGTGGATGGAGAGTAGGAAGCAGAGAGAACTCTGCTTTCTGTTTCACACTCGTATCTGTGATTTGGAGCCTCCATAAACATTACAGATGCATGCATTGCATTATAATGTTCAAAATAAAAGCTAATATGCACGCATATCTATGTACTATGACCTAAGCCTACGACAAAGGCAGAAACCACAGAGGAAAAGACTGATAGACTTAACTACATAAAACTGGAAAAGTTCTATTTGTAAAAAAAAAAAAAAGAAAGAAAGAAATTACCCTAAACTATAGTAGTAGGATAAAATATTTATTATACTAATGATAGTAAATATTTACTGTCTTAACATATAAAAAGCACTTAGGGAACAACCACAGTCCAACAGAAAAGTGAGCAAAAGACAAAAGTAAGCAATTCATGAAAGAAGAAATGCAAATGGCCAATAAACCTAAAATATTCATCCCCACTAATAACAACAAAAAGATAACATTTTTGTCTATCAAACTAGCAAATGTTTCAAATGTTTTCATGATACTTGTTGCTAAGAAGACAGATAACCTGTGCACTGTTCATAGGAGGGTAAGTTGGTAAAACCTTTTTGGAGTGCAGTATTGCAAAACCTGTTAACAACTTTTAAAATATGCATAAACTTTGACATAGCAATTCCACGTCTAAGCATTTATCCCTAAGGAAAATCATCATGGCTAAAGATACATGCATTTTTATGTCAGTGAAGTATTGTTTATAAAAGCAAACCGTTGGAAATAGCCTCATTGTCCAAACAACAAAGGACTGTTTTAATATATCATGGCATTATACACAGGGAATAACTACAAGGCTATTAAAATTATGATAGAGAAAAATATGAAACCACGTGGAAATGTTTATGATATATTAAGTGGAAAACACTGGTTACAAATGGTTTGTACAATATGAACCCACTTTTATAAACAAATATAGGTACACACCCATATTGAATATTTAAACATCTGATTACAGACTATGTTAATTTTCTCCTTTATGTTTTTCTGCATTTTTTGTAATTGAAAATCTGTGCTTTTTTAATAAAAAATACCCAGTGCTG
This sequence comes from Rhinolophus sinicus, assembly GCF_036562045.2. Classification (NCBI taxonomy): domain Eukaryota; kingdom Metazoa; phylum Chordata; class Mammalia; order Chiroptera; family Rhinolophidae; genus Rhinolophus; species Rhinolophus sinicus. The sequence goes on along the minus strand of NC_133759.1, from coordinate 105,619,852 downwards.
AAACACATCCAAGAATCCTTTTCAAGTAATCAATCAGTAAACAAACATCTTTAAATCAACAAGAATCAAAGACACATCAAGTGTGATAAAGTAGATTCAGTCGTTCCAAATAACCCCTCCAGTTAATCTCCTGTCTTTTTTTTGTAAGTCTGCAGAGTCTGAGTTCATACACATGAGGTCATTGCATTGCAAAACTTGCTGGACCAAGACAACATTCTAAAATCATAACTTACTCTTACCCACTGAAAAGAAGCAGCAGCTTGCTCCTTTGTCATCCTAGGAGAAAACAACTGCATCTTTAAAACTCCAGGTGGGAAGGCTGAAGCCAGATTTCACAGGGTTCTGGGGCCAGGATGGTTTGGTTCTCCATGGACATTGCACCATGCCACTGTGGAACTCAGGTTTTCAAAGACAGAAAGGGGTCTACTTGAAGAGAAAATGCTATGTGCAAGCAGCAAAATACTGATGTGCCATGCCAAGAAAAAGATGAAATGGCAAAGAGGGAGAATTACAGATGCTCAGTGCTCTGTGCAGCTCTTCCCGGGATAGAACTCACACACACCTGGCACACAACAGACTCAATGCTGTCTAAATAATGGTGGTGGTGAATTTCACTAGGCTTCTCTCACAGTTCCTATCAGACCACACAGCCTTCACCGGAAGTATTTTCCCTCTTTGTGGAGACTAACCATACTAACATTTAGGCCCCAGGACTAAAACTTTTAGGACAATACAACATTTCAACTAAGGGACAAGTTAGACACATGAGAAAAGCGTAATCAGGCCTCTAATGGGTTAATCCGCTAACAGGTCTTTTCCACTCTCTCTCTAGGGAGATCCACCCCCCCCAAGCAGGTATGAACCTCCAGAAACAGTGAGGCACTACTGGCAAATCCATTAATTACTTCTTGTCAGACACACCTATGTGCTAGAAAGAAAGTCTCCTTGGTTCATTCAAGTCCTTTGGGCAAGTCAGGGAGACAATGTTTTCACCCATATGTGAATTTCTATGGTCAGCACCGCAGAATTACAGCGTCTCCTATTACTGTATTATTTATTCTTCCCAGGACCCAGACAATAGCACCTTTTGATCTCGGGCCTAACTTGTACAGAGGATTTCATTTCTAACGTGCCATTTTTAAAAAAACTGAATAATGGGATCGCAAAAAAAAAAATTTTATCTTCACTGGCTTTTAACCACCCTGGGTATTTTTACCCCCCACTGTTTGCGCATTTGCAACCACCACATCACAGGCTGCTCAGGACGGGGATGAACGCAGCACATCCGGGCGCTGGGAAGTGATCTGCCGCTAAACCTCTCAACCCTAATTCTCACAGAAGAGGGTGTTCTGTTTTCTTTTAGAGACCCGCGTGGCAGAAAGCTAAAGAGAAAATTGCCTGAGGGTAAGTTTTGGTACACCAGGTGGGTTCCAGAAGAAGGTCTTTGGAGGGGATCGGATGAAAGTCTGTCCAATGTAAAGATGTTGAGACATGGTAGTCAATAAATGTTCGCTGAGTGGGATTACGCGAGTGGGTTAAGGGTTTTAGTCCTGAGCGATGGGATAAAGGAAAAGGTCAGAGAAAGGCCATATGGCCAGAGGCGCGTGGGGCGGGAGAGACACTGAAAATCAGACAGACATCACAAAGTCAAAATCTCCTCCACATCATTTGGTCCCAAGTCAGGAAGCCCATATTTAATGACTGGACTGGTTTGCAACGATCACTGAGTGTAAGTTGTATAAAAACCACTTTACTAAAAGAATAGCGTTTGTTCACGTATATGTGGCATCTTAAAAAAATAAAACAAATGAACAAACAAAACAAAACAGAAGCAGATGCATCGAGAACAAGCTGATGGTTGCCAAAGGGGAGGGGGGAGGGAGGATGGGTGAAAAGGGACAAAAATAAAAAATTATTTTAAGAAACCACTTTCCTAAAAGAATGGGGTTTGTTGTATAAATGTTCTTTGTCAAATACAAGATGCTTGCCTTTTTTAGCTGGAAACCTAGTTTATACTATTTCTACAGAGATTTATGTGACTCTTAGATGGCTTTTGTGTGTGTGTGTGTGTGTGTGCGCCTGCTCACTCTTGTTTTGCATATGGTCAGCACTGAATATATGTTTGCTGCCGAAAGAGATAAATGAATGGCTGCCTTTGGAAAGCAAACATTTCCAAACATTTGGCCACAAAACGGGGAAATGTTGACGATCTGATAGGATACAAATCTGACCCACTCTTGTACAACCTGAAGGATCCCATCTGGAAATCTCCCCACAAGAAGACACACACACACAGACACACACACACACACACACACACACACACACACACACAGGGCCAAGAGCCACCAGCTTCTGCACGTGAACCTCTTCTGCCCGCTCTCCGTGCAAGACCAGAGTGAAGGGGTCGGCCCTTGACAGGGCACGTCCAGGGGCACTGCAGCGCCCAGGGCTAGGCCATAGCACATACCCATGGATTCTGCTCTGCCCAAGCCTCTCACCTCTCAGGGAAGAGACCCCAAATCCATGGAGGATTAATGGAAGGACATGTGGCCATCCCCACTCCACCGAGAGCAGGATTCCCCAAGGCTGGTAGGCAGGCTCCCCACTGGGCAGATGCAAGATTCTTGGTGAGGCTCAGGTGAATATTTATTGTGAAAGTCATTATAAATTTATTTATGTTATTTACCTATATTTCCAAGGAAAATTATAGCCAATCCACGAAACACTGCTTCAGGTGAGAGCGTGTCAAGGTGACACCCCACAAGCATCCCTTTCAAAAAGGCATTTGAGACGAGTGTCTAGTGTTTGGGCCTTTGGGTCTTCCCCTTGCTTTCAGTCCACCCCCTCTGCTGGACTCCTAAGCCCCCACAGACACGCACAGAGGTAAGCAGTTAAACAGGCTTCGAGAGATTGCAAATCATAGAGGTTTCAGTGCTTCAGCCCATGAAAGGTTCTGAGAGGGTTTGCAGTTTACCAAAACAGCCTGCTAACCTTCCTTTCACCTTTTTTCACATCGTGCACATTATTATCCCACAGGACACACGATGCAAGTGATTGTTCCACATTTTGGGTAAAATCTGACCATGAAAAGGTTGAATGTTTGGGCCAGTGTGTTTTGGGTTCTTGTACAATCATTTTTATTGGAAGGGCCTTGCTTACATGGCATCTGCCTCCACGGATGGATTTTTGTTGGTGAAATGTATGAAATTCATTGCTCTGTTGTGATAAGGAAGCCCTAGACTTTCCCTCCATGCACATCAGGGCAGAAACCTGCCTGGCCTCAATTTCACTACGAACTGAATGACATGTCTGTACTGTCTCACCTGTTCCCCTCCACCCTGATGTCCTTATTTATCTAGGTTGTCCTGCTGTTTCCTATGTGTTTGCTGTGAGGTGTCTTGAATCAAGGAGGGATGAATTCATAGATGTATTGGCCCTCCTTTCACTGCAGGGAACAACATGAGGGCCACAGGCTGGGCAAGGCCTGCCTGGACATAGGAAAACAAGCATCCTGTTTGTTCCATGTTAGAACATTTTGCATTTTTGCGTGGTTTGCTTTTTATACTTTTGGTAAATTGTGGTTTTCTGAAATTATTTGTTTGGGTGTAGATCATCGAAAGTGCTCATCTATTTTAGGTTTTGTCTTTTTTAAATTTTTGTGTACTTAGATCCTGGTCTACATGTAGCCCACCTGCACCACAAGTAAAAAAAGAGTTGGGCTACATCCCTGAAAATCTCAGAAGCTAGTCCTGCCCCTCTTCCCTCCTCTCAGCTGGTGGGAGCATCTGGCACAACTGGGCAGCGAGTGACAGGCTGAAGCCCACATCTTCCTGACCTTCCATTCTCACCAGAACCCTTAGTGCAACCTCCCGGCAACTGTAGCATTTTTACTTTTAGTTCTATTTTATATTAGGGGATTTTCTTTCATGGCATCAAAAACTACTATTTCCTTACAGACACCATGCTTGGTCCCTTCCATGCATAAGGGTGAGGAGGGGGTCTTTCCATTTTATCAGCAAGAAAATCTAGACTTGGAGAGTTAAGTAAGTTGAGTTTGTGCTTCCTCTTTCTGTCAATTCCTCAGTGTGTGATGGGGAAGGTGGGAAAGGTAAGAAATGAAAAATCAGCTCAGAATTCAAGGAGCTCGGCTAGAAAGGCAGCATGAGATTAAACCATAGAATGTGTTTTTCAATGTCCCTGCCCCCTCCTTCTTCAGTTCTCCTCTTTCATTCTAAAAATCCCCTTTCTACTCCCTCTTACCCCTCCCCAGAAATCTGCCAACAGGCCTCTACTGCCACTCCTCCCCACTTGCCCCAGATGATTCTTCCTCCTGGTGTTTCTTTCTCCCCCAGCCCCAGCCACTATCCTTCTTTCCATCCTCTGCTGCAAGGGAAAGGGACTTGGAGGAGGGAGGAGTAGAGGCAATTATGGTGGCACTTTCTTAATGTATTCCATCTCTCAGAGAGAGCTGCATTCCTAAGAGACCACAGGGAAGCACCCACACCTTGACTCAATGGAATAAAATTCTAGTGCAGGAAGTGCCGGCAGTAAGCAGGATTTGGGGGAGTATTCCAAGTTGCAGCTGCTTTCCTCGCACCCTGATTCCCCCGGCAGGGGAAAGCCTGCAGCCCCATATTGTAGTGTTATAGAGGAGGGCACTCATCCCCTGTCCTCCACCCAGTACCCAGTTACCTTTTATGGCTCACCTATGACAAAGGACAGAGCGGTCACTGATGGAGGACAGCCTGGGAATGGGTCTGGAGGTCAGAAATGCAGGGGTCGCAGCCCAGAGTACCACCCTCACTGGTCCCCTTGGGCCAAACTGGACCAGACCCAATTGCCCATCTTTCCCTGGAATCTAGACCTACCTCCAACAGGCAACTCATCAAAAGGCCTCACTGCCAATGAGAGCCCTGCCACTCAACTAGATCTTTGAGCTGCCGGGTTTCCCTGCCCTGTGAGTTTAATGCAGGCAGCCTCGGCTGGACATCCAAACTCCCCCACCCCCTAGTGGAGAGAGGAAAGCCGTGCACCTCCCAACCCAGCTCCAGCCCCCCACTCCTGCCAAGACAGGCAGCCCTCCACCAGCTGGGTACAGGGGGCCATTGCAGAAAGGAGCAGGAGGCCCTGCCTGTCCATTGGTTCCTCCCCAGGTACCCCTGAGGGTCTCTGATAGCGTGGGCTTAAAGTTCTTCTGGCCACGTCTTGGACTGTGAGAGGTCAAATATGTGAATGAAAATGGAAAAAGCCTGTCCATGCTCTCGCTCTCTCAATGGGACTACAAGGAGTTATGGACCAGACACGGGGAGGCTTTAGTCTTCCACCATCAGCCAGATGTTTGGCTGGGACTGGACTGCACAGGCCCAAGAAAACGCCACGTCCTGCTCTGGGTGAATCACCTCAGTCAGAGGCCCATGTCACACTACCCTGAGGCCGTAACAGCCGCCATGACCTGGGGAAACGACATACTACCCAGGCCAACAGCAACTTGATGCCCCATCTTTGGAGCTTAGCCTCTGGCACATTTGACAGGTGGAGGACCTTTGTGTTTGGGGGCTCGTTTTTGGTTTGTTCATTGCTTTTCCATAAATCGACAAAAATGTTTAAAAAAAAAATCAATTTTCTTGAATTCCTCAGCTAGACGAACATTTGTGCTCAATGACTCGCTCTGATATAGAGTTTCAAGAAAAGGGGCCTGGGATTGGGACAAGATGCAGCCTGTCTCACAGGGAGGCACAAAACAACATTCCAGGCGTTTGCCCGATGGCCTGTTCCTTCAGCATTCCACCTCAGCCTGGGCGTCAGGATGGAAATGGAAATAAGGGCCCCACATTCGGCCTTCCAGAAGCTCCCCCAAGTCTAGTGAGGGAGACAGATGTGAAATTATTATTTGTTTGAGTCTCGAAGAAGGAGCAGAAGCACTCCTCGCCTCAGGGACTTCTGAGAGGTATCCTCCTCCTGCACAAATATCCATAACCAACTCAGTAAACCAAGGCAGGCCAAGATGAAGCCTTTGCTCTCACTCCAGCCCTCAGCCAGGGGGCCCCAGAGGCTGCTGCTGGGTCATGGGCGCACCCCCACCCCCCTACCCCCCACTGTACAATGTCCACCTCCCCTGGGTCAGGGAGATGATGGGGGCAAACAATGGAGCCAGCGGCAAGAAAGGAGATGGCCTGGGGGACATACATCCAGCTCCCAGATGTTCCTTTGGGCCTCTAGAATATTTTTCCTTATTTCAAAGTGAGAACATTTCACATAAAAATTATCTTGTATTTTTCTCTTCTCTGGAAAAATGGAGGCTATGATGACACTAGGCCCATATCCTGGCATGGCATCTCTAGGTGGGGGCTGAGTGAGCACACCCCCATTAGAAGGCATGTACCAGTTAGCCTTGGCTGCGTAAGAAACCATCACCAAAGCTTAGTGGCTTAAAACAACAATCATTTCTTAGCTGCAATTCTGGGGGGGTCAGCGATTTGGGCTGGGCTCAGCTAAGCATTTCTTCAGTTGGTCTCGCCCAGGTTCACACATAGGACTACAGTCAGAGGCTGACAGGTGTTGGACGGGATACCTGGATTGTCCTCCACATGCCCTGTCCAGCAAGCCAGCTCCATGCCCTTCCATCAGCTAGAGGAGGCAAGCCTCAGTAAACAAGTGCTTTTCAAGCCTCTGCCTGCATGCCTTTTATTAATGTCCCGTTAGTTAATAAAGCAAGACACCAGATCAGGCAGATTCAAGGGTTAGGGCAATGGACCTCACCTCTCGATAGGAGGAGCTACGAGGAATCTGTGTTATTTGTTTCATGAGCTCTCCAGTTCACCATGATCCCCACCTTGCAGAAACTGGGGGTCAGTTGTCATTTCTCCTTGCACTTGAGCTGCTGCCTTTCTTACATCTGGTCTCCTCCGAACTTCACTACACCTGGGGCCCTGTCGGCATCCAAGTTCAGGAATTAAACCTAGAACTCTTCTGTGACTTGGCTCAGAAAAAGCTTGCGCGACCCTTCCACTTGGTCACATGGGAAGGTGAAATGGATTCGGTGGAAATAAAACCCAGTAAGACATTCCAAAGTAGCAGGTGAAGGCTCTGCTCAGTGGTGCCAAAGAAGGTCAGCATGGCCGAAACCCCCGGTGGCAAACGGCAAAGCAGGGAGGGCAGCAGGCATGCTGAGACACACCAGGGTCTCAGGTGAGAAAGGCATGACAGCACAAGGCTTACAAGGCAGCCCCGGGGAAGAACTCACAAAGAGGACGACTGCAAGCATAGAAGGAGGAGAAAACTCCCCTTCACAATCCATCCTCATCACACGGGCTCTGCAGCAGAGCACTCAGAGGTGGCAGAGAGCCAAGCCCAGCATGCCCGGGGAAGTGGTGATGCCCCACATTGGACACTGTAGGACATGTTGGGGACCAGGAGGATGGCGAAACAGGATGCTCGGGGGATAAAACCTAGTCTCAATGAGCAGAAGTCCCAGGACACCGCACAGAACATCTGCAGATGACACAGGAGGACGGCTGGGGAGGGCTCAGTGCATCGGGGTGGGGAGGACAAGGCCAAGTGCTAGCGGAACTAATGGACAGCACCTATGTCAATAAAAATGGTTGTCCTGCTCCCTCTTTCCATGAGAACTGCTTGGCTTCTGTTCCCCAGGATACAGCAGTGTGTCTGAAGCTCATAAATATCTTAAAAGATGATCTTAGAATTCATATGCTAAAATATACATGGCAATGAAGGGCACAACACCCCTACGAAATATTCTTGACAAAAACGAATGAATCTAATCAAGCCTGCAGACTTAACTCCCAGGATACAGGAAATACTGGGGACAGAGGAACAGGTAAAACACCACCATGAAGAAACACTCAGACATTCAGAATGTGGGACTTCGTGCAACTCAACTGGCCCAACCTCTCATCGTGGTTATTTCTAATGGAGGAGAGAGGCAGCAGACTGTTCTCGAATGAGACTGGACTGTTCTAGAAAGAGGTATATCATGCAAACGCAATGCCGGAACACTGACTGGATTCTAATCCCTAAAAAACTAAAATCCCAGCCATGACACATTTGGGGGCTAATTAGGAAAACAAACATGGATTGTGTATTAGATAGTATTGGAAAATTACTGTTTCTTAGGCATAATGACATTAGGTATATGTAGGAGAACCTTCTTAATTTAGGAGACACACACTAAAATAAGGTTTGTGCCAAACACTGTCTCGTGGCTCCAAATTCACCTTTCTATGCTTGGCCATGGATGCCGGGTCTGGGACTCTGCAAACCATATTATAGGCTCTGCCAAAGGGGCGGGGGGGGAGAGAGGGAGAGGGAGAGGGAGAGGGAGAGGGAGAGGGAGAGAGAGAGAGAGAGAGAGCCAGCAAGGCTGGAGGAGGAAGTAGGGACTTGCTCCTTCCTGTCCACTTCCTGTTCCTGCTCTGCCGCCCAGCACTGCTTCGTCACCCCAACAGCAGCTCTTCTTTCCTGTAGCAGCCACTGAATCTGTGACACAGACACCAGCTCCCTTCTACCAGCCCCCTCCTTGGAGGCCTGCGTCCCAGCCCTGCAGCTCGGAGACCAGCACCAGCTGAGCACCCCTCAGCCTCAGAGATCCGAGTTTCAGTGACGTGGAGCCTCTCTCTAGGTTTCTAGCTTAATAATCCCCACCTTTCACCTTTAGGCCACCAGCCCCAAGGACGGTACCTGCTTCCCGAAACTGCCTCCTCCGTGATTCCTTAGAATTCTTTTTTTACTCTCCTAGTTACCTAGTTAAGAACTTTATGTCTAGTTAAGTCATTACAGTAAATTCTCTCCACTCAAATAGCAGGTACAGTTTCTGTCTCCAGAATGGGTGATGTGTCATAATGCTTGTAGTTCGCTTTAAAAGGGCTCAGCCAAAATGAAACAATATAGATACATAGATATACATACATACAGCTATAACACACACACACACACACACACACACACACACACACGTACACAAACATTGAATTAAAGGAAAGAGAGGCAAAAATATTGAATCTAGCTGGTGAGTTTAACGGCTACAGCTGCAGTCACCCATAGAGACCCTGACTTGGAATCGAGGAGGTGGGGGGGGGGGGGCGCGTTCACACAGGACGCCTCTAATCATCCCAGCAGAAAAGAATATGTGCTTTTATCAGAGGAAGAGGACATTCCACAAACTCCTTGACAAATGGCTTAAATATTAGGTTGGTGCAAAAGTAATTGTGGTTTTTGCAATTGTGTTTAACCTTTTAAACCACAATTACTTTTGCACCAACCTAATACCGTAGTTACATTCATCCTCGTTGGATCCAAATCTCTGACCTAAATCCCTTAATCTCCAGATGAAGCCCCTTCTAGGTCTTTCCTCCCACAGAGGCCCTTTCTTCTATAAAAAGTCCTCACCAATACCTTTTTAAATTACCCTGCACCCTTTCTTTTTTTTTTTTTTTTTAAGGATTTTTGGTCCAGTTTTATTGAGATATAATTGCCATATAAAAACATACTCATTTAAGGTATACAACGTAATGATCTGAAATATGTATATATCACAAAATGATCACCAGATAAGACATTTTCTTTCTTGAACAATCTCTTGCTTTTCCTCCAAGCCTCTGCCCAGTGGGCCACAATGAAAGGCTAGCCTCTCATTTGGTCCTGGTTGCTCTACCCACATTGTGCTGGGTTTCTATCTGCCGTTTCTGGGTAGAGTTTGTTTGCCTGTGCCACTGAACGATCCATCTGTATCCACCGCTGGTCATTTAGCCTGCATTCTTTCCTTCATTGGTGGCACCCTCACTCGGTCCAATTTTTGGTGAGTGCAGCTGGTTCTACTGCCTTAAGGAAAACATTTGGCTACCTCAGCCCCAGTTAAACTTCACTCAGACAAGGAAGGCATGTGTGAATTCTCATATGACCTGAAAATAGACCAAGAAAGCAGGGGACCAAAGTCTACAACCAGTTGGCCCTAACTGCCCTGCAGTTTCCAACGGCAGAAATGGCCTCCCCGTCTTGCCTCCCTCCTAAATGAGGTCAGGCTCAACTGTTCCATGCCTCATAAAACATTCTCTCTTTCCTCCAGTGAGAAGACAAATGGCCAATAAACATGTGAAAGATGCCGCCCTTCACTTACCATCAGGAAAATAAACATAAGACAATGAAACAGCATTTTTCAGCCCTCAGATTGTGTAAAAACAAAATGTTTGATAGTAGCCGGCATTGGAATGGGTGTGGGAAAACGACTCTCAAATCCTGTTGGCTGTGCTCTCATGGTGTGGAACCACTGTGGAGAATAAATTGTTGGTATCTAGTAACATGTTAAACACACACCCCTGTGAACAAGCAATTCCACTTCTGGTCGCCCACCCTTGGAGAGACGCTCCTTTCACAAATGCACAGAGAGCATAGACATGAATGTTCACTGAGAGTTTCCTGAAAGAGGGACAAATGGGAAGCAACCTAAACAGCCATCGATAGGGTGATAGATGAACTAATGTGCAGCCATTCTATGAAATACCAGCAATAGTTTAAAAGAGTATAGTTAATGGAGGCCCTGAGACCCAGCAGCAATGAATATGCCACATGCAGACCTTGGTCCACGTTGCCATTCCTGACCAAGAGAAGCCAGAGGTCCTTGGAGACATGGATGGTTCCAGGGCTGAGGCAGGGCAGGTACAAGATGAGCCTGCAACATTTTGTAATGCCCAGAAAATAATGAAATACTCAAAACAACAACAACAACAACAACAACAACAACAACAAAAAGATGGGTACATTTCACAAGGACACAAGGAAAGAGCGTCCACTGGCCAAATTTGGGACAATTTGAGGACCAAAATAATTAAGGATAGTAATAAATTATAGACCACTGAAAAATTAGAACCTGTGAGTCCATAACAAACAGATAAATAAACAAATACAAGGGGGAGAAGGGAGGACCCTAGCTTACGGCAGCATGCCAAGCCCACAGGTATACATGGAGGAATTGTTAAACTGGCAAATCGTCAGTTTGCAGCCATCATTATAAAGACTGGCTCAGGCCAGAATCACCAATGGATGCTAAATCTGAAGGAGCAGGCTATTTGCATGGTCTTAAGTGTCTCCCAACAGACTGCATACTAGTTGCAAGGGGGAAACTAGTAACATTGTAGTAGACAAATCAGACAACACCTTGACCAGGTGGTTAAAATTAGCATCATCGACGAGAGGCAGGTGGAGATGGTGAATGTACAGATGCGGTACCCTGAGAAAGACTCGTCACCTATAGAATATTCTGGCTGAAAATACCTAACGTGAATCTAATCATCAATCTAATGCTGAGAGAACATCAGAAAACCACAAACAAGAAACAGCCCATTTTATAAAAAGTGACTGTATTCTTCAAAAGTGTCATTATCATAAAATCCAAAGAAAGCCTGTAAAAATGTTCCGGGTTAATAGGAAAACAAAGAGACATAACAACTAAATGCAATATCTGATCTTAGACTGGATCCCAGATTGGGGGGGAAAATACTACACAGGACATTATTCTGTTAATTGACAAAAATGGAAGCTAGATGGTAGACTAGATAAAAGTAGGATGTAAATATTCAATTTAGAGAAGTTGCTAACTAGTGTGACTATGTCAACGATATATTTACTCTGGGGAAATGTGCAACGAAGTATTTAGGGGAACGGGGTATGAGGTATAGTATTTATTCTCAAATGATTCAGAAAAGAAAATTATGTGCATAATAAAGTTATATCTACCTTACGTATCATTTTATGTGTATAGGTACATTATATATATACATATACATATATATATATATATATGTATATATATATATATATATACACACACAAACATATAGATACATAGAGCAATTGGGCAAAACACTAAATCTGGAGAAAAGGTACTTGAAGATTCTTCAAAATACCTTATTCTTGCAACTTTTCTGTTTCAAAATAAGAAGTTACTGCTTCAAAAGAAAAAGTTGGGACGGGGGAAGAACGATGTATCTCTATGTACCAGCTTGGAAAGAGCTCCAAATATACTACTGAGAGGGAAAAAATACACAAGACAGTTCACTCGGTGTGACGTTTCCCATGTTACATCCATTTGTACAAAAGTAATACACAGAGAAAGGTCTGGAGGAATACACATTGACCATGTGCTTTGCCTTGGGGAAGAGAGGAGGACGCCAGGATGACAGCTATAAAATACTTTAGCTTATGCACCATCTTGTTAGTTTTTATGAGTGTTATTTATTAATTGCTCACACAATTAAAAACAACTTTTTTTTAAGGTGTAAGTGGCCTTCCTCTCCATGCCCATCACTGACCAGGTTCACGACGTGGGCTTTCTGAGACAGTAGCATTTAAACAGTTGAGCCCACCATAATATCTCACAGTCTCTGAAACTCGCCAGCTTTGGGGATTAGGAAATCCAGAAATGGCAGTAGCATGGGGTGTTTGCAAAGACCCTGGGCTCAGAGTCAGACAAAGCTATTCTGAGCCCCGCCTCCATCACTGACCGACGGTGTGATACCAGGCAAGAGACAGGCCCCTGTGACCTCAGTTCCCTCACCTGCAACAAGGAGAAACAATGCCTGTAGAGCAGAGGTGCGGTCAGCATTAGCTACAAAGTGCACCATTTGCGTGTCCTTAGACAGCAGGCACATGAAATGCCGAGCCCATCCTGGGGCTGACCTAGAGCATCTGCTTTCCGTTTATTCATTTCACCTCTTTTTAGTGGTTTGCTTACCTGCACTCCTCTTTAAGGAAAGGTCCGTCCCTTCTTCATTTCTCTGCTTCCCACTGTGCCCCGCAGAACACTTGGTACATTAGGACCTGACAGACATTTGGTGGCAGGGTAAACGACCCTTGTCACAGAAAATCTGGAGTAACATGTAAGTATGCGGTGAGGCCCTGGGTTTACTTTAGAATTATTGACTATAAGTAAACATGGCCTCTGAAGTCACCCTGTAGAAATCTGTAAGTGCCGAGAAGATGAAGAGGTGACCCATCACCCACATGTTCCTGACCAATGGAGGTGAGAGAGCATTGTGAGTGAGCATTCCTCAAAGCTGGAGGTGCTACTGAAAAATGTTCTGTGGTCGGAAATGTTTGGGGAATGCCAAGTCAGACCGATAAACAGGCTTCTTTCCTGCAGGACTCATCAGTGCCTTTAACATGCTAAGGTGCATCATGGGTATCCAACAGACAGTCTCAAGGACTAGATCCGATAGAAGATGCTTTGGAAAATGCTTCGAAGCTGTTCCTGTCCTGTCAAGTGCATGGTAAGGAGAGTACTTAGTGGAAATTCAACACTGTAACTTGCTCGCCTGACCCAAGAGGGCAAGGGAAGAAAGTAAGCCGTCCCTCTCATTTCCCTTCACACCCCTCCTCTTCCTTTGCTCTGCTGGTGCAAGGAACATACGCAAAGCACCCCGACAAAATCACGGCGATGACTCCCAAACAGAAAAGATAGCCCCACATCATCATTCCAAGCATTTCCACTTCACTTCACCCTGTGCTTTAAATTCTACTCATCAGTGGGCTGGACAAAACGGCTGAAATAGCCAGGATCCCACTGTGGCCAAGTCAGGGACCACAGGTAGAAACGCTTGTCTCTAGCCCAGCGGACTGGGACACTGGGCACATGTTCCATAGGATGGGGCTGGGAAGACCAACAGCCACATTCATGCTCATTACGACCTCAGAAATAGGCCTGGTGACCATCCACGTTATCTCCTGTTCATTGATTACCTCCGAGTAAGGGAAATCTGTTATTTTAGCCCAGCCAGCACCTAGGCCCCCTTTTTGGGGGTAACAACACACTTTCCTTTGAGGGAGTTATTCTGCCCCCCTCTCCCTCCCCACACTGCCCCCACTCCCCACCCACCCATTGCATAAGGTCTGGATGGGCCTGCCAATCCAGGTGCCCTGTGCTCCATTGCCCAAGGAATGGGTACTGGACCCAAAACGGGTCAATTAGAGCCTCTCTCACCCAGGAATTCTGAAGCTAGAGTAAAGACAAGGCCAAAAAGGTTAGGCATGACGAGTTGTCAGTGAAGCCCTGGCAGACAGGATTTCAGTTCCACCCCCCAGCACCCCCCCCCTCATGTGTCCCCTCCTTTGCATGACCTGGACACTCAGCTTTTCTTTGGATCCTGTGAATGCACTCAGTGCCCTGCTGATAAATTCCCAGTGTTTCTACAACTTGCTGTTGAAAAACCTTGCTCAATACACAGAGCAGAACAATCTCAGCAGATTCCCATTTACCTTTCCCAAAATCACTGGACTTGAAATCTGACAGTGACCTGAAAGCCTCCCAAACGGCCTAACCACAATTTATCAAAAGCAGACACTGCTTTCTTGAAAGGGTAGACAACACAGCCAGTGTCCGTCCCTTCATTCTCGGCGCTCAGGTTCCCCCCCGGCCTGTTTCCGCAGCGGATTCCCAAACAATTTCCATTTTCCATGGAGATACAACCCAAACTGCTCTGGTTAGGAGGTCAGCATTGTGACTATTTTTCCTCCCGCCTGTGCCAAAACAGGCGCTCCACTGCCACTTCTCCTGAGAGTACATGCATCCTTTAAATCGCCCAGGAAACATTTGCACCCCCAAAATGTCCACAGCCTGCCATTCATCACAGCCCTTCAGCTCCGTGTCCGGAAGCCCCCTACCCTGACTAAGGAGCTCCCGGAATGGAGCATGGCAGTTCCCACCCTAGGGTGCTTGGCAGTGGCTCACCAGGGGTCACCACACCAAGGACATTCCTATCCTAAGTGTGGCCCCAATATGTCTCACTTCATCTGCAAAGCGTGAGTTTACTCTGGAGAGAGATGTTTCAGGCACATTCCTAGTAGCCAATGAGCAGCACCTCCTTGTATGCAGAACACAAAACCATCACATAAAAATCCGACCCAACTGCCAGGGTGGGGTTTAAAATAAACAAACTCACCCCTAAAATTACCTCTCTGGGCTGGCCAAGTTTGCATCTCGGAGTCCCAGGCTGCAGCGGCGATGAGGGGTCCGGCAGTGCGGGGTCCGGCGGTGCGGGGTCCGGCGGTGTAGAGCCCATAACAATCAGAGCGCCGTGTTCTCCGGTTCTCTGGGAACAGCTGGGGACCAGAGCCTCCATTTTCCTCTGTCCAGCCAAGGTCTTCACTGGTCACCCTGCACACATTCCAAACCTGCGTCCTTTGAAAACAGCAAAGACAAATGAGAGCTGGTGCCAGTTCTCTGCAGGGCTGCCTCGGGCTTTCAGGTCAAGGGCAGGGAAGGAAACCAGACTTGCCTACCCTCTCCCAGGGACTCAAGAAGCACGCTGCCCTGCCCATACCAGCTGGCCAGCCCTGGGTCTTTTCTCATGCTTTCCCTGTGCTCAGGACGTCCTTCATTCCACCTTCATTCCAGGAAGCAGTCTCCAAACCCCACCTGCCTCCCAACCTGTGTGAGGCGCCCGCAGCCCCAGGACCCCACTGAGCTTCTCTGTACCAGAACACCATCATGCTGCTTTTTCAGCCCTCTCTCCCACTGAACGACTGTGAGCTCCTTGAGAGCAAGGCCTGGGCGCATTTGTCTCTGTGTCCCCAGTGCCAGCACAGGACCACGTCCACAGCAAGCACTTGATGGACAGAATGGAGCTAGAGACACCAGAGCACTACAGGCAGTGATGGCCATGCTCCTGCCCCAAGAGGGAGCAGCTCTGTCGAGCGGCCACGTCACTCTGCCTGTGCCGACGCACCATGCCCAGGGAACAGATGGGCTGGCCTCACTATCTGCGACTTTTCACAGGGCCAGCATTTCCCAAAGCGTTGGGACACGTGGTACCTTTAGACTACTATAGAGTAGCATTTGAGATCAAGGGATCCAGAATGAGATAACTAGATTCAAATTCTGCCTCCACTACTCACAAGCTCTATGAATGTGGGTAAGGTCACCTCCTGATGCCTCAATTTCCTAATCTGTGAAATGGGGATAAGTGTAACATAACATCATAGGGTTGTTGTAAAGAAAAGTGAGTTAATCTATGTAAAACACTTAGTGTCTTCACTATATAAGTACAGGTTCTTAACACCTAAAGTGGTTTAGGTGGTACCCTGACAAAGCCTTAAATAACACCTGGATCAAGGAATTAACTAACTTGTTCTCAATTCTCTTTCACACTTTCTGATCATGTTAAGGAAAAAGTCACAGTTTAATGCTAATATGACTTCCACACATCTCTAAAACTTGCTGCTCTCCCTTTTAACAAAGAGGAAGAAGGCCTCAAGTTCAAGTCCCTGGAAGGCAAAAAGATCTAGCTAAAATGCATACAATGGCTTTGCCCTTCTTGTATTATTATCTTTTAATAGCAATTGGCACTGGTTTTCTATTTATGATAGTGGTATAATTTTCCATTGGAAATAAATGTGTTGATATTAAACAGTAAGTTCAAAGGAAAATATGAAATAATATAACTAGTTGCAAAAGTACCATGGCAAAAATCATGAAGGTGAGACCCAGTGCCTCGAGTGGGGAACACACCAATATGCATGGGGTGGGGCGTGGGTGCTGGAAGCAGAAGATCCACGAATGCATGCTGTGCCCAGGAGCTAACCAATCACAACGTCCTGCCTCCAGAGGAAACCAGGACCTCAACGTGCCCCCTCCTCAAGACAGAACACAGCACAAGCTGGGAGTCGCTGCAGAACTTAGAGGTGAGTTTCCTGCCCTGGCCTGAATACAGGTCAGCAGTGGGCAGAAGCAGTTCAGGAAGCCCCAAGGAAGAGGGTAGCTTGCTATGGAGGGGACACTGGCCTGGGAGGCATCAATACCTACTGCAAGGCCAGGAGAGACGAAAGCGGACTTCAGCTGTCACCAAGTGAGGGTCATCCAGGCCTAATGCACTGCCCAGGAGTCCACTGTCTCCTGCGTTCCCTGCCACCCATTCAACTGAGGACAAGTGCTGGAAGGAAGAGCTTTCAAGTGGGCCTTTCTAAGCGGTGCTGCAAAACAGCTCGGTGGCCTCTCTCGGCAAATGGGACGCTCAGCCCAAGCCATGATCCCACGATTGTCTTTGTTTCGGCTCATTTATTTGTGATGCTCATGGGAGGGGCTTCGGTAAATGTGTTAGCTTGCTCTTCACACCAGCTCTGTTCCCGTTCCTGTGACTCAGAGGCTGGGCTCCCCCACAGGCATAGACAGCCCTCTCATTGTCTTCCAGCCGGCCAGCCACCAAAACCACGCCCTCAACATGCCTGGGGAGGGGCGTGCAAAGGACTCACTATGCCTCTGCCCTCGACCAGCACCGGTGACAAGACAGAGGCCAGCCTTCCAGGAGCGCCCAGGCTCTCGGGCCAGAGTTATAGGAGTAGCTCTAAATCAGCAACAGTTACCATGTCTTAAGGGTCTCTGCACGTGATCTCCAACCCTCACCGGAAACTCCCCATCTTATACAGGAGGGAACTCAGCGACAAGACCACCGGCAGCCAGGAAGTGGCACTGGCTGTTGTGTGGACCCAGGTCTCTGGGCCTCGAAGCCCACGCTGTAGCTATCCACTGCCCCCCTGCCTCCAAAGGAAATGAGAGTCTGATGTGCCTTTGAGAGTGTTTGTTGGGAGAACACAGATGCAGTTCTGCTTAGGGCAACGAGGGCA
This sequence comes from Rhinolophus sinicus, assembly GCF_036562045.2. NCBI lineage: Eukaryota > Metazoa > Chordata > Mammalia > Chiroptera > Rhinolophidae > Rhinolophus > Rhinolophus sinicus. The sequence continues at coordinate 105,602,221 of NC_133759.1, read as the reverse complement.
GGCTCCCCAGAGAAGGCCAAATTCAAGCTGAGATCTTCAGGACAAGTAAGGACTTTGGGGGCAAAACAAAATAACTATGTTCATTCATTGCACACTATATTTCTGACACTATGCTAGGTACTAGGAACATGGTGGTGAATAGACACAGCCCCTCTCCCCAAAAAGCTTTACTTCCTCGTGGATGAGAGAGGGAAAAGAAGGCTGGATAAAGTCATTACTAATCGTGTATGTGGTATAGAGCCACGTAAGGAATTGAAATAGAGAATACCTGGGAAACCTATTTCAAGACAGTCAGGGAGGTCTTTCTAAGGAGGTGACATTTTTGCTGAGCCTGAAAGATGAGGTGAAGGTGCTGTCCATGTAAAGTAAGAGGAGAGTGAGGGTTCCAGGCACAGGGAACAGTGTGTGCAAAGGCCCTGGGGCTGGAAAAGAAATTGTATATTCATGGAACTGAAAGATGAGTATGTCTGGAAGCAAGTGAGTCCAAGGAAAATCATCACTCAAGGGGAGGCGGAGAGGGAGGCCAGAGCCAGATGGTAGGATCTTACCGGCTGTGGGAGAGGGTTTTATTCTAAGTGCAGTGGGAAGCTCCTGGAGGGTTTTCAACTTGGAACTTAAAATGATGCAATTTACCTTCTCAGATCAGGCCTCAGTTCTCTCATCTGTAAGATGGGAATAAGTAAGAGAATGCATAAGAAACGCTGAGTACCCTCCCTGTTTGGAGAATGGACGGAAGATATTCTGAAATGTGAACTTGCACCAAAATCACCTGAGGTGCATGTTAAAATCAAGGTTGCTGGGCCCCACCCCTGGAGATTCTGATGCAATCACTCTGGGAGAGGCCCAAGAATATGCATGGCTAGCAAATTCCGGGGACGCGGCTGCCGTTGGTCCAGGACCCCACATTGAGAACCCGTGGGTTAGAGAGAACACTAAAGAAGTGAGAGGTGCGAGCAGGATGCTGTTCCAATGGTGAAGAGCTGGTGGAGTAAACTGATGTCAGTGACGTGGAAAAAAGTGGTCCAGACGGTTCTAGTTCAGAGGTTCCATGGACAAGCCTAGTGGATGCACCGGGTGTCGGGGGAGAGGGAAAAGGAGGAAGCAGGCAGGACACTCCTGGATCTCCGGCAGGAGCAATGAAGCAATGGCAGAAACTGGAATGGAGAACACTGGAGGCAGAGCGGATTTGGAGACAAGGGCTACGACATTCTAACTCTGGGATCTCTGTGAACCCGAACGGCAATACCAAACCGGCAGGTGGAGCCTTCCGGAGGGCAGCGGTCCTGTCACTGTACTCGCCATTACGTCCCCAGATCTGGTCCTGGCCTCCGGGCACAGAATAAATATTCAGGAAACCTGTGTTCAAGGTTGAAGAACAGAGGCTGAGGAACTAGGATAACCGAACGCCCTGGGGTACAAAGATGCCTCCATGTTTGAGGAGACCACGAACAGCCACTCCACTGAGGCGGCACCACTGGACCAGCTCCACCGTGAGCTCCATCACTTCCTGCCCTTGGCACATATGGTGACCTGGGGAGGTTGGGGGCAGGAACAAGAGACAGAAGTGAGCTACCCAATTCATGGCAGGGTTGCTCCTTCCGACGTCAGCGCTGTCACACTTGAGCCTTTGTTGGGCGGGTTTTGAGATGGAAAGGTTTGAACGGTGAACATCGTGCTCACGAAGGCCAGAGAAATCTGGCTAATGTGGGTTTTCTTTATAAAATAAATCATGGGAAAATCAAGCTGTGCAGCTCAGGGAAATGAGGAGGGAGGGATGGGGAGACAGGGAGAGAAGAAACAGAGGCCAGAACCGGAAAAGCAGCTTAACCAAGAAGATCTGCCCATCAAGGGCGGAAGGGGCCAGCCTCCAGGACTTGACCCCCCAGGCCGACCTTGACCCTGGGATACTCGCCACATTTTGAGCAGGCACCATGGACCCTCAGCCTCCCCACTTACCAAGTTGTAAATTAACAGGCTGTAATTCCAGCCAGGGGTTCGGTGACATCATAACCCACAGAACCACAAGCTCAATTCACCAGAAGCCCCAAGATGGAATTACACCCTTTTTTCCTAATCCAGGCAGCTCTGGTCACTGCCATTTTCTCATGATATAATAGAAGTAAGCAATATTTTAACCATTTGTGTGTGGCCTTTCTCATCCAGCCACAGGGCCCCTGTCTCCTGGCCTCGTGCCTCATCTCCCACCCACTGCGTGTCTTCCTCCTGAGGGGCCTCCTTCAGAGATGTCCCCTGCTGTCCGTGGCTGCCCCTCGTGCAGGCTGGTCTGCTTCCGTCTTTCCTCCATATCTCTTCTGCTCTGCTGCCTCCTCTTATGAGCTAGCAGTTCCCTGGCTTCTTCTACCTTCAATCTGCTTTTCAAGAGAAGCCCAGTCTCTTCAAGTCTAAGGCAAAATCCTGGAGACAGACCCCCATCGTGTGTCTGAAATACATTCCCAAAAGTAGCATGAAAATGAAGTCATGTTTTAAATGAATCAGGGAAGTTTACAACTTAAAAGAATCGCTCTGAAAGCAAATGACTGCTTCCCAGATCCCTTTGTTTTGGTTTCGTTTTGAGTTCTAATTTTCATAGTTTAGCTTGACACAAAATATACCTGGGCTTCACATAACCTGGACCCGTGCTTCACTTAAGTTCCTACGGGAACCTCACCGAGGGGGAAAAGCCACAGGGAGGGTAATAATAAATACAGCAATTACATGATGGATATTCCCTACGTCTCAGACACTTAAACGCTATTCTTCGTCACTTTCACAGACATATTCTTTTCCTCATTTTATGGAAGACAGAAACAGGCTCAGGGATTGGAATATGCTGCCCAAAGTCCCACAGCTACTAAGTAAACCCCTTGGATCTGACCCCAATCTATCTGACTCAAAAGTCTATGTACTCGTATACGTGTTCTTTCAGTGTCCCTCCAAATAAAATATTTTGAGAATAAGTGTCGCACGTGACTCCAAAAGCACTTTAAAGATGGATCTTCGAG